>NC_046156.1:38506130-38856667 GCF_011064425.1 Rattus rattus | reverse complement strand
ATATCCATGTGTTATATACACTATATTCATATGTGTGTTGTTATATACATAAACATATTATATATGACATATGTAACATATATTTTTTCCCAGAATAGCCTACTTTCTGGTTTAGTCTCCACTCATGCTTAGACACTGGAAAACAATAGACCTATGATTTCACACTGCCAATATCATAGGCTACGGGACATGGGTGACAGCAAGTATCAGTCCAGTACAGAAGTGCAGCACGCACTGCTGTTATACTTTCATTTTTTAAAGCAAATTAAGCTTCTGATAAATAGAGTTCCTGCTCTCCCATGAACACAGAGCACAGGAGTATTAGTTAATAAATAATTAGTTAATAGCTTTTGCTTCTAATTGTGATACTTCCAGCTGGTCTGGCGTGGTTTGGCCAGAATTATGCATAGAAAATATTTGTTTTATAGATTCATGAAATTATTCTTTATCTGGTCACAAGACTCTTAAAAGTCAGAAGAAATTGGCAGGGTTCTACTCTGCTTGGCTTCTGTCACGTAATCATACTCTAGGACAATCGTTTTGAGGAAAGTATAAACACTTTTTAACATAATTTGTTTCAGCAATTAATGTGCCCTGTGTGTTTGCATAGGTTTATACACGAGTCGCACACAGCAGGACACGCAGGCAGAGGACATCTTGCAGGAATTGGCTTTCTCCTTCTGCCATGTGAGTCACCCTGGGAAATCAAACTCTAGTCCCTGGTCTTGGCAGTGAACACCTTTGCCCATTGAGTCATGTCAGCAGTCTACTCCATGAGGATTTATGTCAGGCAAATATTGTAAGTATCACTTCCTAAGGCCAGAATATTCCATAGTCATCCACTCAGAAGAGTTCTTGGGCCAACCCTTCTATTCCAAGAAGGGGCTTTGTACCCAGAGGGTGGATTTTTAAATGTCTGCACTTGGGTGTGTCACAGCCATATTATGACACAAACTCCTTCAGCAGCATCAAGTCTGTGCAGAGATTGCCTTGTTCGCATACTTCTTGGCAAAATCGCAACTCTTCAGAAGTCCCACTGCTGCTTAGGCTTCTAAGAGACACTTTGAGTTGTCTTCTTTGGTTTTTTGTTTTGTTTCATCTTATCACGATACATTTCATTACATCAAAACAGAGCCAGTCGACAGGCCAGATCTTTCTATGGTGATTACATTTACAACAAAATTTTCTTATAACAAAGAAATACACCAAAGTTTTGCTGAGTGTATGGAGGCAGTGCCCTAATGACTTGGGGATCCCTTTCCACCACACTGACCAGGGCTCATTAATGGGTTGAGACCATATTTGTTGTTGTTCCCCAACCAACACAATATGCAGTGCTCCGTTCCAGTATAGATTTCCACTGATACCCTGACCCTGGGTGGTGTTACAATCCTCTTCTTCATGAATTGCCATTGCACAGCTGAGAGATCTTACCAGTCGGAATTGTGTGAGTGAGAACTGCACGTAAAACAATAGACTTGGAATCCATGCTACTATCCAAGCAGTCAGGGCTCAATGGCTATGGTGACTGATGTCCAGGTTGTGTCTTGTCTGAGAGGTGCTAAGGCCAAAGCTACAGAGGAAACATGACGCTTTTCTCAAAATTCCTACCAGCCACAATGTTTAGCACATGGCACAGAAATAAGCCTTAGTCTAAGGTCTTAAGATTCTCTACTTAAGATCCAAAGATAAAAAAGCATTCCCACAATGCAGAGACCAGATGCAGCCTCTACTTAATGGGATCTCTCATTCTGAAATTGCCTCCCCACACTGCACATATATACATAGTCCTCACATCTCCACACATACATAGTCCCCGCCCTCCCACACACACATGGTCCCAATCTTTCCACTCATGCATAGTCCTCACATTCCCACACATACATCATCCCCACCCTCCCACACATACATAGTCCTCATCCTCCCACACGTGCATGGTCCTCATCCTCCTACACATACATAGTCCTCATCCTCCCACACATACATAGTCCTCATCCTCCCCCACATACTTACATGGTACCCATCCTCCCACACATACACAGTCCCTGTCCTCCCACACATACATAGTCCTCACCCTCCCACACATACATAGTCCTCACCCTCCCACACATACATAGACAGATTCCTTTTTCACAGATTCTCAAGTGGAAATGAAAGATAGCTGACATCGCCTTTGAATTTTTGGGACCTGAAGTATGGGAAACACAGAGTGTATCATACATGCCCTCGAGCCATACATGTGCATATCTCATCTGTCTTGTTGAGAATAAATTTGCTACAATCACGGTTTCTACAACACACTAAAGATATATTGCCAGAATAAGCTTGCTCCTCCACAGAGAAAGCGAGCCGAAGGCATTGTTCTCCATCTTTACAATGAAAGGCAGATTTCTCATTGAAAGACTAATCTTCAGTCTCAAAAGGCTGAGCAAAATGGTGCTTAAGAAAAATTATAACTGGTTAAATATAAGCCGCTAAAAACATCCAGGATGAGAATACTCTTTGAATACCAAAGCATTTTCATAGACTTATGACTGAGACAGATTTTCTTCTACTGGAAAATGGTGTCCTGGTACATTCTTCTGAGATCAGCAATCAAAACTGAGCGTGTGAGTCACTTGGTGTCTTAGTTAGGGTTTACTGCTATGAACAGACACCATGACCAAGGCACCTCTTATAAGGACAACATTTAATTGGGGCTGGCTTATAGGTTCAGAGGGTCAGTCCATTATCATCAAGGAGGGAGCATGGCAGCATCTAGGCAGGCATGGTACAGGAGGAGCTGAGAGTTACATCTTCCTCTGAAGGCTGCTAGTTGAAGACTCACTTCCAGGCAGCTAGGGTGAGGGTCTTATAGCCCACACCCACTGTTACACACCTACTCCAACAAGGTTCCATCCTCTAATAGTGCCACTCCCTGGCCCAAGCATATGCAAACCCTCACACTTGGACTACTTTGACCAACCATGCTAAAGGAGGGTTTCTCATGTCTGGTACTAGAGATTCTTCAGCCTACGGCTCATGGGAGGAGCATTCTCAGCCCAAGTGTCTTATCTCCCTTAAAAGGGTGTGTGTGTGTGTGTGTGTGTGTGTGTGTGTGTGTGTGTGTGTGTGTGTGTGTGTGTTATAGTTTCAGGTAAATATATAACCACTTGGGACATTATCAAATAATCTAGTGTTAATTTGTTCCTCAACCCTTCTTTTCTATCTCTATTGATCTCCCTTCCTCTTCCCCAGTTGGAATCCTCTCCCCACCATTCTGTCTCCTTATTACCTCTGTGCCCTTTGTTGCCTCTCAGAGTTGAGGTGGGTCCCTATTGCTAAAGACACTGCACACATAGGGTGTAGGGTTAAGATGATTTGAGCGGAATCTGGACCTGAAAGCCTCTTTCCTGGTCGGATAGATTCTTGAAATTCAGTTTACTCCCTATGAACTCTGAGGTCATCTCAGATCCATGTGTCAGAGTTCCAGATGAGTCTCTCCAAAACCACTTCCTGTCCACCCCAGGTAAGGCTTTGATCTTCATGTCGCCGTCTAACTCAAAACTTGTTTGTTTCTTTGTAACGGTGTCTCCCTACATAGTCGTGGACTATAGTATGTAGCTCAGAAATAGACTGGAGTCCCTGATCCTCCTGCCTCAGCTTCCTGAGCATAAGCACATCTCACCACATCCAGCTTTATGCTTTTTGCTTCGCAGTACTTGGTTGCAATTCTGGATAGTTTTCTGTTGAGATAGTTTGCCTCTCCTAAGTGTTTAAGTATAATAAGGCTTTGAAGACCAAATTATGCACATAATCTTCCCCATGTTGCTCCTGGAAGTCAACACCTAGCATAACATCAACAAGAAAATTAATGGAAGAAAAGATAAAAACAGGCTGGAGACAGACTGTGTCTCAATAACTTCCCTCCATGACCTCCCTGTTCTGGAAAGACTGGTTTTCAGGGTAATGCCACCTTGGTGTTCTCCTCTCTACCTCATGCTGTTGCTTACCATACCCCTCCCCCACTGGGAGCCACTCCTGAGCCTCCCAGGTTGTATCACCTTGATGTAGACAGGGCCTCTCACTGATAGCCTGGCCAGCAACTCCCAGGATCCCCTTGTCTTTACTTCCCCAGTTCTAGGACTTCAAGCACCTCACCATGCCCAGCTTTCTGATGTAGGCTCTGGGGCTCAAATTCAAATCCTCAAGTGTGTTATGGCAAGCACTGTACCAACATAACCATCCCCTGAGCCCGCTGATGTATAGTTCATGACACTGAAAACCACAGCCCGTCCCCAGCACCCACCCCACCCACCCCTCACCCCCATTCAGACACTGGATCTGGAACCGAGTTGACAAGGCACTGGAATTCCATGCCTCGTAAAATCATGTGTCAGAAATCAGTATGGAAGGCTACATTCATTTTGCCTGTAACTTCTGCAAGCTTTAAGTAAGTAGCACCTCTCTAACTGTATTTCTTCAAACAATATTGCCATCTGAGTGGTATCAATCAGACAGGATTGCCCTCTGATGTCAAAACTCTCAGAGTCAATCTGAGTGAATAAATTTTGATTACTTTTACATTCTGCGGAGAAGAATGTGGGTTTTTTTCCCCGCTTAGATCATGGTCATGAGCTGTGAGGGAGCACTTAATGAAAAGTAATACCGAAGGTTCACCTGCAGGTGTGTCTGAGACCGTTAGCATATTTTTGCTAACAGAACATAACCACTGCAGGCCTACCTCCTGGGTAGCCAGCCTTTAACAGCCCATTGCTTGGCCTACTTCCTCATTCTAAGCAAACACCTCGGCCTAGTTTGTTTTGTTGATTAAAAAACAAAACAAAACATGTACCAGTTTAAACTTCTCATTTCAGGTTTGATCGCTGAGGGACAACCAAGTTCATAAATTTTCAGTGGGCTACTAGTAACTGGGGAGAAGTCGTTTTCTTCAGTAAACACCCCTGCTTCCTGGTAATAGGGTGCCTTCCATTACTCAGAGGTTTTTTTCCTTTTAATTGAGTGTTTGTTGAAGCATGACTCTGAGATAGGAGACCTATTCAGGGATAGAAATTGCAGCCCAAAGTGCCCATTACTTACCTGAGACAGGGCCGGCGACCAGCTGCACGTTACAGGGCCTGGACACGAAGGCTCAGGGATGCTGCCTGCTGGGTTCATGAGTGACCTTGCCATGCAATTACAGAGGTACGTGACGATGGTGTGTGTTAGGGGCGGGAAGCGGGGGTGTGTGTAGGGTGGCTGGATCTGACAATTTCTATCCCTCTTACCTTCAAAGCCGATGGGTTAGAAAAATAACACAGCCTTTCTCTCTCTTTACTTCTTACCCCCTTCCCAATTTTTTTTAATAAACTTCCCTTAAAATAGAAAATGTGACCACTGCACATCCAGGTCATTCCCTTTACCCTTCTTCTCTTGTTTGCTTTCAAAGCTTTCCTCCTCTCCCTGATCTGAAAGGGAACTACTTCTTCTTTCCCAGTCTCCATGTTCTGAAGTCCTACAATCTATGAGCTGTTCTCAGGACGTGATCTGGCAAAACTCTTTCAGCAAGGTGGTCAGTGTGATGGGTGTGTTCCGCACAGTTCCTGAAAACGATGCACTCTCTTTTCCCATCCCGGGGGCCCCCACGTTCCCAGCTTAGAGTTCTCCTCACACATCAATATGGATGAAGCTTTGCTTTGAACTGTTCATTCTTCCAGGAATGACAGATGTCGGATTAAACTGCAAAACTCCCCAACTTGACATTCACCGCATTCACCTCCAATCAATAACCGAGTTCTGGGGCTTCTCAGCGGGAAGGCAGACTTCATTACTGCCTCCGCACTGTGTGGTGAGTGGCTCCTGCCTGCCCCTCTCTGCTTCCACTGTTTCCACACAGGCCCTTCTCACCCCTGGTGTGAAGCACTCTAGTGTCTGCAAATGTGGTTTATTTGAATTCTAGCAGAAACATTTGAGGTCCATCTGGGTGGTCCTCTGTCCCCAGCTGAACCTTGCAGTGCTGCAGAAATGGGTTATTACAGATACCCGGGGACAACTCCAGCCTCCCTCTTGGCCAGGATAAATTACTGCATGACCTCTCTATGGTATCTGACACCTGCTGAGTTCTTCGCCTTCAGATGAAATGACGTCACAAAGGCCTGGACGGCAGCAATAGAGTAGGTCACCCCCCACCCCTCCCTGTGTACCAACATAACCAAGCGGCTGCTTTTGGTGACCAATTGCATTACGTATTCTTAAGTACATCCTCACTCTTGCCATCCCTTGTCTGAAAGTCCCTCTGTTCCTCTATTACTGCCTAGCTGCTCTTAAACTGGAAACCTTCCTAAGGAAGAGACTCCCAGCTGAGCTGGAGTTTCAGAGGTGAGCTGAGGAAGGGAACATGATGTGCAGTTACCACGGCCAGGAAACAAACATGGCTTGTTTATGAGCCACAGACACCATCTCTAGGAAGCTCCAGTGGATTAAAGATGATTATCGGTGTTGAAAGGCATCTGAGGAAATGAATTTTCAGGCCATAAAGTCAAGAACTATTGCCTCTCGGGTCTACATCCTTTAAAACATCTGCTTGCTTCTCTCTGGAGATCGACTTCCTCTTCCTGACCATTCTCATGCTTCAAACATGCATGATCTTGGAACCAGCATTAGCCCTAATACCACAGACCTCCAAGGCTCAGGGTTCGAGCTATGGTAGGAAGGAAGGAATTCAGCCTTTATCCGATGATCACTGCTGGCCTAGTCAGCTGTGCATCCACTGTGTGCATGATACTCCGAAAAAACAAAGGACAGTGGAGTGGTCAGGCATAGGTAAGTCTAGGACAGGGGAGTCTCAGTGGCTTGGTATTTCTGAAGTTTAAAGATCAAGGCAAGGGATGATAGGAATGGAACTTGGTTCTTTTCTAAGTACCCCAGCATGGTTCTCTTGGCTGGATCATTTTTAAAAATTTTTATATTTTTTCATGTAGGAAGCATGTTGTGCTCACAGGTAAGCACTAGGAAGCTGGGAGTTTTAAACACACAGGATGGTCTCTTTGTCAGAGGAGATGTATACCTGTCTTCCACCCAAAAAGCTGGGAATGGGTGTAGCTAATAGCCTGGTGACATCTTCTCTCTACAATGCCAGGCCACAGCTGACTCTCATAGACTTTCGTTTATCTATGTTACGCTTCGTGGTACACATGGGATGGAGTTCATTATCATCAGGTAATTTATCCTAAATTGTGTTGTGTTTAAATATGCCTAAAAGAAACGGCTCAGGGTCAGACTCTAAAGTTTGAACCAACACCAGCTGCTGAGTCACACTGAACAGGATTTCCTTCTTGACTCTGTGGGTTGTTACTCTTCCAGCTGTGGCATTTGCAGAGACCACAATACTTTTGGCCTTTTGTAAAATTGGATTTTACTAATCATATTCCTAGTGACTCCAGTAGGCCCTCTTTCTTTTTCCTTAATATAATTGTGTTTGCCGCTGTCTCTATGCCAAATATCTAACATTCTCCATGTAGTCTTCATGGGGTATCATGGAATCTCGCACTGGTTTATACAGTGGATATTCATTTCCTAAACAAGGTCATAAATCCCACCCATTCTGTGTTTCCGTCTGTTTCAACATAATATTATAATCTCATACACAGTCTCCTCTGACATGAATTGGTCACTATTCTTTTATTCAACAATTTCAGAAACCAATCAAAGTTATCTTGGGCAATAGGTGAGAACGAACTGATATCAGAAAGCATCCCATCTGACCAATGAGAAAGAAACAAGACAGAAGGCTAAGAGACCTCAATGATCCTCTCTCTCTCTCTCTCTCTCTCTCTCTCTCTCTCTCTCTCTCTCTCTCTGTGTGTGTGTGTGTGTGTGTGTGTGTGTGTCTATGTCTGTGTGTCTGTGTGTCTGTGGGTGTCTGTGTGTGTCTGTGTCTGTGTCTGTGTCTCTCTCTTTCTCCTCTCCTATATGATTCTGTATGTGTATCCCTCTATCTTTTTCTCCTCTCTTTCCCCAGTGTTTCCCTTTCTCTCTTTCTTTCTCCTTTCTCCCATTTGAGCCTCTTTCCTGATTTTCATTTATCATATCTTGCTCTTGCTTCTAGACTGTTCTCCTTCTGATTGAGCATTTTGAGCTCATACATCCACTAAAGAGAACCTCACTGCTCTTTGGGTTCCTACACAGGACATTAATGGGCTCAGTTTGATGCCCAGGTAACCTCCCAAACCAACAGTGTGCATCTGGGAAGGAGTGGCTTTGTTTGCCACACGAATATAGGAAAGTCCCCCTGATGAAAAATGTTTACATTAGGATAAAATTATGACAGATCATTTAACTCGATCTCTAGGATTGATCCAAACCTGTTTCTCATTCATGACATAGTCCTGGGAGGTGGCTCCTCCCAAGGTGCCTCCCAGGGTGCCCAGGACACAGCATAAATAGGTTTTGGTGGACACAGTCTGTGTAACAAGAGACAGACTGTCCCCTAATAAAGAAGATGAAGGAAGTAGGCTCCTGATTTCCCAAAGGGTAAGTGCTTGTTACATTAGATACGATAAAGCAATTTACAGGACAATCAGCAAGACATAATTTACCAAAAATGTTCTACACAAATACAGAAAAGATATGAACAGAAAACAGTGCACAATGTTTAATTGTGAGAAGCTTCAAAGAAAACAAGACTTATGAAGGCTTAAGGATCTGCCTTGAGTTTCTCTCATGCTAAAGAGTCATTCTGAGGGATTTGACAAAACAGCAGAGCAGGAATCTTGCTTTCCTTTGAAGTTGGTTGAGTCAGCTTGGTTTTGGTTGTTTGAGACAGAATCTCACTGTGTAATCCACTCTGGCCTCAAACTTGTAATTCTCCTGCCTTGGCCTTCGTGGCTGTGGGAATTTGGTGAGCCTGACTCAGATCAGTAGATCCTTGTGTCCTCCTCCACTGCCGACAGAAGTATTTCGTGTATTGTGTGCACACATATCCTCTCTGGAGACATTTTTACTCCTGGAGACTTCAGTACCCTAATAATATGTGTGATTAGCAAATCGGCACAAAGTCAAGACCTTTCTTTGCTTTAATTCCTTGAACCCAAACTTACAGATAATGCCTCATGGGATCTTCGTTTTCCACCAGACACCATAGTTGGCCTTTCCTTACTTCTGACCCTACCCTCATCTTTTCAACTGAGCAGATACTCAAACAATGTACCTCCTATCCTTGTCCATCTTGTTTGGTTATCTCAAGGTCAAAGAGAGTCTTCTGACTTCTACCAGCAGGTTTCCACAGTGCCTTGTGTCCTGCCCCATTCCCATGGTGACTTTGCCTTTGTATCCTGTTTCCATTCCCATGGTGCCTTTGCATCCTGTTCCTGTTTCCATGGTGCCTTTGAATCCTGCCCCATTCCCACGGTGCCTTTCTATCCTGTTCCTATTCCTACGGTCCCTTTGCATCCTGTTCCTGTTCCTATGATGTCTTTGCATTTTGTTCCCATTTCTATGATGCCACTGCATCCTGTTCCCCTACTCTTCCATCACCAAATGGAAGAGAAACTGGCAGGAATCCCACCACCATCCAGACCAGTTGGTGCAGCTTCCTGTTTCACCTTTTTCTTCTTATACACCCATCTAAAAGTAATTGTAAAGAGCATTCTTTAAAAGAAGACAAACTAAACAGGATAAATATGGCAGATTCTAAAAAATCACGTACAATGACAGCTTCAAGGAAGTTATATCCAATATAAGTGAATATAAACATTTGTAAGGTATAGAAAATTTCAATACAAATTTTTAATCTCACAGAGGTATCCCAAATCATGGTTTTTAAGGCCTAGTTTAACCTGAGGCTCTTAGAAATTGACCCTACCTTACAATGGGGCACAACCAGTATCAAACAGAATTTCTCCTGTAACCCTCTACATTCCCCACAATATTTTTCTAAAGGCACATCATCCACTTGCCTCTCCTGATTGGAAACACTGAAGCATGGTACCTACGGGTGGAGTGAAGCACTAGTCACGTGACAGGGCTGCAGAGAGATCTCAGGTAATGTCACTCAGGACTCCATTCCTGGTACCTATCTCAGCATGCAGCCATTCTGCTGCCTGTGTTTTTCATAATGTCTCTCAGAGGGTTTAAATTATTGCTGGGTTTTGCTTTCTTGGGTGGATAGGGAGAATTCAGGTGAAACACCAGTAAAATGCAAGAAGTTAAGCATTATTGGTGTAACAAATAGAGAGTGTTTTGTTCCAGCCGAAAAGAGCTGCGATATTTCATCCCAAAGTCATCTTCTGGGGAAACCGAAGTGTAAGGAGTCTGACACACGCTGAATAAGATTTAGGAGCACATTTCCAGAGTATGCACAGCACCTGTGTTTTGCTGATTCCGCACTTCCTCTTTAACCTGAGGTCTACCTGGTCAGATACCTACGGTGCCTCAAACTAGTGAACATTCTGGGCGTGTATTCAATGGAGCACATGACTTTTATTATTTATTACTTTCCCTCTTCAGATGCTTGAGTTCACAAAACAGGATCCCTGGTCAAAGCCAGCTTTCTCTTTTATGATTGGATTCTGCAAAGATAATTTCCAACATACTCTTTACAAAAGAAAAACAATTGGAAGAAAAAATAGAGCATGGTTTAAATGTCTTTTATTAATCTTTGATAATTTCCTCCATATGAACAATATTTTGATCATGTCACTCCCAACCCCCCACCCCTTCCTCTAGGGACTCTCGATGTCCCCTTTCTCCTTCTTGCCCCTTTCTTGTGTTTTGTAACTCACCGACTTCAGCCAATTGAAATTTTGTCAGCTTGATTCCACGCAGGCCTTGTGAGATGAACACCTTTTACTGCTGATATCTACTTCAATATGTTCATATGTGATTCTTTCCATTTCTGTTTGCTCTTCTTTCTGAGTTTTCTGCTCAGATGTTCAGACTACCTTTTTACCAAGAGAGTTGAAATCTAGGAGGTAAATAGGATTCCACTGTCTTTGTCACTTCCAGAAGGCAAGCCAAAGTCCTGAAGGGGCAGGTGGGGAGCCTTTCAATTCTTTTTGTGACCTTCTGAGGTAGCATGGTAGAATGGTAAAGCTAGTGCCGTGGATCGAATCCCCCATATCTATTCATTTGATTCGATGTTGGCTATTTACATCCTGTCATAATAATTCATATTTCTCACTTCTCAACTGTAAATTGGCACACATAATCAACAGGCCTATTTACAGGGTTACATGAGTTATAAGGACTAAAGTAATATAAAAATAATTGACAGCAATATGTGGAACATGCTAATAGCTTAATAAATAGGGGATACTATGTTGCCAAAATCTAGTCAGGAAGAAGAAAGCTACTCTAGGCATGTTAACTAAAGGAAACAGAATATGTGGAACTGGTTACATGGATGATAAAAGACATGAAGAGTGGATAAAGGCGGGGAAAGAGGTAACTCAATGACTAGCAACAATAGAGCTCCTACCACTTCTGATCTGAAGAGGCATCAGGACAGACATCAAGACAAGATTGCCTTGCAGAATCTAAAACATCTCAAGCCATGGAAAAGCTACCACAGAGACTTCCTCCCTGGGTTGCTCATTTTCCCTGCCATCCTTTCTTTTGCTGGTGTTACTCACTAGCCAAACCTCTTCTCAAAATTTAAAGGCAAAGGAGCCTGGGAAATGTAGTTTTCTGCCCTATAGAGCAGGGTGCAAAGGGATAGGAATGGTATTCAAAATGAGTGGGCAAGTGATTGGGAGAGCCATTAGTATTGCTTACTAAGGAAAACCATTTTGAACCCCATGTTTGTAGAAGTCTTACCAAATAGCATGTTCACACTGCCACTCATTTTTACCTCCTTTTAAGTAAGTCAGGGGAATACAGGAATTTAAATTTTGGGTCCAGCAACTATCCTTCCCAGAATGGGGGTCCTCCATTCCTACCAGGAGTGAGCCTTTTGACATGCACCAATAGGCACTGACTTATTCTGGGAGCGTGTTCATAGCGTGCTTCTAATTCCTTCCTGTGCTCTCCCCAGGATAGGGAGCAGTCACTGGTCTGCACACTTAGACTCTTCATACCTTCATAGGTGTGAGATGATCTGCTAATGCCCACCATACCCTGAAGCCCAGCTTTTCTAAGAAACAACCTAGAAACTGGGAAGCACTTTACTCAAATGACTTGACACTACTTTCTGATTCCTGGTCTAGTGTTCTTCTACGTCACCTTATGACACTCCCTTCCCAGAGACAGCTTAATCAGTCTCGCAGGTTAAAAAGCACCATGAACTCTTTGTTCTCTTCTCTTCCCTGTCCCTTCTTCTCTTTCCTGTCCCTTCTCTCTACCCCTACTCCTTCCCTCCACGTGCTCATGGCCGACCTTTCCTCTCCTCTTCTTCTCTCACTGTACCTCTCCACGTGGGGGGAAAAAAAGCACCATGAGCATATGCCAAAAAGCAGCTACAAAATTCAGTGGCTTTTGCTAAATTTTAGTTGTGATCCCAAACCGAATCAGCCTTAGGATGTTGTGATACTGAAAAGTACTGGTCACATGTTAGCACTCTCAGACAGGCCTGACTTCACAAACGGAGTCATGTTTGGGATAATTTTCTAAAACTAAAATAAAATAAAAATGCTTATATTTTCTAAAAATAAAATAAAAATGCTTATATTTTCTAAAAATAAAATAAAAATATATGTATTGCCTTAAGAGCACACTGTCGTGTGCAAGCTGAAGAGCTAGACAACTTAAGAGACTCCCACACAGCTTGCCCTTATGGAATGTGTGCTGGTGGTAGACATTGTACAGGGAGGTCTGGGGTATCATCTTCGCATTGCACTCTTCACAGCAAATAAGACTACTGGGGCTCACACACCCAGGGCACCTGCCCTAGGTCTTTGCGGCCTGTAAGTAACAGAATTCGAAGTTGAACCAAACGTGGATCTGGTGACCTCTTTCTATTCTCCAGTCCTGTCTCCCATAGTAGAATGCATTTATCCTCATTTCTTTATCTGCTGCTCTAAACACAGCCTATGAACTCCCCAGTTCATGGGACCCACGCATAAATCAAGTTCCAAGTAGATTTTTGTCACTGAGAACACTTAGTGTAACAGTGAACCCTTCAGATCTCCGTTGGCAAGGTGTCTGGTTAAGCCCCAGACCCATTGGCTAGGCTCAGAAATGCTTCCTCCCATTCCCACAGAGGTCAAGGTTCCATCACCTGCTCCCAGGCGACTGCTGAACACAGCAAGGACAGTAGCCAGAGCTTCTCCTTTGTCCTGAAGACAAGAGGGAAGACGGAGCACCTTCCAAGGAATTTACAGGGCATGGCAGGATACAGCACATGTCAATCAGGAGAGAAGAAGCTAGGCTCCCCCAAAACAAACCCACCTCGGCTCATGAGCTTGTGCCCCCGGGGATGCTGTAACTAGGCGTTACCACCCTTACTAAATGAAAGGGTTGCATCTTTCTTCCCTCAATAACCCGTCTATTCTATAGTAAAGAGTTACCTCAGTGTCTCATCTAGGAAAGAGAATCCCTCCAGGAGACACAAGCTGTAGTTGTATAGAACAACATGACCTACTCCCCCCATCTTCCCTGGAGGGAGTAGAATCTACTTGGAACTTGATTTACGCATGGGTCACATGAACTGGTGAGTTCATAGCCCGTGTTTAGAGCAGCAGGAAAAGAAATGAGGAAGGGAAGATTTGCCAGTCTCTCCCATGCGGTTCCTTCTTCTAGATGGCAGCATCTTTCATACTGAGTTATACGTGTCTACCTTCCCTGGTAGAGAATGGGCTCCTCAAGGCTGGAGAGCAGGAAAGTTCTAACAAGGGCCGAGTGAAGTCCCTAGCACACACTAAGTGCTCAATAAATTTCTAATGAATAAGCAAATGGATGAGATTTCAAAGGGAAGAGAGAATAGCCAGGTCATTAAAAAAGATCACTGATAACCCAATGGGGGATAAAACTAGAAAGCAAAGGCTTTAGACAAAGCAGGATACAGAAAGGTGTGGGAAAACTCTCCAGGAATTTAAATGAGGAGACCACTTTAGGAATTAGGGAGAAAGAAAATATTTTAAATGAAGTCTTACATAGGAAATGATACCTAAGAATCAAGAACTTTCTAGTCCTAACAACCCACAAAGCCCCTCTGGACTTGGATGCTACCAGATTCTCACTTCTCCACATCAGCTCGCTCTCTCTCTCTCTCTCTCTCTCTCTCTCTCTCTCTCTCTCTCTCTCTCCCTCTTTCTCTCTCTCTCTCTCAGAGTGATCTCTCCACATAGCCCTAGCTGTCTGTGTAGACCAGGCTAGTCTTGAGCTCACAGAGATAAACCTGCCTCTGCCTCCCTAATTGTGGGCTTAAAGGCATACACTGCCACCACCCCAGCTATCAGCTTAATCTCAAGCTCACCACTGATGTCTACCTTTGGGCATTTACACATAATCATCTCCCTCCTGTCCATCACATCTTTGCCTAAATGCTCCCTGCAGTAGTGACTGTAGCCTTCCCATGTGAAACTGCCACCAGTGGTAATGGTGCCTACTGTTCCTATTCCACTCTGGGACTTTATCTGTTTGTTAGAGGCAGGGGAGGAAGGAGAGAGTGGGGGAGGGAGAGAGAGGGGAGAGGGAGAGAAAATTATTCAAGAAATCAAACCCAAGGCCTCACACATACTAGGTAAGGGCACTACCCAGTGCCCCACTACACTCTCAGCCCTGTTTTTTAATAATAACGTGTGTTCATCACATGCAACTTTTCAGACTAATTAATTGTTAAGTCCAAGTTTTATTTCAAATTTACCACAAGGGAAAACTCTCCTGAGAGAAAACTGACTCCAAGATCTCTTTCTTGTTAGACATGCTTCTAGAAGGAAGGGTTAGATAACATTGTTAGAACAGGAACAATAAAGGAATGTCTGTTGAGAGTTATTGTCCCAAGATAGCCAATGAGCTAGGTGGATAAATCCAATGTCCCAAATGGAGATCTCAAACTCATTCAAGTCCAAAGACATAACTAGTGTTTTTGACACTTGGAGCAGACCAAGTTTCTCTTCCTCTCTCTCTCTCTCTCTCTCTCTCTCTCTCTCTCTCTCTCTCTCCTTACAATAGGATTAGTTTTAGGAAGAGTCATGTAATTAATAATAATGATAGCCAAAAAAACCCTCAGAAACAGCAAATTTTTTCTTTAATTGACTTGATGTTCATTGCATGCCAATAATAAAATTTTACACTGAATAAAGAAAAAAGCATTATAGCACACAAAAGAAATGACAGCAGTGGACTAATCTTCCTTTAATAGATTTTAATTTTAATTTTCAATTAATTAATTAACTTTCAAGTTTTGTTTTAATAAAGAGGTGAAATACACTACATACTATTTGCCTCAGAAAGAATAGAATTTCAATAGAATTTAATGTTGATAAAATGTCTCATTATTAAAGTGTTAAATACCAACAAAATAAGTAAAAATTCTATTCTAAAAAATATCATTCTAAGTTGAATAGATATTTCATATGTGGACCAAGAGGTTCCCTTGCCAAACCAAAATGTGATATTTTATAGTCCTAACTGTGTTTTGTTATTGTACATTGAAAACAGAAGTGAATGAAAAAAAGACTGGCGACCATCAAGATGCCATGTGGAATGACAAAATTTGTTTAGCTTGTTTCAGCTTCTATCTCTGCCATCACTCCATTGTACGTCACCTCAAACCTGTTACCACATAACTGACCCTGAGGTCGGAGATAGGCTCCGTTCCTCAGGCAGCGGTTTTTTGAGTTTATTCACTGGCCATAGCTAAGGATTATCTGCCTTAGTTTTCATGTAGAACACAATGTTTGTTTAAGAATAAATATTAAAATGTGCTAATGTGAAGCTTATGCATATGTAAAAACTCAGTGGTAACCATAAAACTTAGCTCAAACTTAGCCCAACAAAAGATTTTCTTGAGAAAGGGTTTGTTTTGTTTTGGTTTGGTTTTTTTTTAATGTAATCCTTTGAGAGGGCTGGCACTTGGTAGAAATCACACATCACGGCTTGCCTTCCTGTTCCTCTCTCAAGATCATGCATCCCTCCTTGCTTACACGTGGACAGGCTTCAGCCGTTCTACTGTCTGACCTGGCTACCTCATCTGTGATTTCACAGAACTCTCCTGAGACATCTTTTCCAGAATCTAAAAATTTTGACTTGAAATCACGATCTTTTTCACAGGCCCTCTCATTAACTTAATTACTTCATGTGCTGTGTTTATCCTTCATGGCTCACGAATGGTTGGATCTTAGACATCTAGATCAATGTCTTGTGGAAGTACTTGCTGTTGTGTTCAATGACAAGCTCTCTACCAATTTGAAACTATTGTGATTCTATGGTGAGAGGCTAATCTATGTCAAGTTAACTATAGCACTTTCCCAGAGCAGCACTGGGAACATTACAAACGGACAGACTATCAGACAGACTATCAGAATTATGGACTTCTCTCCCCAGGGATTATCTCTTCCCAGAGTCATGAGATTACACCATCAGATTCTCCAACTGTGTTCCATGAGTTCTAGGGACTATTGAGAGCGATCCTTTAATAGGAAGACTGCTTGGGACTTTGTTTTCACTGTGACAATTTTCAGAGTCTATCTTGTATTATCATAGTGATTTTCCAATATTGTATTATATGTGGCATTTCTGAATTTACTTGGCTATAATTATAAGAATTTCTGGGAAATTCTGTACAGTCAGTAGAGTGGTCTCATGATCTCTTAACACTGCAAACTCTTAATCTGAACACAACTGTATAGGGCATGCCTATCTTGTGACTCCCAGACTGCATTTAGAATGGTAGTTGCTATATGGTCAACCCTCTGTAAGCATGGGCTGCAAGTTATATAATTTGTCTGGGATTGCCTTAATTTTTAAGTCTAATATCTTTCTTAATCTACTTTTAAAATAAGGGGAAAAGTACTAAGAAAAATATCTTGTGTCTGCCTTCACCTGCATAACGACATCAACCTACAAGCTTTCATGATACAGAATGACAGTGAGCATGGGAAGCAACCAACGGTGCTACTCAGCTATGATGCCAATGAACCACAGCAATGACCAGCGTGACCCCATAACCCTGAAATAGTGACAAACATACCCTGGCAATCACCACTAACTCTCTAGTTGGACTTAAGACCCATTCAATAAGAGGGAACTCATGCCTGGAAATATAGCCAATTACCTAGAGCTAATGAAATCATGGATCTTGGAGAAGACCTTCAACCACCGCTTGACTAAACCAGCACATTCCCTAACTACATTCTAGACGTGTGTCCCTACACCCATAGGTGAGTGTAGACCTCACACTTCAAGGAAGTATGGACCCAGTTCAAGTGAATATATGTATAAAACAACACCTAAAGCACAGAAATAGGAGTTGGAAAGGTTGTAAGAACTAGAGGATCAAGGAATCTGCTGTAAAATTGTAGTTACTAGTAAGGTCAGAAGCTACATTCATAAAGTCTCACCCAAATGACTGCCTATTCATGAGCTGAACAGGGACAAGATCAATAGGCATGCTGAAGCTGAAGCAGGCCAGAGAATGACACACCACAAGACCTCAACCCTACCCGAAGAACTACAGGCAACTAAGGGGAGCTGAAAGTGGGAAAAATCGTCTTCCCCAGGAAGAGCACACCAACTGATTATCAGATACTAAATGATCAGCCCTGGAAATATATGTGTGTGTGTGTGTGTGTGTGTGTGTGTGTGTGTGTGTGTGTGTAGCATTATGCAGACTGAGCAAATTTTATTTAAAAATGCATAGGTATATACAGATATTTATTCAACAATAATTGAGAAAAGACACCGTGAGTTCGAAAGGCAGTAAAAAGGGGTATATGGGAAAGTTGGAGGAAGGAAAGAAAAGGAGAAAATGGTATATTGCATTATAATATCAAAAAAAGAAAAATTTTAACTAAACAATCATGAAATGATATAAGCAATATATTTATATTCCAATTGGAAATGTCTGAGAATAGAATATAAAATTGAAAGGAAATTAGAGGAAAATATAAACCCTTCTTCATTTGGGGAATAATTGTAACAAAGCTATGGAGTCAGGAGCTGTCTGTCCCCTCCTCTGACAGGAGAGGCCATTGATAGATACTCTGAAGCACCATCCAGAATTAAGTGCTATGTGTGAAAGAAGCAAAAAGAAAGAGCTGTGCCAGCTAATATCATTCATGATTCAAATATATTTTAATACCTCATTCTTTTCACACTCTGAGAATGTGATTGTTTTGTAAAAGAGTATAGCTCTTCAGGTAATATAAAGATTTTATAGCCATTGTAGTTTTAATAAGCAAAAGGCTTGCTACGGTGAACTAGGTTCAACCTGAACTGCTGTACGATTTAATTCTACATAATATTCCTCTGTTTAAAGTGCATGTAATTGCCAATTTATATAGTCCCCAACACCGAGGGTTAGTCAAATGGAGCTCTGCAAACAAACACAGTATGGAAAGCATTCTGCCTAAGTACCATGAGCCAAGAACGAATGAAACTAATCATTAATCAATCATGAATCTAATTCATTTCAAGGGCTTCTTTCAGCTACACAATTATTCGATGAGTAAAATTGAATCCACCTGCATGTGTATTTCTCCAGCTCTTAGCACCATAAAGTTTCTTTAAAAAAAAAATCTTTGAATACTAAAGAGAATATGTAAAATTAGATTGACATTATCTCAAAATGCGATTAGATTGTTATTTCTCCCTCTTGTATAAATATTTTCCCAATGGAGAGCTGCTCTTAAATGACAATGATCTCTCTGATGCTTTCTGCTTGAAAACGTTTTATTTACTGGACAACCATGTAACAGCACCGTGTGGGTGTGCACACCAGCTGAAGCAGGGGTTCCCAACCTTCCTCATCTTGAGACCATTTAATGCTGTTCCTTGCGTTGTGCTGACCCCATCCATAAAATTATACAGTTACTTCATAACTGTAATTTTGCTACTGATATGAACCATGATGTAAAAATCTGTGTCTTCTGACAGTCTTATGTGACCCAAAGAGGTCACAAAACATAGAACATAGAAAATTATACTTTAGTGTTATTGATGGGGAAGTAGGTTCTAACAGTTTAGAGAGTAGATATCTGCCCAACTCTAGTGCTGATTAAGGCTTATTATAAATATAAAGGTTGTGTGTCTTTTATCTGGGAACTAAATGATAAAAGATGGGCTAGGAACCCTCAATTTGAGATTAAATAATCACTACAACACAAAGGAAATGGATCTAGGCCTGGGTGGTAGTTAAGTTGGTCAGCAAGCCAGCTCTTCTGCACCCACACCACCAGGGTCAGTTCTCCAGCACTGCCCAGGCTAGCTCACTCAAGTGCCTCTGATAACATGGGGCAGGGCCAGCTCTCCTACTCTCATACCCTCCAAACTCATTCATCCATATCCATACTACCAAGGCCAGCTCTGCTCTGGTGCCCAGATGAGCCTCTAAGCCCACTCTTCCCACTTTCCTGACCTGGGGCCAATCCTACCACCTGACACTGGAGGGGGAGGGATATTTCTCCTGTGTCCACACCATCCACCACACAGCCAAGGAGGGGTAGAGGCACCTCTTCAGGACTCACACCCTTGGTGCCAGCTCGTATAAGTTCCTGCCACCAGGGCCAGCTCTGGTAAGGTGCTGAGTCCACTCTCCCATGCTTCAGTCAATGAAGATTGGGGGTGATTCTAAGAGTCCCTTGGATATCAACAAGGTTCTAGACAGCAGCTCTGTCTAGGGCATTCACATGTCCTTTTGTGGTAACGGGGGCCAAGGTCATTGATACAAACCCCCGTTGCTGCATGGCCACAGACCTGGACTTGGCCCTCTGTGGCAGCCCAGGCTGGACAGACTTTATCATGGACTCAGGTGGCAGCCCAGGCTACTCACATCAAGCCATTCCTCACCACCCTCCGGTCTCCAGTTCTACCTCTCTTCATAGTTCTCAAACATGCTGCTTCTCTTTCTCTCCCATCTCCACCATATAGTTGCACATCATAGTGGTACCTACAGTAGACTCCTGAGTGTCTTCCGTCTGCCCATGCCTTGTGGCAGTTGGTGAGCCTCTTGCATTTTGGGTATTTTCACCACAAAGAACTGACAAATGTTTGAACATGGAGTGAAACATCACATAGTCTCCCTTAAATTTGTATATTTATTATATTTTCAGTTAAGAATTAAATTTTTAAAGTTCTTAGAGACAAGGTCTCACTATATAACCCTGGCTAGCCTAGAACTTACTGTATCAGTCAGGCTAGCCTAGAACTTACTACATCAGGCAGGCTGTCCTGCCTCCACTTTGAATATGCTTAGGTTGAAGTATCTGCCATCATTCCCAGTAAGAATTCGTTTGTTTTAAAAAGTGAATGAATAAGATCTAAACAAGAATGTTCTCTTGAGAAATAAAACCACTTCAAATAAAGCAGGAAAGTATTTACAAATTAGCAAACCTGACTCTGGATTTATCCAAAGAAATGGACTTTGGAAGATACTACTGGACCGGGTGAAGAGTATCCCGAATATATGACGGTTAACACAAGATGATCTGTCCTTGGTCTTTATATGCTCACAGGAAGGAAACAGGCAAAGAACCAGATTTAAATGTGTTGTTAGCTGCTGTTTTCTAAGGTGATGAGGACTGTCGAACCTAGCAGCAGGGGGTTTCCAACTGTGCCTGGAATTGACCCTGTGCCACAGCTCTCCATTCTGAAATTCTGTCTGGAGAGAGCTGTTCTCCCAGGAGTGCTGAGACACAGGCTTAGAGAAGGACAACCCACAGTCAGAGACAGCAAGATCAGCTAAGACCAGAGATAACCAGATGGTAAGAGGCAAGTGCAAGAACCTAGGCAACAAAAAACAAGGACACTTGGCATCATCGGAACCCAGTGCTCGAATCACAGCAAGCCCTGGATACGCCAACACACCAGAAAATCACATCTCATGATGATGATAGAGGACTTTGAGAAGGACATAAATAACTCCCTAAAAGAATTACAGGAAAACACAACCAAACAGGTGAAGAATTGAACAAAATCATCAAGGATCTAAAAATGGAAATAGAAACAATAAAGAAATCACAAGGGAGACAAACCTGGAGATAGAAAATCTAGGAAAGAGATCAGGAGTCATAGAGGCAAGCATCATCAACAGAATATAAGAGATAGAAGACAGAATCTCAGAGGCAGAAAATGCCATAGAAAACATTCACACAACCATCAAAGGAAAAGGAAAATGCAAAAAGCTCCTAACCCAAAACATCCAGGAAATCCAGGACACAATGAGAAGATCAAACCTAAGGATAATAAGATATAGAAGAGAGCAAAATGTCCCAACTTAAAGGGCCAGTAAATATATTCAACAAAATTATAGAAGACAACTTCCCTAACCTAAAGAAAGAGATGCCCAAAAACATAAAAGAAACCTACAGAACTCCAAATAGATGGGACCAGAAAAGAAATTCCTCCCATCACATAATAGTCAAAACACCAAATGCACAAAACAAAGAAAGAATATCAAAAGCAGTAAGGGGAAAAGGTCAAGTATCATATAAAGGCAGAACTATCAGAATTATGCCAGATTTCTCAACAGAGACTATGAAAGCCAGAAGATACTGGACAGGTGTCATGTAGACCCTAAGAGAACACAAATGCCAGCCCAGGCTACTCTATCCAGCAAAACTCTCAATTAACATAGATGGAGAAACCAAAAAACTCCATGAAAAAAACAAATGTATACAGTGTCTTTCCACAAATCCAGCCCTACAACAGATAATAGATGGAAAACTCCAACACAAGGAGGGAAACTACACTCTAGAAAAAGCAAGAAAGAAATAATCTTGCAACAAACCCAAAAGAAGATAGCCACACAAACATGAGTCCACCCCTAACAACAAAAAATAACAGGAAGCAACAATCACTATTCCTTCATATCTTTTAGCATCAATGGACTTAATTCCCCAAAAAGATATAGAAAAACAAAGTGGAGTGGTAAACAGAACCCAGTGTTTTGCTGCATACCGAAAACACAACTCAGTTACAGAGACAGACACTACCTCAGAGTAAAGGGATTGACAGGATTAATATAGTAAAAATCACCATTTTGCCAAAAACAATCTATACATTCAATGCAATCCCCAACAAAATTCCAACTCAATTCTTCATAGAGATAGAAAGATCAATTTGCAAATTCATTTGGAATAACAAAAAACCCAGGATATCGAAATTTTTTCTCAACAGTAAATAAACTTCTGGGGGAAATCACCATCCCTTACCTCAAGCAGTATTCCAGAGCAATAGTGATAAAAAATGCATGGTAGTGGTACAGAGACAGGCAGGTAGATCAATGGAATAGAATTGAAGACCCAGAAATGAACCCACATACCTGTGGTCACTTGATCTTTGACAAAGGAGCTAAAACCATCCAGTGGAAAAAAGAGCATTTTCAGCAAATGGTGCTGGTTCAACTGGTGGTCAGCATGTAGAAGAGTGCAAATTGATCCATTCTTATCACCCTGTACAATGTTCAAGTCCAAATGGATCAAGGATCTCCACATAAAACCAGATACACTCAAACTAATAGAAGAGAAAGTGGGAAAGATCCTCGAACACATGGGCAGAGGGGAAAATTTGAACAGAACACCAATAGCTTATGCTCTAAGATCAAGAATAAACAAATGGGACATTATAAAATTGCAAAGCTTCTGTAAGGCAAAGGACAAAACAGCAACCACCAGATTGGGAAAAGATCTTTATCAATCCTATATCCAATAGAGGGTTAATATTCAATATATACAAAGAACTCATGAAGTTAGACTTCAGAGAACCAAATAACCCTATTTAAAAAAAATAGGGAACAGAAAAAATGAAAAAGAAGAAAAAGAAGGAAGAAGAGGAGGAGAAGAAGAAGGAGAAGAAGGAGGAGGAAGAGGAAGAAAAAATGGGGAACAGACCTAAACAGAGAATTCTCAACTGAGGATTAATGAATGGCCAAGAAGCACCTAAAGAAATGTTCAACATCCTTAGTCATCAGGGAAATGCAAATCAAAACAACCCTGAGATTCCACCTCACACCAGTCAGAATGGCTGAGATCAAAAACTCAGGTGACAACAGATGCTGGCAAGGATGTGGCGAAACAGGAACACTCCTCCATTGTTGGTGGGATTGCAAGCTGATACTTTGCACTCTGCACTCTGGAAATCAGTCTGGGGGTTCCTCAGAAAATTAGATATAGTACTACCAGAGGACACAGCTGTAACACTTCTGGGCATATACCCAAAAGATGCTCCAACCTGTAATAAGAACACGTGCTCCACTAGGCTCATAGCAGCCTTATTTATGATAGCCAGAAACTGAAAACAACCTAAATGTTCCTCAACAGAGGAATAGATACAGAAAATGTGGTACATTTACACAATGGAATACTACTCAGCTATTAAAAACAATGACTTCATGAAATTCAAGGCAAATGGATGGATCTAGAAAATATCTTTCTGAGTGAGGTGACTCAGTCACAAAAGAACACACATGATATGTACTCACTGAAAAGTGGGTATTAGGCAATAAGCTAAGAATACTCAAGATATAACTCACGAACCACATGAAGCTCAACAGGAAGAAAGACCAAAGAGGGGATGCTTCAGTCGTACTCAGATGGCGGAACAAAATAATCAAGGGAAATAGAAGGTAGGAGGGACTTGGGAGGAAGAGAGCAGGGGGTGGTAAAAGAGGAACAGAATCGGGTATGGGAGGAAATGGAGGAGATGTGAGTCAGGAAATTGAACAGAGTTGTGTAGTGATGGGAGATGGGGAAATGGGGTAGCAACCAGAAAGTCCCAGATGCCAGGAAAGCAAGAGCCTTCCAGGACCCTATGGGATTACATTAGCTGAAATATCCCACAAAGGGACGTGAGAACCTGTTGAGACCATATCCAAAAGTTAGGCATGGCCTTCCGATTGAGGGATGGGGTCACCCGCCCATCTCCAAAATGTTAACCCAGAATTGCTCCTGTCTAAAGGAAATACAGGGACAGAGAGTGGAGCAGAGACTGAAGGAAAGGCCATCCAGAGACTGTCACACCTGGGGATCCATCCCACATGCAGACACCAAATCCAGACACTGGCTGATGCCAAGAAATGCTTGCTGACAGGAGCCTAATATGGATGTCTCCTGAGAGGCTCTGCTATAGCCTTACTAATACAGATGAGGATGCTCAAAGCCAACCATCAGACTGATCACAGGGATCCCAATGGAGGAGTTAGGGGAAGGACTGAAGGAGCTGAAGGGGCCTTATCTGGCATCAATGGGAGGGGAGGTCCTTGGTCCTGTGAAGGCTTCATGCCCCTAGGGCAGTGAGGTGGGAGTAGATGGGTGGATGGGGCAGCACCCTCACAGAAGCTGGGTAAAGGAGAATGGGATATAGGGGGTTTGCCAAAGGCAGGCCGGGAAAGGGGATAACATTTGAAATGTAAATAAATAAAATATCCAATTTTTAAAAAAAAACATGGCAGGCAAAGGGGAGCTCGGGTTGCTTCACAGCAGAAGCAGAGTCAGCATGTGGAAGGAAGAAGCAGTGTGGGCTATATAGATATCTAGGGATAAACAAACACACTGTAGGCAAAGAGAAAGGCAGGTGCAGACGGGCTTAGGTGGGAGCGCGTAGAGAGTGTTCAGAGGATGGAGGTCAGTGCGGCTAGAGAACATGACACAGGGCAAACGACAAAGAGAAATCAGCACTGTGTCCTGGAGAGGAGGCCTGTGGAAAGCACAGTTGTACAGGGCCTTCTAGTGATAGGCATGACTTCTGCAGGAATCCAAGTGTAGTCACTGCACCAGCGACATCAGCTTCACCAGGCTGGAAATGCAGATCGTGGGACCTCATCACCGACCTCCTGAGTCAGACTGGGGAAGGGGCTATCTGTCCACATGATTTGTATTTTTTTGCATTTACAGGGAGTAAAGAGGAATACCCCGAGTTATAAAGACAAGCATGTGATCAGTTTTAGCTGCAAAATTTTTGAGCTGAAAATTCAATCCCTCCTCTTGCAAATAGTCTAATACTGAGTTCATGGCTCCATCTGTCCAGGCTTCGGTTTCCTCGTGTGTAAGGTGGGTAAATCCAGCTCTGCTCCTTTTCACCAAGACGGCTGCTGGTAAACATTGACAAATAAAATCTGGAGCTGTGTGTAGTGACTCATGCTCTACTCTCAGCAGTTGGAAGGCTGGGGCAGGAGAATTGCTATAAGTGTGGGGCCAGCCCTGCCTATAAAGTAGGCTCCGAGACAACTTAGTTTACAGAGTGAGACCCTATCTCAGAAGTAGAAATAAAATAGGACCTGATAGTAAATGCTAGGAAAATGTGGCTGCCAATATCTTGACAGATATGAGTTTTCACTACCAGGAGCACGAGCCCCAAGTCCATCACCCTCAGAGATGTGTATGTTCCTCCCCCGATGTGATTGGGCTCATTAAGATGTGCACATGAAAAGCTCGCCATGAGTCTGGGCTGGTTTTGTTACATTTGGCACAGAGCCCCAGCATCTGAGACTGCAGCTGGTGTGGTGCTGCCGAGGTATATATGGTACCTGTCCTCATTTTGGCAAACAAGATCCTCTCCACTAAGCATTTCAGACTTGGATAATGGGCCAACAGAGAGAGTTGAGGTACTTAGCCCAGAACGCTTCTATCACTCTTTCTGCCCCAAAGTATTTGTTATGCTTAATACAAAGCAATACTTCATTGCCGTGACTTGGGATAAGCAGTTAGTGGGGTTTGGAATCAAAGGAGCAGAATTAAGGTGCCCAAGTTTATTTCTTATACAGAACAATCCAAGATCTCACATCACTACCCCAAGCCTGTCTCTACCTGGCACCCAAGATGATAGGAGGTTCACTGAGATGATGGATGTAAATCCTCTTTAATAACAAAACACACAGAAGGGACCAAGACGTTGTTAGAAAAGCCCAGTTCCTCTGTCGGTCACTAAACAGTCAAGAAATATTTACCAAGCCCACAATGAACCTGGTTCTAAGCCAAGTATAAACCAAGGATAGAATTACATTCCAAGCAATATATATTCCAGTAGAAAAAAGACAGAGTGGCTAAATGAATAATACATAGAAACTGCCCAATGTTGATGAGTGCATTAGAGAAGAATAAAGAAGAAAATGGGAGGTGAGCTATTGAGAAGTGACTAAAAGAGAGCCAGAGAGGACGACCTCTCTGAGAAGATGTACCTGCCCAAATACCAGAGAGAGATTTAGCTTTCCCTGCATGTCCCATGCCCATACCCATGATCTGATCAGTCCCAGATATTTAGCCTAGAATTCTTGCAGGCTTCCTTGTCTCTATCATTTTGTGCCACTGTGGGGATCATTGTCAATCATCATGCTTTGGCTAGCTCATCCAGGAGCACAAACTCAAATCAAGTTACTTAGTATCTACAGAGTTCATGGCTGAACAGACTCTTCTGCCAACCCTAGAATCCAGCAACTTTTCTAGAACACAAGACCATGCATGCTACAGACTAGAGACAACCCCCATGTGTTCCCTGTCCTTGTCAGCATAACTCGGCACTATCGCATGGATTTTATCATTACCTCCCATTGGCCACCCACCTACTACAGAAGTAACAAAGGCTGTTGGGTTCTTGTGTTTTTCAGTGCTGGGAATTGAAGCTGGGACCTTGGGCTTGTAACCACTAAGTTACATCACCCGGCTACGACTATATTTGACCTCATTATGAATCTAAACTAACTTGTGGGACCCTCACAAGAAGAAGAAGAAGAAGAAGAAGAAGAAGAAGAAGAAGAAGAAGAAGAAGAAGAAGAAGAGAAGAAGAAGAAGAAGAAGAAGAGGAGGGAGGAGGAGGGGAGGGGAGGGGAGGGGGAGGGGGGAGGGGAGGGGGAGGGGGGGGGGGAGGGAGGGGGGGAGGGGGGGAGGGGGGGGGGGGGGGAGGAGGAGGGGGGGGGGGGGGGAGGGGGAGGAACAACAACAACAGTAACAACAATCAGGGAAGACATCTGGCCGTGACCTCTAGCTTCCACAGGCACATGCACATGCCTATAATACACACACACACACACACACACACACACACGGCCAATATAGGACATTCAAATTACATCATCTAATTTACTCTTCACAACATCTAAGACGAAAGACAGTGTTTTTCATATCTTAAAGATGAACCCTATATCCACGAAATTAAATTTCTAATAATCTGTGTTTAGATTCAATTCATCCCAATCCCCGAGTCACACTAGTGCCATTCATCATCCGCCTCTTGGAAGCCATGGATGCCAGCAGGTGTCACGTAGACAGTGCTGGACCTTGTGTTCGGGATTCTAGTCCTCTAGCTAAATTACAGAATGAGAACTCAGAAGCTTGGAAGGACCTCAAATCTAGCCATTTTCCAGCGTAGCACTTGAACTTTTGCACTGGCCTAACTAGTAAAAAGCAAACAAACAGACAAATAAAATTAGCCAGGAGTGTAAATGGGTTTAAAAATGGAGGAAAATTGTGGCACATGGAACAGCCCACTTTGCTCCTGTCTTATTCACAAATCTAAGCATTTCAGGAAGCTTTCTAAGAAACCTCCAGAAGACCAGAGTATGTGCCTGCTTCCCTTTCTCTTATGAGAGTTATAAATGCAACCCACTTAAAATATCCCCAAGGTTTTCCACTGGTTGTACCCAATCAACTCTTAGCACAAGAGGAGTCCTGGAAGCAAATGAAGTCTTATTTTCCTGAAGCTTTCCCACCTCGCCTGTCATCTTCTTCTCTCACCAATAACATCTTTGATAGCTTTCATCCCACTCACAGCCGGTGCTGTGCACCACCACCCTCTTCCTTCTATACATTTCCATTTTCACATTTATGTCTTTATTTCCATTCAGTCCCGAGACCCCTCTCA
Organism: Rattus rattus; assembly: GCF_011064425.1. Taxonomy (NCBI): domain Eukaryota; kingdom Metazoa; phylum Chordata; class Mammalia; order Rodentia; family Muridae; genus Rattus; species Rattus rattus. Next base: position 38,828,740 of record NC_046156.1, on the reverse strand, counting down.
GTGTGACTCAGCTTCAATCAGGACAGACATTGCCCTGCTCTTGATGCTGTAAGTCCAGTAGAAGTGGAGGGGCTACGGACAAGTGTTCTATGGCTCACTGTGCTAGTTAACAGGGAAAGGCTTTGGGGAAATGACAAGTTGATTTGATAAGACAAATACCACCATGTCCCAGAGTGCTGACTCTGATGAGTTCTATGACAGCAGATCCAGTGAAGGCTACTCAGTTTCACTTGTGATCTAGAAGAATCTTCATTAAGGAAAAAATATAAGAGTTTGTTTGTCACTGAAAGGAAACATCTATGTCCATCCCCCTTGGCTCAAAGAATTCGTAGTCACTTAGATGAGCTCCCAGATCATGTATAAACCCTGATGCTCATTTTCTGGGAAAAGAACTGTCTTATACAAGTCAAGTTTCCCTGACTAAAATTTATGACATAAAAAGGAAGTAAAGAAGAAAAGTGGGAGGATTTTTTTGTTGTTGTTGTTTCAGATGTTACAGACATGTTAGTTATTTCTCTACTATAATAATTCAAGCTGTGAATCCCTCCTGTAGCATGGTGACATTTCTGCAGGAACCTTGGTCATCTGGACAGATGTTTGTTATTTTAGTTCAAGTTCAAAGCAGAGTCATTTCATCCCTTCTCCCATTGTATTCCCCACTGACCTCATTAAAGAAGTTGCATAGTAATCCAGAAAGATGGCTCAGTGGGCAAAATGCTTGCCTTGTAACCATGAGAACCTCTGTGTTCAATCCCCAAAACACATATTCAGAAACCAGCCTGATGCCGTGCTTATAATCTGAGCTATGAGGAAGTAGAGACAGGTGGATTCCTGGCTTCCTATCCTGCCAGCCTAGACAACTTGGCAAGTTTCAGCCCAGTGGGAGAGCATGTCTCAAAAAACAGAACAACAGCTGAGGAAGAACACTGTAGATTGTCCTCTGTCCTACACCATGCACGTGGGCACAACACACACACACACAGAGACAGACAGACAGACAGACAGACAGACAGACAGACAGATACGGGCATGCACATACATACACTCACCAAGAAATTGCATAATGAAAGACACAGTAGCACTTTGGAGGCTAAGAGATGCCTCACAGAAGGGACACCTTCTGTGAACTGCAGAGATCCTAGAGTTTATCAGAATTTGCAGGAAATGGATAATTTAAGAAGGAACTGCTAGCTGGGCATGGTGGTGCATGCCTTTAATCCTAGCACTTGGGAGGCAAAGGTAAGCAGATCTCTGAGTTTGAGGCCAGCCTAGTATACACAACTAGTTCCAGGGCTACACAGAAAAACCCTATCCTGGGAAAGGGAGTTCTGCTTAAGGAAATAGATTGTGCATAACAGTGAAAACCCCGGGCTAGTTCTAGACTGGCAAGGATGGATTTAGGTGCTCTAGCAATGCCAGTAGAAATGTGCCTCATGCTAATGCCATCTCACTACTGTGTAACAAGAGGGCTGCCGGTAGTTACAAAGAAAATGGGAAGAGACTATCTCCCATGAAGTTGCAGAGAAAAATCTTAGAGTTCAAGTTCATTGTCATGATTAAAGGGGGGTGAGTTAGCTAGAACACATGTCACCTAGGAGGTGAGAGTTTGGTCATACACTGAACTACATCAACCATGCCATAGAGTGAGTCCCCAAATAGGGTCAGTTTTTGTTACCAGAAAAGTAAGCGAGCAGATATGAGTACAGGTAGAGAACAGGCCAACCAGCAAGCCTTTCTGCACTGGTATCTGACCACCTTGTTTCTCAAACGTCCGTGTGCAGAGACTTTTGATGTTGTCGGTCCACAGGACCAGATACCTGGAAGGAAACTAAGAAAGTGATACTGCACACAATACTAGAGGAAAGTGGACAACCCTAGAAAGGAAATGCATTGACTGGTACATGTCCAGTCCCTCTGGCCACCAGTCTCTGTTCTGCCCTCCACCCTGCCCCACCTCCAACTCATCATCCCTCACTCTAAAGATGGCACTGGTTATAGTTTCCTTTTCTCTTCCAAGTTTTCCTTGATAATCTAAGCCTCACCTTCTTTCAAAGGACCATTGCTTTGTGTCGAAACTATAGAGAAGTTTATCCGTGCTAATAGGGACGATAAACATCTGTAGGGGTGGTGCTGATGTTTAGGTCCTATTCCCCTACTGGTTCTTAATCTATCAGTAAAGAAGCCATGGGCCAATTGCTGAGTGGAAAGAATAGGCAGGACTTCTGAGTCTCCACAGGCAGGCAGACAGACAGACAGACAAATGAAAAGAGAGGCGAGAGATAGTTAGCAATGCTTCTAGGGGAGAAGGTGGTCAGCCATATGAGATGGAGTGTCCACAAGCCACTCCTACAAGTGGGTGGATGGGGGTGTTAAACTATGACTAGATGTAACTGACCAACCAAAGTTTAGGGCAGGTGGGAAGGTGCTAATTGAAGAGTATTGATAAGGGCACACAGACAGATGCAAGGAGAGGAGAGAGAGAATTCGCCATGCTTCTGAGGGAGAAAAAGAGTGACCAGTCATGTGAGATCTTGGAAGGAGTAGCCACAAGCCATTCCTGCAGGTGGGCAGATGGGGGTATTAGCTGGGACTAGATGTAACGGAGCAGCTGAAGTGGAGAGCTGTGGACTGAGGGGGCTAAGAGTATTGGTGAGGGCATGCTTCTCCATCGGGAGACGAGCAGCGCCCAGTAATTGTGCCAAAAAGGGAAGCTGAAATTGAACAACTGTGTGTGTGTTTTAACCCATGGATTCGAGGGAACCCGGGTGGGGGCTGGTAGAACAGCCTGCCCAGAGCTTAGGTGGGGTAGCAAAAGCTACATACAACAATATCTAAAACAGAGAAAATAGAAAGAAAGAAAGAAAGAAAGAAAAGAAAGAAAGAAAGAAAGAAAGAAAGAAAAGAAAGAAAGAAAGAAAAGAAAGGAAGGAAAAGGAGGAGGGAGGGAAAGGGAGGGGGGAGGGAGGGGAGGGAGGGAGGGGGAGGGAGGAGAGGCACACACACTGTGGCCTCTAAGAACTGAAATGCATGCAGAGGGGGTTAGGACTAAAGGTGTCCAGGGATGGAGATCACATTAATATCCTGACAGGGTACAGTATAGATCAATCTTTCCTAACTGCCCTTGCATCCATCCGTCATGCTGCTCAAAGTGTCGAGACCCAGAAAAGAAATGGATTGACCCAGATTGGGCATGTGCTGCCGTTTGATGTGAGGGGCGGTCTTGTGAGGAGAGGGGCATCTTGATTGAATATCCAACCAAGGGTGCATCCAAATGAGGAAGGCAATGATCCAAATGAACTGTGTGTCTTTGTCACTGTTACTCAGGAAAGAAAGATGGAAGGAGAAAATGGAACTATGTAGACAATGCGGAAGAAGGGAAAGAGGGAAGAAATGAGGGAGAAAGGAATGGAGGGCAAGGGGGAGGGAGGGAGGGAGGGAAAAAGAAAGAGTTACAGGAACTCATCAGAGGGGACCACTCAGACACAGTGTTTAGCCAATGGAAAGTCTTTCTTTCAGCCAGCTGGGGCCATACCCAAGTGTTGCCAGCAGGGGCGGGGGCGGGGTGGGGGTGACACTGAGTGTCCAGAACATGGGTTCTTAAAGGCAGAAACTACATCCGGAATCTCCTTCCACGGCCGCAGAGGGGCTCTGCAGAAGTAAGCAGTTTTAACAGAAGCAAAAATAAGTTAGCTAGGACACCCTGGGCTTCGGTTCTAGAATAAAGCTGGGTAGTTTTCTGTGGGATACTCCATCAAAGACATCAAATTCTATTTAAACCTAGAATTGTCTCAGCAAGAATACAAAATGGAGGAACCTCTGGATTATCTTGCCCAGTTACAGAAGGGGGGGGGAGGGAGGAGGAGAGAGAGAGAGAGAGAGAGAGAAGAGAGAGAGAGAGAGAGAATGAAAGGAAGAGAAGGAGGGATACAGGGAACGAGGGAGGAAGGGAGAGAGGGAGGAAGAGAGGGAAGGAGAGAAGGAAAGAAGTTATTTTTTCACAGTTTTATTAATACAGAAATAATTGCTGTTTCTATTTCCTAAAAGTCTCACAAGTATCATGTGGCATGCTTGGCACAGGGCTTGAAACAATGCTCGATAAATATCAGACTTTATCCTGTATGGAAAACCGAGGAAGGTACTCCTTGGTAGATACGGGTCAACATGTAGTCCTCTGGTTGTGAGACTCTGCTTGTTACTGAATTGACCCACTTAAATGAATCAAGTGGTAGTCATCCCAAGTAAACTATCTAACAGGGGGGAAAATGTGTCCCTAACCTGGAAAATTCCAGAAACAATGCATAGAAGGAACAAGCAGTTTTCTATCCATGAAAGCAGAGTAGTTATGGACTAAGTCTGCATTTTTTTTAGCCAGTGTTTTACACCCGCGAGGAGCATTTAGTCTGAGGAGAAAGCCCCATATGTAGCCTCCCACACAGAGCAACAAATAGGTGTGCGGGAGTCACCCCAGCCCCTTTGCGCTGGATACCAACATGGCTGTCCTGCTCCAATCAGCCTAAGTTCCCCGGAACTGTCACACTGCCTTCTGCTGAGGTGTTCTCGGGACGATAATCACTGCCACACTGCCTGGCAATACCTTCTGCCCAGCTGGGCTAAGGAAACCCCAACAGAGTGGTGATTCGATCAGCCCTCACATGGCTCTGCTGTTGGACACCAACAACCCCAACTGCACACGTGACAAAATCGGAGGGAGGTGTAGCATTTCAGGTATGAGTGAAGAACGTGAAGAACAGCCTCCAATGAACCCTCTAGAAACAATATCCAGCACTAGGGCTGGACCACTCTGCAAATAAACGTATCCCTATCTGCGAGAGCACTGAGTCTGCGACGAGCACCGTGCAACCAGAGAGTGTATTCTTTTAAAAAAAAAAAATCGAGATTTGGGTCATAGTGAAGTAGGAAGTGGGGAGGCATCGCCAGCAGCCTGCTGCGTTCCCATCCCCTGCGCCGGTTGCCAGGACCATCCCAAAGGGACCTGTACTCTTCCCCCATCCTCATGTCATTTTTATTGTGCCAACAGATGATAAGGCAGAAACCCATCAGCACACCCCAGCCTGTGAAAAACCGACTGACAATATGGAGTTGAAAATGAAGGGGAAAGTCTTGCATTTCTTTTCACCTATAGGATAAACACTGATGGAGCTGGAGGCAAACCTATCACCATCACCATTCAGCAGTCCATCTTCCTTTAAAATATACAGCACACAGACCAAACGGGGAGAATTCTGCTCCGCACAGCAATTGTTCCATTTTCTGTATTTCATAACCTGCAATTTTGAAGCCATGCTTGGTACACACGCTTGTAAAATAGTCATATCAGATAAAAGCAGAGGGATGCTAAACTATTGGAAAATAAATCAAATTCTCAGCAAGCAGTTATATCCATCATGTTTCAGTGAGCGCACGTATAGTTTAAGCTCTGAGCGCACAGTCTATCCATTGTAATGATTTGGGGTCAGGATCCTGCCACATGCATTTAGCATTCGCTAAGAAGTAAACCCAGGAGTGTAGCCGGGAAGAGTGCCGCGCTGTAGCTTCTGGTCCAGGAAACCGCCCTCCATGCATTCGTCTGAGGGCAGACACTGTGTCTGTAATAGCACAGAGAATTAACCCGTGCTCATATCTTGAGCATCTCTAAGAGGCTTGCACTGGCAATATCTTGCTGGATCTTCAAAGGAACCTCGGAAGACATACAGGGGAAAACATTCATGTGCTGCTACCACAATGTCACTTTCAGAAACATATGTGGAAGGACCTGGGAGGAAATACCCAAAAAATGCAACCCACGCTCAAACCATTTCCAAACCGAGGCCATCCTGTGATAATAACACATTCGGTGGTGCCTGGTCTCACACTCAGCATGTTCCCATTGGACAGCAGTAACCATTCTGTACCTTTGAGTGTTCCCCTTTAATATAGGAACAGAAGCTGCCTCATAATGGCACAAGATGTGATGAAGCTTTATATAAACACTAAATATGAAGATTATATAAAGGAACTAAAACTAGCAAATATCGTTATAAATACAGCAAATGTTTCGCAATACAGTGTTCTATTATGGGAGTGTTAAGATATTTCACAAGATATTAATGGAAAACAATTAAAACCATGGGTTTTAATTTGGTGGTGGGGGTGGGGTGGGACTCAAAGTCAAAGCCTGAATATCAAGTAAAGCCAGCCGATACCTATGGCACTGTCTCAGTAACGTGCTTCCAACAATAACCCTGCAGCTCCCACCACCCTCCCTTCCAGGCTGAATTCTTTAGCCTCCTCTACTTTGCTCTTAGGTAAAAATTCAGCCCTGCAGTCATGCACAGTCCACATATTAACCACTGAATACACAGGAACCCATTACCAAGCCCGGGTATTTGATTGTTCCACTCCAACACAAAACTGGGTGGCTTAAACAGCAGCAGGAATGTGTTTCTCACTGTGCTGATGGCCTGTTCTGGGGGTTGTGGTCCTGTTGAGGCTCCTGTCTCCAGCTTACAGATGACTGCCTTCTCATTGTGTTCTCACATGCAAAGAAAAGAATCTCTTTTCTGCTATAAACTCAGGGATTTCCCTTCCTTTTCTGCTAGAGCTCCGATCGCTGGGTTCTGACCTCCTAACTTCAGTGACACCTAATTGTCTCCCAGAGGCTCTCCAAATACTGTCACACTAGAGGTAGGACTTCTACACTTGAATTTTGGGAGGACTGTCAGTCCCTAGCAGTCCACTTCTAATTCCTCATGTACATCCTCAGAAGCACTTCCAGTGCTAAGCAATTATTTTACTCATGCCCGTCATCTCCATCTATAAAGACAGAATGGTCCTAGTGGTATCTAGGTTTATGCAAAAAAAATGGCACTCAGAATACATTCACAGGAAAGAACATAAAAGTAACAAACGATATTGTAAAGAATCCGTACAACAAAACATCTTAATGACACCCAAAACCTTTAAGGTATTCCTATAAAGCTCTGAAAATTCTTTGCTAATTGTTTTCATAAGTATCTACTTTTTCAGATCAGAGTTATTATTTATTTACCGTGTATGTGGCAGGAGGGACATACATAGAGGTCAAAGGACAACTTGAGAAAGTCAGTTCTCTTCTTCCACTGTGTGAGTCCCAGGGACTGAACTCTGGTAATCTGGCTTGGCAGTAGGTGCCTGTGGTCACTGATCCATCTCTTTGCCCCCTAGATTTATTATAAAAATATGTGCTTCATCCCCGGTCTTCACATCCTTCTCATTTTTGCTCTTTTACCAACTGCTTTCATTTCTACTTTTCAGTATAAATGTGCCACATTTCCAGAGCACTGGGATGAGAAGAGTGAGTGGGAATCTAACCTTATTTATACCATTTCTTTGTGAAAGGAGCTTTCTGGGCTCCACATAAGCAATTTTAAAGCTATATACTTAAGGGAAACAAATGATCTGTAAGTCCTGTGACTACGTTTACAAAGCAGCACATTTATCAACAACCATTTGAGAGTCAAAGCAATATAATTAAATTTAGAAAGCATTTTCAAACCTAATAAAGCAGAAAAAGACATATGCAAGGGTCAGAAGACAGTCAGCCACTATATGTAATTACTGATTCCCTGTGGAAGTGGAAATTTTTGTTGTAACATCAAGATTTCCAAATATTAATTGAAGAATAAAACCATCCGAGCCAACAGAAAAAAATTAAAATGGCCTCAAGATGGGTTAGAGTAAATACATTCTAGAGTCAACATCATTTTTCCTTTTCCTTGCTCTGATGTGTATGTGTATATGTATTTGTGTGTGCATCACAAGAGTGTGTAAGGATATGAATGTACCTGTGGATACATGTGTGAGGAAGCTAAGGTTAACTTATAGACTCCTGTATCATTCTCTACATTACTCAAGGAGAGACTCTTTCTGAGCCACGAGTATATCAATATGGCTAATCAAGCCAGCTAACTTGCTCCAGGGACCAGCTCTCTTCACCTCCTAATTGCTGGGATTACAGGGAGGTTGCCATGTCCACCTGGTGTTTATATAGGTTCTTACACCTGTCCCTAAGAGTTGTAACCACTGTCCCATCTCTCTGGTCCTCTCAACACTGTCTATAGCATTTAGAACTAAAAATTACTATCAACCACAAGGAAATGTATAAGAAACAAATCACAGAGATCTAGAGATAACCCTCCCTTGAAAGAAAGCACAACCACCCCCAAGTTCTCAATCTGGAACTGAAATAATTCCCTTAAATTTCAATCGCTTTCAGACTTTCTCCTGCTCAGAACTAACCAAGATAAGCAAGTCATTGAATAAGCCTCTCATTAAAAAAAAAATAAAGTACACATCAGGTCCTGCAGAAGAGGTTATTCAAATAAATCCATCACTGTTTCCCACATTCTGTCCTTTCCCTGTGCGGGTGCTTTCTGCAGATGTCAGGTAGGGAATAAAGAAGTAAAAGTAAAAACTCAGTCCAGGTTGACTTCCTCAACATGGATCAAGATGTTGGGGAGTCTGATCTCAGGCAGTTTATTCCCATCAAGTTTAAGCACAGTACTCTTTGGGGGAGTGTATACTACAATCCCTGGTGCACAAGAAAACATAGTTACATCAAAACTCAACTCTGGGTATCTGTCATTTCTTCCAAGAAAATCGGTTCTATAGATAGGTTGCCTGTACTAGCTCAAAGCCCTAAGAAAGAATCTAGCCTGGTCTCAGTCATACAGAGAGCGATTAGCCACCCCAGGTCCTGATTGTAGGAACTTCATATAGCCTGGTCCAACAGATAACATAGGCTATTAACCACATCCAATTCCCAAATTTCTGAATGGAAGAAAAGCTTTTACATCTTTCCCATTGGAAAAGATGCTTCACATTCCTGGTTTCTCTAGAGATGTTTGTGTACAAGGACCTTCATGCTGTGATCCCAACCATCAAGTTCTATAAAGCCATCTACAGATTGAAAGTCACCTCAGGAAGGTTGCCCAGTAACGGTCAACAGTAATTCAAGGTATGTTCACCACATCTTCTGTTCCTGCAATTCTAAACTGAGTCTCTTGGCATTTGGATGAATTTTTAACCACTTTTTGAAATAATCCTACTCCAAACCATTAAATAAGCTTCAGACAAGCTGGGTGAACTGACAGAAAAATTAAAGGAGATTGAGACCAGAAAGAACCCCAGTGCAAACCACCTGTCATTGCCTTTTCTAAAAAATAAATTATTAATAACATTATGTTGTTTGATATAAAAAAAAATCAGTAAGTCCTAGAACACATAACAAGTGTGTGGGTTTCAGAATCTGGAATTTACTAAATCTATCTTCTATGGATTTTTGTTTTTAGTTCAAATGTGAGTTTTTGGCCAAGATGCTTGAAATTGTACCATATAACAAAGAAAGTGTGTTATACATAACACACTGGAGTTTTTCTCATCTTTTAAAAAAGAAGACTATGTCATTTACAGGAAATGGAAGCTATTGGACATAATAAGATAAAGTGAATTAAGTCAGTCTCTCTCACATGTGGTCTGCAAATTTTGTATAGATACACAAAATCAAATGTGTCTGAATGGCATGGGTAGAAGCAAAACTTTCTGGGTCAACAAAAAACAACACAGGAAGGATAGGAGAAAGCGAAAATGAGGAAGAGTATAGGAGAGAATATTCTTGATATACAGAGTATGTCTGTGTGAAGGCACCATATATAACAAAATACCCATACAATAAATACATACAATGAAAATTAAATACATGTACCTTATACTTCATGTTAAAGGGCCACAGAAAATATCTGTGCTGGAAGTTGTTCTAGTGTTCTCTGACAAAATACTGAGAAAAAGCAATGTATAGGGAAAAAGGGTCTATTTCAGCTTACAATTCTGGGTCATCACTATGGGGAGCTAAAGGCGGGACAATCAAACAGCTAGTTCAATCACATTCATAGTCAAGAGCTGGGATAAATGAATGTATACATACCATTTGCTTACTTATGCTCAACTAGATTTCTCCACCATTATAGGGTTCAAGATCCCCCTGTATGGGGAATGATGCTGCCCACAGTAGGCAGAATCTTCCCATATCAATTAACTTAATGAAAACAATTCCCTCAAGGACATGCCCACAGGCTAATTTTGTATTGATAATCCCTCATCATGGCTCTCTTCTTTTGATGGTTCTATGCTGTACCAAGTTAACAATTAAAGCCAACGATCACAAAAAGGGAAAAGAAAATGTGTTCACATGTATTTTCTTAAATTATGTTCTAAAACTTAGTACAAACTTAATACACATACATTGTGTGTGTGTGTGTATGTGTGTGTGTGTGTGTGTGTGTCTGTATGAGTGTGAATGCGTGTGTTGAGAGACAGAGACAGAGAGGGAGAGAAGGAGAGAGAGGGTGAAATGAAGTGATATTTATATTTCGTGCCATTGATTCCAACTCAATTTAATGCCATGTGATCACCAGTCTGGTGTCATCTGTATTTAAGGGATGAGAAAAAAAATGCTATGCCCATGCTCTGATTTGACAAATGCTGACATCAGGCACTCAGGAGACAACGTGCCCTAGGAAGTCATTGTGTCATTGAAGGGCTGATTAAAGAAACTTCTGTTGATGTTCCGACCACGCCACCAGCCTTCTGTGACCTTGAATGCAATCTTTCATATTTCCACCCTCCCTTTTCCTTACATAAGTTTCTTCCTTTCTGATCCCAAAATTCTCTAATCCTGTAAGAGCCTGCCATCTTGCACCTGCATTTTCTTTCAAGAGCCTTCCGGACGCGTCAGATGCGGTGTGTAACCTCGCAGTTCTGCCGAGCAACTCGCTCGTATTAGTCAGGCCACGAGTTTGCTGCCTCGATGTTCTAATCCGTGCGAGTGCTTAATTTGTTGTACGTAATTTGTTCTCTTTCAAGTTAATATCCCTGTATTATAAAAATCAATAAGCACATTGAAAATAATTACAAAGCCGTAAACCTCTTACTTTGCAAAACTCGGTGGTAATGCATGCATCCCTTCTCCTCGGCCACATTTACTACGTGTTAAAAATTATGCTCTGCACCGTCTCAGGCAGAAGAAAATGTTTCCTAGGGAAATTTCAAACGTCTACATGAGGAAAGAGAATACACAATCAACATAACGATCTCCAGAATGGAATCAACAGATATAAAATCGCCTCCTTTGGTTCTTCTGGGAAAATAGCTAGCTAAAGATAAAATCAATGCCAGCAAGAGAGGTGGCTTCATTAGCCAGCGTCAACTTAGTGCTGTTCAGTGGGTGCGTTTGTTTATGGTTTTGCTACTAAAGCACTACAGGATCGATGAAGTTGTTTGGGGCCTGGATTTCTGTAAAACCACTAGTGCTGATCCTGGGTGGCCTGGGTGAGGTAAGTGGTTGGGTAATCAGAGCCTTGGGTTTGGATCTTAGGTCATAAGACACTGATCAGTGATTGCAAGATGACCAAGCACTTTTGCCCCCAGGGCAGCCTGGCTGCAGTTTACAAAATGACTTCATGAGACATTTATTCAGTCAATTAAACCTGGGAATAATGTTTAGCTGTCCCCTCTCCGAAAATTTATACAGCATACATGCATATCCGTCTCTCAAGCAGTGAGACATATGCACGAGTTAATTTAGGTCATATTCTTTGAATCTCTTTGTCTTTAGAATGTCTTTTGTCCTCACCCCAATATCTCCTGATGCCCCATAAAGCATTCTACGGAACGTGCTTTCTTTAGCCATGTCTAGGGTTACTGATTCACCAGTTCTGTGTCATGCAGGTTCACAGGAGAAAGAGAGATCAACCACTGGGGCCTTGATTGGTTCTCTGAGCTACAAATACCCAATTTCTTTTAATCCTCATGATACTCCTATGAGAAACTGCTAAATACATATGTAAAATTGAGTATGGAAAAGATACTCTCAATTAAATAGGAAAAATTGCATATACCTTGGTTTGGGTTTTAGGGTTTTTTTTTTTTTTGTTTTTTTGTTTTTTTTGTTTTGTTTTTTTGTTTGTTTGTTTGTTTTTCAGGCAGAATTTCTCTCTTTCTCTGTGTAGCCCTGGCTATCCTGGAACTCATTCTGTAGACCAGGCTGAACTCAATCTCAGAGATCCACCTGCCTCTGCCTCCCAAGTGCTGAGATTAAAGGCGTATACAACTACTGCCCAGCACAAAATCTACTATATGTAATCTAAAGATTGATTAAAGATTAGAGGAGGATTTTTTGTGATGATGATGATATTATTATTATTATTATTATTATTATTATTATTATTATTATTATTAAAAGACATTATCCACATTTGAAATCTGGGAAGTCTGCAACTTAAGAAAAATGTCAAGTTTGGGGAGTTGGTATCATTGATAAAATGCTTGTTATACAAGCATAAAGACTTGACTTTTACTCCCAGAACCCATGTGAAAATAAATGAATGAATGAATGAATGAATGAATAAATAAATAAATAAATAAATAAATAAATAAACAAACCACACAGAGAGATGGACAGCAGATAAATCAATTTATAGATGCTAGACATAACCCCCAAATCCCAACACTCAGGTTGCAGAAAAAGGCAGATGCCTAGGGTTCTCTGGCCAGCCAGAATCACAAAATTGGTGGGCCCCAGGCAATGAGAAATCTCATCTCTAAACAAAAAAAAAAAAAAAGAATAGCTCATGCAACATAACATGCGCATACACACACACACACACACACATACACACACACACACATTCAAACACACAAACCAATACACAGTCACAAAGAAAAAGTGTGAGAAGCTTTAGCAATCAGTGGGCATGCCCCTGCCCCCATTCTTCCCCTGCTCCTAAATGGTAGCTGCCTAGTGAGACTGGCCAGTGCCTTCTCCAAATCCCACTGTGTTGGCTCGATTCAGGTTTACGAGTTGTCTGGTGCACACACACATTCTCAGCCATATCTGGTCAAGGAAATACACCGGAATGTTCTGTTTAAAAAGATAAACACAGAGATGAGCAACTTTTTACCCTGAACAACAATTAAGCATGTATTTCATAATTGCTTGAAAAGTATTAGCTTGAGGAAATGAAATTACTTGGGAGCTCAGAATAAGAAGCACCCAAAGGAAGTGCTTTTTAAACAGAGAGCTGAACAATTAGAAGTTGTCCGGGGAGATGGGGTAAAGACTATCACAGACAAACCCACGAATACACATGTATTGAGCACTGTTAGAAATTGGGAGTCCTAGAGCTAAACTGCAAGATAAGGCAATAGGCAATTATAAAAACAGCCCAGAGGAACCCATACTCTGAAATGGGTATGTAGACAAGGAAGTTTTCTATAACAAGTCACTCAGTCAAAAAGAAGTCTGAGAAAACAGCCTAATATCATAAGAAGAAACCATGTCCCAAATGCACAACAGGTTCCCAGCCTCATCACATGGTATTCTGGTGGCAAGAGAAGTCACATACTGATGGGGAGCTTACAACGTGAGTCTAAACAGAAGAATGTGCCTTGTGAACATGTAAGAGATCCAAAAGCCATGAGAGCAAAGACAGGTCAGGGAGATGGAATGTGTATCTTTCTCAAACAGTTCTTGCAGTCATGGCAACAGATATCTTCACAAACAAAGTGAAAGTCTGGCTCCTTTGTGTTTATGATTCCTCACCGTGGGCAAGAAATGTATCTGGAAATTTATGTATATTATCTTATTCAGTTTAATTTGACTGCAAAATAAGTAAATAAGCAAGAATCAGTTTACCACGTATGATGCAAGTATCAACTTGACACAACCCACCATCATCTGACAGGAGAGTCTCAAAGAAGAGTTCTGTATCTTGAGTTGGACTAGGGGCAGGTCTGCAAGAATTGACTTTATGAATGGATGTGAGAAAACACAACCAACTGTGGGTGGCACCATTCCCTAGGCAGCAGATCTTGGAACCATATGAGAGTGAGAGACTCAGCTGAGCTCATATGCATTTATTTTTCTGTTCTTGACTGTATGTGAAATGTTACCAGCTATTTCAGCTTCACACCTGACTTCCCTGCTATGTTAGACCATGAAATGGAGTTAAACCCCTTGGCTTAATTTAACTTGGTCCCCTAAGTTGCTTTTCATCAGAGTATTTTTATCACAACAACAGAAATGAGCCCATTATGGAAAAAGCAGAGAGGCTCAGTGAGTGATTAGACATAATACAAGTGTCCCATAGCAGTATAAGAGATCCAAACTACAGAGCTTTCCAAACCAGAGGCACGGTTCAGAAATTGTATCAAAACTATAGCGTCATGTTTCACATACAGTATCACTAAAAATGCTTTGTCTTTCTTTTTCTCTCATAAACTACATTCCAATGACAGCCTCTCCTTTTCTCCCCTTCTTCTCATTCCCATCGTCCCCATCATCACCTCCCCTCTCCAAGATCTACTGCTCCTCTGTTTCCCTTCAGAAAAGAGCAAAGCTCCTAGGGATATCAACCAAACATAACATAACAAGATTCAACAAGACTAGACACAAACCATCATATCAAGGCTGTGAAAGGCAACCCAATAGGAGGAAATGGGTCCATGAGCAGGCAAAATAAAAAAAAGTCAGACACACCCCATTCCCATCAGCAACCCCACCCCCCAGCATGTATGCAGAGGGCATACATAGTGGAGACCTATGCAGGCTCTGTGATTGTCATTTCAAACTTTGTGAGCCCCTATGAACCCTGCTTAGTTGACTCTGTGAACAGGTTTGTTGTGGTGTCCTAGACCCCTCTGGCTGCTATAATCCTTCTCACCACCTTCTACAGGGTTCCCTGAGCTCCACCTAATGTCTGGCTGTGGGTCTCTGCATCTGCTCCCATCAGCTGCTGGAGGAAGTCTCCTTGGTAAGAATTGGGCCTGCCAACAATCTATGTGAATAGCATAATATCGTTAGGAATCATTTCATTGACTTTTGGTGGGAGGGGCTGACCAGTCTTGTTTAGTTCTACAGTAGATCTCTGAGCCATCCAGTTTCCCGATCCTGGTCATCCAGGCAGTGTTGGGTATAGGCTCCTTCTCATACCCTGGGCCTCAAGTGAGACTAGTCATTGGTAGGCCACTCCCACAAGTTCTGAGCCACCATTGCCCCAGCATATATTTCAGGCATGACAGGTTGAGGGTCAAAGGTTATGAGGTTGAATTGGTCTCTTTGTCCCACCAACTTGGAGCCTATCCTTGTTCAGAAGATGGCTGATTCAGTCTTCATATCCGCCATTGTTAGGAGTCATAGCAATGACCTCAATAGGGTCATCCTCATAGACTCCAGGAAGGTTCCACTACACTAGGTGTGACATCACCCCTAATTCCAGTCATCTCTCCCCATACTCTTTGCTTCTGTCCCTCCTTCCCCAACCTGATCCCTCCTGTTCCCATTCTCATCTGTCCCCAGTCTACCCACAAAACAGATTCCATCTAACACCTATCGGAATGATTAAGATCAATAACACAAATGACAGCTTATGCTGGTGAAGATGTGGAACAAGAGGAACACTCCTCCATTGCTGGTGGGAGTGCAAACATGCATGGCCACTGGGGAATTCAAAACAGTGGTTCCTCAGAAAATTAGAATCAATCTACCTCAAGACCGATCTATACCACTCTTGCCATATATTCAAATGACGCTCCATCCTGCCACAAGGACACTTTCCCAACTATGAGCATCTTTATTCCTAATAGTCAGAGCCTAGAAACAACCTAGATGTGCCTCGACTGAAGAATGGATATAGAAAATGTGGTACATTTACTCAGCTACTACAAAAAAATTACAGGCAAATGGATAGAACTAGAAAAAAATCATCCCGAGCAAGGCAACCCAGACCCAGAAAGACAAACATGTTATATACTCACCTGTGAGTGGATATTATCTGTTAACTAAAGGATAATCAATCGCACTACAATCCACAGACCCAGAGAAGTTAGAAAAAGGGGAGGGGCCAAGGGAAGATGCATAGATCTCCCAGGGAAGGGGAAATAATACTCCTTTGTATAGGTTTCCTTTCTGGTGTGTCTGCTAGGTCCTCCTGTATTCTAGTATCTTCCCGGCTTCATCCTTATTCAACATAAATTTTCAATACATTTGGACATATTCCACCAAAATGGTTGAAAGAACCACTTTGTTCTGTTTCAATTTTTTATCGATAAATACTTGGACGACTCAGCACTTTTAAACCAAGAAATTTACATATTTTATTTTATTGCCAATATACATCTATACCACATGAATCCTTGGTGCCCCAGACGTCAGGAAAGGCACCAATCACCCAGAGTTAAGGTGACTGGGAATCACGACCATGTAGGTGCTGTGAGTTGAACCTGGGTCCTCTTCGAGAGTGGTATGATGGTTTGAATATGTTTAAACCAGGGAGTGGCATGTTGGGAGGTATGGCCTTTTTGAAGTATGTGTGGCCTTGTTGGAAGTGTGTCACTGTGGGGGTGGGCTTTGGGAACTTCCTAACCACATGGGAGCTAGTCTTCTCCTAGCTTCCTTCAGATGAAGATATAAAAGTCTCAGGTCCTCCTGCACCATGTCTGTCTGGACATTGCCATGCTCCTGCCTTAATGATAATGAACTGAACTCTGAACCTGTAAGCCAGCCCTAATTAAATGTTGTCCTTATAAGAGTTGTCTTGGTCATGGTGTCTGTTCACAGGAGTAAAATCCTAAGACAAGCAGCAAGTGCTATTAACTACTGAGCTATCTCTCCATACCCAACACTGACTTTTTAATAGTCCACTTTTGCTCGTACTAAATCACCACATTTATGCAGGACAATTTCTATGTTACTTTTTATATCTAATTTTGTTCTATTTTATTGATCTCTGTCTGGTCACTTACCACACTGCTTTATCTACTTACATTAAAATATGCTTTAATATACAATAGCACTGGTCTCATTTCTCTACCACCACCATCCATGTTGTACTATTTCTTTTATTTTGCCACTTATTTTTTTTTTCAGCGTGGACATCAGAAATGTCTAATTTCATAACTTTTAAAATGTTTATTACCCTTACCTCTGAAAAACCTGACATCTTCATGAGAAGTATCTTATTCATATTTCAGATTTTACAATAGTCCTCTATGTTCTCTGAACAGACTTTAAAGTTTGTTGTGTTATTTTATTCTTTCTAGTAGGTTTTTCACAGTTACTCTAGCCTGTGTTCATAGAATTTTAATATTCTGAGTTGTTACTGTGCCTAGACAATTTTGTTATCTTCTTCTTCCTATTCATCTTTCTCCTCTTCCTCTTCTTCTTTTTGGGTATTTGTGTTACATTTATATTTTGTTTGAGGGGCCATAGCATGGCACACATGTGAGGGTCAGAAGACAACTTAAGAAAATTCACTCACTACTTCTACAATGTGGGCTCCAGGGATGGAACCTGGGTCTTCAGGCTTGGTGGCAACGGCCTTAACTTACTGAGGCACCTTGCTAAGTCATTTTCTTCTCTCATGACTTTAAGAAAGGTATATAAAAACTATTAACTTCTTTATATTTTTCCCATTAACTCCAAAATCATCCAATTGTAGTGTTTTTGCTCAACTAATTCTCTTAGAAATACTGCACTGTAAGTAAGAACATTAAATTCATTCTTTCTCTGGTGACTGTTTTTGCTAATACCTTTCAAATGTCAGATTCTCTCGGTGATTCTAGGTGTCCCTAACTCCTTCGTGTCCTGAAAAAGAACACGTATATTCTTGCCATCAAATTTCATCCCCGCTTTTCTGAGAATGATACATATTATTACATGAAGGAAATGTTGGTTTATTCTCATTTTTTGAACACCTAGATATTCATAACTGCACTTTAGGCTATAATTTAATCCTCTGACACTGTGACTGATTTGAGACAAGACCACTAATGCTTTGTCACGCTCCCTCTAGAATGACAGGTTCTCTCTCTGTCTCCCCGCATCGTAGTGGATCTGTGGCCTCTCTCACCGCATAGCAGCAGTACCACAGGTGACTCAAGACTGGGTGATCTCTAGTGGTTTGAATGTTGTCTCTTTCCCAGAGTTAGATGTTAAAACTGACCCTTTTTTAGGTGCTTTGTATCTGTTTTTTGTTTGTTTGTTTGTTTGTTTTTGGTTTTGTTTTATTAGATATATTTCTTTACTTACAATTCACATGTTAGTCTCCTTCCCGGTTTCCTGTCCATAAGCCCACATCCCCTCCCTTACCCCTCCCCCATACAGGTGTTCCCCCTATACATCTCCCCTTACTGTCCCCCCATATTTCCCTGCACTGGGGGTCCAACCTTGGCAGGACCAAGGACTTCCCCTTCCACTGGTGCCCCAACAAGGCTATTCTCTGCTACATATGCAGTTGGAGCCCTGGGTCAGTCCATGTATAGTCTTTTGGTAGTGGTTTAGTCCCTGGAAGCTCTGGTTGGTTGTCATTGTTTTTTATGGGGTTGCAAGCTCCTGCAACTCTTCAATATTTCTTCTAATTCCCTTCAAGGGGGTCCTGTTCTCAGTTCGGTGGTTTGCTGTTAGCATTGACCTCTGTATTGGACATGCTCTGGATGTGTCTCTCAGGAGAGATCTATATCCGATCCCTTTCAGCATGCACATTTTAGCTTCATCAGTCTTATCTAGTTTTGGTGGCTGTACATATATGGGCCACAGGTGGGGTAGGCTCTGAATGGCCTTTCCTTGAGTTGCTGCTCTAAACTTTGCTTCCATATCCCCTCCTATGGATATTTTTCCCCTTTTAAGAAGGAGTGGGGTGTTTGGCCAGACTCCGGGGCCGGCGGATCCCTGCCCTCAGCAGCTCTCTGCTCCCAGGCCCCCTGGAGGGGAGTTCTCGCCGCCTGGTCAGGCGGGCACTCCTGAGGCAGCAGAGCGGAGGAGACCACCAACTGCCCACCCCTGCCCACATCCCTGGCCCAGGAGGAAACTGTTAACGGCCTCTGGGTACCAGAGAGGAGGGGCCCCAGGAGCAGCAGGTCCACCGCGCCTGAGACACCGCACCTGAAGGGACAGACCGGATAAACAGTTCTCTGCACCCAAATCCCGTGGGAGGGAGAGCTAAATCCTCAGAGAGGCAGACACGCCTGGGAAACCAGAAGAGACTGCACGCTGCACACAGGCAAGTGAGTTGCCTGGTGAACTCAAGACACAGGTCCACAGGAACAGCTGAAGACCTGTAGAGAGGAAAAACTACACGCCCGAAAGCAGAACACTCTGTCCCGATAACTGGCAGAAAGAAAACAGGAAAACAGGTCTACAGCACTCCTGACACACAGGCTTATAGGACAGTTTAGCCACTGTCAGAAATAGCAGAACAAAGTAACACTAGAGATAATCTGATGGCGAGAGGCAAGCGCGGGAACCCAAGGACAGAAACCAAGACTACATGGCACCATCGGAGCCCAATTCTCCCATCAAAACAAACATGGAATATCCAAACACACCAGAAAAGCAAGATTTAGATTCAAAATCATATTTGACCATGATGGAGAGGACTTCAAGAAAGACGTGAAGAACTCCTTAGAGAACAAGTAGAAGCCTACAGAGAGGAATCGCAAAATGCCTGAAAGAATTCCAGGAAAACATAAATAAACAAGTAGAAGCCCATAGAGAGGAGACACAAAAAAATCCTGAAATAATTCCAGGAAAACATAAATAAACAAGTAGAAGCCCATAGGGAGGAGACACAAAAATCCCTGAAAGAATTCCAGGAAAACACAATCAAACAGTTGAAGGAATTAAAAATGGAAATAGAAGCAATCAAGAAAGAACACATGGAAACAACCCTGGATATAGAAAACCAAAAGAAGAGACAAGGAGCTGTAGATACAAGCTTCACCAACAGAATACAACAGATGGAAGAGAGAATCTCAGGAGCAGAAGATTCCATAGAAATCATTGACTCAACTGTCAAAGATAATGTAAAGCGGAAAAGCTACTGGTCCAAAACATACAGGAAATCCAGGACTCAATGAGAAGATCAAACCTAAGGATAATAGGTATAGAAGAGAGAGTGAAGACTCCCAGCTCAAAGGACCAGTAAATATCTTCAACAAAATCATAGAAGAAAACTTCCCTAACCTAAAAAAAGAGATACCCATAGGCATACAAGAAGCCTACAGAACTCCAAATAGATTGGACCAGAAAAGAAACACCTCCCGTCACATAATAGTCAAAACACCAAACGCACAAAATAAAGAAAGAATATTAAAAGCAGTAAGGGAAAAAGGCCAAGTAACATATAAAGGCAGACCTATCAGAATCACACCAGACTTTTCGCCAGAAACTATGAAGGCCAGAAGATCCTGGACTGATGTCATACAGACCCTAAGAGAACACAAATGCCAGCCCAGGTTACTGTATCCTGCAAAACTCTCAATCAACATAGATGGAGAAACCAAGATATTCCATGACAAAACCAAATTTACACAATATCTTTCTACAAATCCAGCACTACAAAGGATAATAAATGGTAAAGCCCAACATAAGGAGGCAAGCTATACCCTAGAAGAAGCAAGAAACTAATCGCCTTGGCAACAAAACAAAGAGAAGAAAAGCACACAAACATAACCTCACATCCAAATATGAATACAACAGGAAGCAATAATCACTATTCCTTAATATCTCTCAACATCAATGGCCTCAACTCCCCAATAAAAAGACATAGATTAACAAACTGGATACGCAACGAGGACCCTGCATTCTGCTGCCTACAGGAAACACACTCAGAGACAAAGACAGACACTACCTCAGAGTGAAAGGCTGGAAAACAACTTTCCAAGCAAATGGTCAGAAGAAGCAAGCTGGAATAGCGATTCTAATATCAGATAAAATCAATTTTCAACTAAAAGTCATCAAAAAAGATAAGGAAGGACACTTCATATTCATCAAAGGAAAAATCCACCAAGATGAACTCTCAATTCTAAATATCTATGCCCCAAATACAAGGGCACCTACATACGTAAAAGAAACCTTACTAAAGCTCAAAACACACATTGCACCTCACACAATAATAGTGGGAGATTTCAACACCCCACTCTCATCAATGGACAGATCATGGAAACAGAAATTAAACAGAGATGTAGACAGACTAAGAGAAGTCATGAGTCAAATGGACTTAACGGATATTTATAGAACATTCTATCCTAAAGTAAAAGGATATACCTTCTTCTCAGCTCCTCATGGCACTTTCTCCAAAATTGACCATATAATTGGTCAAAAAACGGGCCTCAACAGGTACAGAAAGATAGAAATAATCCCATGCGTGCTATCAGACCACCACGGCCTAAAACTGGTCTTCAATAACAATAAGGGAAGAATGCCCACATATACGTGGAAATTGAACAATGCTCTACTCAATGATAACCTGGTCAAGGAAGAAATAAAGAAAGAAATTAAAAACTTTTTAGAATTTAATGAAAATGAATGTACAACATACCCAAACTTATGGGACACAATGAAAGCTGTGCTAAGAGGAAAACTCATAGTGCTGAGTGCCTGCAGAAAGAAACAGGAAAGAGCATATGTCAGCAGCTTGACAGCACACCTAAAAGCTCTAGAACAAAAAGAAGCAAATACACCCAGGAGGAGTAGAAGGCAGGAAATAATCAAACTCAGAGCCGAAATCAACCAAGTAGAAACAAAAGGACCATAGAAAGAATCAACAGAACCAAAAGTTGGTTCTTTGAGAAAATCAACAAGATAGATAAACCCTTAGCCAGACTAACGAGAGGACACAGAGAGTGTGTCCAAATTAACAAAATCAGAAATGAAAAGGAGACATAACTACAGATTCAGAGGAAATTCAAAAATCATCAGATCTTACTATAAAAGCCTATATTCAACAAAACTTGAAAATCTGCAGGAAATGGACAATTTCCTAGACAGATACCAGGTACCGAAGTTAAATCAGGAACAGATAAACCAGTTAAACAACCCCATAACTCCTAAGGAAATAGAAGAAGTCATTAAAGGTCTCCCAACCAAAAAGAGCCCAGGTCCAGACGGAATTCTATCAGACCTTCATAGAAGACCTCATACCAATATTATCCAAACTATTCCACAAAATTGAAACAGATGGAGCACTACCGAATTCCTTCTATGAAGCCACAATTACTCTTATACCTAAACCACACAAAGACCCAACAAAGAAAGACAACTTCAGACCAATTTCCTTTATGAATATCGACGCAAAAATACTGAATAAAATTCTGACAAACCGAATCCAAGAGCACATCAAAACAATCATCCACCATGATCAAGTAGGCTTCACCCCAGGCATGCAGGGATGGTTTAATATACAGAAAACCATCAACGTGATCCATTATATAAACAAACTGAAAGAGCAAAACCACATGATCATTTCATTAGATGCTGAGAAAGCATTTGACAAAATTCAACACCCCTTCATGATAAAAGTCCTGGAAAGAATAGGAATTCAAGGCCCATACCTAAACATAGTAAAAGCCATATACAGCAAACAAGTTGCAAATGTTAAACTAAATGGAGAGAAACTTGAAGCAATCCCACTAAAATCAGGGACTAGACAAGGCTGCCCACTCTCTCCCTACTTATTCAATATAGTTCTTGAAGTTCTAGCCAGAGCAATCAGACAACAAAAGGAGTTCAAGCGGATACAGATCGGAAAAGAAGAAGTCAAAATATCACTATTTGCAGATGATATGATAGTATATTTAAGTGATCCCAAAAGTTCCACCAGAGAACTACTAAAGCTGATAGACAACTTCAGCAAAGTGACCAGGTATAAAATTAACTCAAATAAATCAGTAACCTTCCTCTAAACAAAAGAGAAACAGGCCGAAAAGAAATTTGGGAAATGACACCCTTCATAATAGACCCAAATAATATAAAGTACCTCGGGGTGACTTTAACCAAGCAAGGGAAAGATCTGTACAATAAGAACTTCAAGACTCTGAAGAAAGAAATTGAAGAAGATCTCAGAAGATGGAAAGATCTCCCATGCTCATGGATTGGCAGGATTAATATAGTAAAAATGGCCATTCTACCAAAAGCGATCTACAGATTCAATGCAATCCCCATCAAAATACCAATCCAATTCTTCAAAGAGTTAGACAGAACAATTTGCAAATTCATCTGGAATAACAAAAAACCCAGGATAGCTAAAACTATCCTCAACAATAAAAGGACTTCAGGGGGAATCACTATCCCAGAACTCAAGCAGTATTATAGAGCAATAGTGATAAAAACTGCATGGTATTGGTACAGAGACAGACAGATAGACCAATGGAACAGAATTGAAGACCCAGAAATGAACCCACACACCTATGGGCACTTGATTTTGGACAAAGGAGCCAAAACCATCCAATGGAAAAAAGATAGCATTTTCAGCAAATGGTGCTGGTTCAACTGGAGGTCAACATGTAGAAGAATGCAGATTGATCCATGCTTATCACCCTGTACAAAGCTTAAGTCCAAGTGGATAAAGGACCTCCACATCAAACCAGATACACTCAAACTAATAGAAGAAAAACTAGGGAAGCATTTGGAACACATGGGCACTGGAAAAAAATTTTCTGAACAAAACACCAATGGCTTATGCTCTAAGATCAAGAATCGACAAATGGGATCTCATAAAACTGCAAAGCTTCTGTAAGGCAAAGGACACTGTGGTTAGGACAAAACGACAACCAACAGATTGGGAAAAGATCTTTACCAATCCTACAACAGATAGAGGGCTTATATCCAAAATATACAAAGAACTCAAGAAGTTAGACCGCAGGGAGACAAATAACCCTATTAAAAAATGGGGTTCAGAGCTAAACAAAGAATTCACAGCTGAGGAATACCGAATGGCCGAGAAACACCTAAAGAAATGTTCAACATCGTTAGTCATAAGGGAAATGCAAATCAAAACAACCCTGAGATTTCACCTCACACCAGTGAGAATGGCTAAGATCAAAAACTCAGGTGACAGCAAATGCTGGCGAGGATGTGGAGAAAGGGGAACACTCCTCCATTGTTGGTGGGGTTGCAGACTGCTACAACCATTCTGGAAATCAGTCTGGAGGTTCCTCAGAAAATTGGACATTGAACTGCCTGAGGATCCAGCTATACCTCTCCTGGGCATATACCCAAAAGATGCCCCAACATATAAAAAAGACACGTGCTCCACTATGTTCATCGCAGCCTTATTTATAATAGCCAGAAGCTGGAAAGAACCCAGATGCCCTTCAACAGAGGAATGGATACAGAAAATGTGGTACATCTACACAATGGAATATTACTCAGCTATCAAAAACAATGACTTTATGAAATTCGTAGGCAAATGGTTGGAACTGGAAAATATCATCCTGAGTGAGCTAACCCAATCACAGAAAGACATACATGGTATGTACTCATTGATAAGTGGCTATTAGCCCAAATGCTCGAATTACCCTAGATGCCTAGAACAAATGAAACTCAAGACGGATGATCAAAAAGTGAATGCATATCGCTCCTGAGAGACACAGCCAGAATACAGCAAATACAGAGGCGAATGCCAGCAGGAAACCACTGAACTGAGAACAGGACCCCCGTTGAAGGAATCAGAGAAAGAACTGGAAGAGCTTGAAGGAGCTCGAGACCCCATATGTACAGCAATGCCAACCAAACAGAGCTTCCAGGGACTAAGCCACTACCCAAAGACTATACATGGACTGACCCTGGACTCTGACCTCATAGGTAGCAATGAATATCCTAGTAAGAGCACCAGTGGAAGGGGAAGCCCTGGGTCCTGCTAAGACTGAACCCCCAGTGAACTAGACTGTTGGGGGAGGGAAGCAAGGGGGGAAGGTTGGGAGGGGAACACCCATAAGGAAGGGGGAGGGGAGGGGGATGTCTGCCCGGAAACCGGGAAAGGGAATAACACTCGAAATGTATATAAGAAATACTCAAGTTAATAATAATAAAAAATATATATATAAAAAAAAAAAAGAAGGAGTGGGAGCATCTGCATTTTGGTCATCCTTCTTCTTGAGCTTCTTGTGTTCTGTGGATTGCAGCTTGGATAGTTCGAGCTTTTTGGCTAATATCCACTTATCAATGAATGCATACCAAGTGTGTTTTTCTGTGATTGGGTTACCTCACTCAGGATATTTTCTAGTTCATTCCATTTGCCTATGAATTTCATGAAGTCATTGTTTTTGATAGCTGAGTAGTACTCCATTGTATAGATGTACCACATTTTTTTAATCCATTCCTTTGTTAAAGGGCATCTGGGTTCTTTCCAGCTTCTAGCTATTATAAATAAGGCTGCTATGAACATAGTAGAGCATGGGTCAGTACTAGGACAGGGAGCTTTGAAGCAGCAATGAAGGTGTGTGGGTGATTACTTCATGAATGAGATTGGTACTTAAATCAAAAATGAACAAGAGGACCAGAAAGACACTCCTACCTCCCAAGGACTCAGCAAGGAGGCAGCATCTGTGGGTTAAAAAGTAAATCCTGCTAGACAGCTGAGTTCTGTCACCCCAGCTAGAAAGTCCCAGACTCCAGACACATGAGGAACAATTTCTGTTATTTCTAAGCCACCTAATTTATGGTGTTGGTGTGTTTTGTTTTGTGGGGTTTTGGCGGGGAGACAGGGCAGGGGGCGTTGGTTGGGTGGTTGATTGATTTTGGTTTTGGTTTTGGTTTTGGTTTTGGTTTTGGTTTGCATTGCTTTGAGCAGCTGAAGAGAAAATTGATCCCAAGGAGTACTGGCACTGGAGTAACAAATACCAATATGGGCAGGCACACAGAACCTGGGAATTTCATACAGTGGTTATATTGTAATTCCACTAAGTTTAAATCAATAGTGAAGCAGAACAAACACTATAAAATATCTGTATTTGTCTCACTGAATGCCTCCCAGCCTGAATTAGACTTTTTACGATATCTCGATTAGCAACCCTCAGTGTCTTTGGTTTGATTTTTGCCTCTTCTGCTCATTCTGTTCAACTCAACCTTTCTGAGTCAGTTTTTCCCATCTCTCTTTTCACTATGGCACAGAGTTAAGCTTTTCTATAGGGTCCAGTTCAAAAAGCTTCCTCATTTAAAGGTTGTTGGTCTCATGTATAATGTTTAATGTGACAAGTGTTTTAATGTGACTGACTTGTATTCTTTTATGCTATGTTATGTTTTCTTTTTAGGTTGAGCTTCTCAGCATTGAGGAAAAGAAAAGAGAGGAATACATGTGTGCTTATATGTGCATAGTAATTCTACTCTCCTCAAAGTCTGTGCTTTTATTCCACTAGTTATCTTACAAAAACACTCTCGGGCTTCTATTTTTAAAAAGCATTTACAGAGGCTAGAGTGATGGCCCACTGGTTAAGAAAATTTACCCTCCTTATAGAGGTCCTGGGTTCAGTTCCCAGAACACACATGGTGGCTTAACAACTATCAGTAACTCCCTTTCAGGGGATGAGACACCCTCTTCAGACCTCCATGGGACAAGGCCAAACACTCATACACATATTAATTAAATCCTCTTAAAGCGACACTATTTCCTTACTCCTTCTTCTTCCCTTCCTCCTTCCTTCTTCATTCCCCCTCTCTCTCCTTGTTTCCCCCCCCCCTTGTTTCCCCTTCCCCCTTTCTTTCTCCCTCCTCCTTCCCCACCTGATAATATATTAATAGTACTCCCTCAGTGCTAAACCACTGCTTCACCTTCATGATTTCATCTGGAGCCTTGGTTTCTTTCAGATTTATTCATTTTATTTTATGTTTATGAATGTCTTTCTTTGTAACTCATGCACTTCCAAAAATGCCCAAGAGACAATCACAGTAGATTGACCTATGACTGGGATATAAGACAGTAGTAATGACACGACTATTGTTTATTTTTAGGTATGATAAGGATACTAGGGATACATAGTAACATTTATGGATAGAGTGACACGATTGTCACACAGCTGGAGGACGGAGGATGGACGGATGAGACAAAAGAAGTTTAATGAAGAAGGACTGGTCATGACCAGGACCCCTAAGGCTAGGCAGTGGGTACATGAGTTCTTTATCCTCTTATCACAATATTCCAAACCTTGGAAATCTTCCTGATAAAAAAGTTCCTTCCTAGAAAAGAAAGGTTGCTGTGGGCTCTTTGGCCAGTTAGGCAACCCATCACAAACTGGAAGATCCCCTCCCTTTGCTTCCTCACAATTTCGGTGTGCTCTAAGGTCTTTCCTGTGCACCCGTATGTGGATGCAGCATCCTTGGCTCACTCGCCCTCTACCTGGTGCTATTTGGGAACCTTTAGGAAGCAGGGCCATCCTAGAGAAAGTGCATCACACAGAGGGTAGTCTTTCAGGTTCCACGGGGTGACTTGTTCTCTTGTTCTCTCAGAGTGCTTCCTGGGAGTCAATGTACTGTGATCATCCAGCTTCCTGGCTTTTCCTCCCTCTCAAAATATCTTCCATGCCATTATGGACGCTCTCCCCATTGAACTGTAAGCCAAAATGAGCCCTTTCTCCTTTTAGTTGTTCTGATCATGGTATTTTTGCACCAATGTAATACATTAAAGGTAACCAGAGGCACCAGAATGTGCCTGATGAATAGCTTGATGAAGAATAAACGTAAGTTTAAATTCTCCATCTCTCTCCATGTCTTCTGTCTGCTATAGTTTATGGCTCTGGCTTGTCTAGAATCTGCCTGTTGTATTAATCCGAATCTTTACCTGCCTGAATGCTGTCTGTCTGCTCTGTCCCTAACAACGGGTTTTGTTTTTGTTTATTCAACAGAACAGAAAACATCAGATGGGGAAGAAATGAGGGATACTTTGAGAAATCTTTAAGAGAGTTTTCAAGGGACTTAACTTTCCTAACTTCAACCGATCAAGAAGAACTCAGAAAAGCAATCACAAGACAAATAGACCCATTGACCTATATCCATGTCACTTCC
Organism: Rattus rattus; assembly: GCF_011064425.1. Classification (NCBI taxonomy): domain Eukaryota; kingdom Metazoa; phylum Chordata; class Mammalia; order Rodentia; family Muridae; genus Rattus; species Rattus rattus. The sequence continues at coordinate 38,800,872 of NC_046156.1, read as the reverse complement.
AAAATTCATGGTGGGTGTTTGTCTATAAAGCCACTTTGGCTTATTTGTTCTTTCCTGTAAATGATTATTACACCACACATACATTTCTGTTGGAAGATGGTCTGGTGCTATGTAAATAAATGCTAAATTCTGAACTCCAAGATCTGGTTGTTGTCCAGATGAGAGAATTCTCATACACGCTGGCCTTTGTTGTGTAAACCTTTCTCCCTAGCTTTAAGTTAATTGGTTAATAAAAGACTAGAGCCTGTGATTGGGCAGTAGAGAGAAAAAGGCAGAATTTGAGGATCAAGTGAGGGGTCTCAGGGGAGACAGGAGGGAGAAGGAAAAAGGAGACCAGGTGAGCAGAAGGTTTCCTTTAGATGGGATAGACCAGGAGCATGTGGCCAAGAGATATGCACCCTGAGGACAGACCGATTAAAGTATCCTGGGTGAAATTCAGACAGAAAGTAACCAGAGGTATATGGTTTGGATGTAGGTGAGATACAGCTTGTGAATACAATACCAGGTTCTTGTGTGTTTTATACATTGAAGCTAGAATAAATACTTTCACAATATTCCTTATTGATGATGGTCTGGACTGGTTTTCCTTGTGTATATTAGGCTCTTTCGGGGAGCAGAGTTGCAAGTTTTATTATCAGAAGGTTTTCCTGATTTGCACCATTAAATGTTTGGACATTCTTTTGATCTTCATATTTTTCTTCTACAACTCCAACTGCACGTATCCAAGATTTCTTTTTCTTGCTTTTATGTTAGTTATTTCTACCACCGGGTTTTTATGTTTGTTTGTTTTAGTTCTTTAGGTTAATTTATGAGATTATGGGTTTCATTAAGGTGTTTTCATCGTTTGCATGTGCATGGGTGTGTGAGCATATGCATGTGCATGTGTGTATGTGTGTGCGCATGCATGTGCATGTGTGTGCTGTGTGTACATGTGTGTATGCATGTGTATATGTGTACATGCATGTGCATGTGTATGCTTGTGTGTATTGTGCATGCATGTGTGCATGTATATATATTGCATGAACCTTTGTGTGTGTATGCTGCACACATATGCTACAATGTACATGTGGAGATATGAGGACAACTTGTTGGAATCTGTTTTCTTTTTCTACCATGTACCCCTCCCAAACCCGCCCCCAGAACACAACTCCACATATCAGGCTTGGCAGCAAAGGTCATCTTGTAGGCCCTACCACCAGGTTTTTATGGCGTCACTCAACTTCATGTTTTATCCGCTCATACCTCTCTGTCCAACGATTCCTCATTCACTGTATACTGGCTAGCCCATGTTTCATATTTTCCATTAACTCTCCATCTCCCCTGCTAGTTCTTACACTTCTGTTTAGGAGTTCCCTTCACCAGGGCACTCACTCCATTAAGAATGTGCTCGTTTCCGTTCAAGTTAAATTGAGAGGACATAGCTTTCACTTCTCAGTTCTCTCCATCTGCTAGCTAGCACTGCCGCTCGGCCCTGAGCTTTCTATACATGATCTTCCTATTGATGCCTTTTCCGATCATGCCTGCATCTCCCCAGACCAGCCGTTTTCCAGAGATAGCTCAATGGATGATATATACTTGCTACTTAACCCCAAGAAGCTGAGCTCAGAACTCTCCAACCCATCCAAAGCCAGACACAGCAGCATACCCTGTACTTTTCCTAATCGATGGGAGGCAGACATCAGAGAATCTCCAGAAACTCTTAGGGCAGGAGCTTATAAGAGATGCTATCTCAACAAGGTAGAAGGTGAGAACCAACATCCAAGCTGACCTCAGACCTTGAAAGCATGTACATCAGTATTCGCCAGCGTCAGCAGGCACATGTGTAGACACATCATGCACAGTCTAAAAGAGAAACAGAGACAGCAACAGAGAGATAGAAACCTGTTTGGAGGAAAGGGCCCATAGCCTTCTGCCTCTGAGCAGAGCTCATCTTCCCATACTACGATCACCATGTCCTGTGTTTGTCAAAGACAAACCTTCATCAGCAACTCTAATAGGGTAAAGGACATTCCTGAATGACACAGGGACAGCCTTGTGACTGGGATTCCTGGTCCACTGTCTTCTACCTCTTGTTGGTTTTCGGGAAGACAAGTCCTGAGCAAGTTCATGAACTTTAACCTTCCAAGTGAACCCTTTATCTTTAATGATTCTTCTCCAATCCCTGTGTACCACTGGCCCTTTTCTCCACCGCATCTTTCTGTCTGACCTTTGCAGCTACTATTGCATGATTGCAGCAGCCCTCAGCAGCCCCCACAGGGGTTACAGCATCTTTGGTTTGTATTTGTCTCCTATTTACTTCTGTTATTTGTTGTAATATAGAAACTCTTCAAATTGGTTCCCCTACTCCCCCCCCCATTATTTCTTTTATACAATGCCTAGGACAAGAAGGTTAAGAGGCTGTGATAGGTAGCCTGGCTCGCCTCCGAAATCTGACAATCTTTTCGGTATATGTTCTTGAGAAGTTATGAGCATCCCATTTTATCATGGTGATTTACTTTCATTATCCGGATCTTAATGAATTTACCCACCGCGGAAGTAGGTCAATTTCTTCTCATGTGATGTGGGTATAAAACTTGTTTAGTCCGTCCGAGGCTTTTGGAGCTGGAGCAAAGCGTCTCATCTGAGGAAGCATAAAGATAATGTAAAGTGAATGCTAAGCCTGGATGCGAGAGACTCGGCCACTCAGCCAGTCCTGAAGCAGAAGCGGGATTATTGCAAACCAACTTAGCCGCCTCGCCAGCTGCTGAATTGGATCCCACTTTAACTCCGAGAGATGACAGGATGAACTTATTTTCTTTCATGTAATGAAACCAGGATCTTTCATGGTCAGTAAGTGTATAGAAGCATCTGGATTCACTGACTGCAACAGACCTTAATAGTGCGCAATTCACTGGGGGAAAATTGTGTGTATCATATTGTCATTTTGCATCTGTTCCTCTGATTAAGATCATTGTAATACATTCAAATTCATTAATTGTGGCTATGTTGGATCCCTAAATAATTAATGGAATCATAGGTGTCTCCCTCAGCAGCAACCTGATGGCACTGTGTATTAGGCAGTCCTGTGAGCTCTGACTAAACAGCTCTGACATAGTTGCATCTGCCTGGAAGGCACCGCCTCATGACAGCTTCCCTTAGCGAGTAAAGAAAATTAGTCAGAAGCATGAGGAGAGGCCAAAGGTGGGGCAGATATGTCTGAGCCCCAGTCTTCAGGAAGCTCAGGTTCAGGGTCAGCCAACCCCCCACCCCCACCCCACCCCTGTCACTAGTTGTTCACAATGCCTGAATAGAGAAGCCCAGGAATTAGCATTTTGATAATGATTCTTCTAAGTCTTATAGCAGTGGCTCTCAACCTTCCTGATGCTGCAGTCCTTTAATACATTTTCTTATGTCGTGGTGACCCTCGATCATAAAACTGTTTTCGCTGCTACTTCATGTCATTTTGCTACAGTTGGAGATTGCAATATAAATATCTGATTCACGGGATTGTCTCAGGTGACCCCTTGTGAAAGGGTCATTCAACCTCCACAGGGGTCACGACCCACAGGGTAAGAACCGCTGTCCTGTAGAATAAGAAGCAGGATAGAGACCTGTCTTCCAGGGAAAGAACGCCAGCAAGCTGGGGCTGACGGGTGACGTCACAGCAGAGTGATTCTCTAGTATGTATTAAAGTCCTGGGCTCGGCCCCAGAACCAAAAAAATCAGGCATGGTAGCAAATGCTTGAAATCTACTCAGGGGCAAGGAGGTGGGTTAGAAATTGGGAAGTTTGAGACTAGCCGGTCTCAGCAAATAAAGTGAAGGAAGAGAAACAGAGGGGAGGAGAGGATAAAGGAGAAGGAGAAGAGGAGAATTCAAGATATGGAAAATACTATATTGCCAATTCTACTCTATAAAAGTACTATAACATTATGTGGGCATATTCCTCACCTCGAATACCTGATGTGGAAGCAAGGCTTGAATTTGTTCTACTTAACATATCTTTAAAATCTCACCATCCTCACCTAATCTTGCTGTTCCCTCTCATTTGGACATAAGCAGTGCAAGCCAGTGGCTGCCCACTTAGAAAACGTAAGACTAGATACCTTGAAATGTTTACCAAGAGCAAACAATGGGATAATTGGTTAGAGTATGCTTTGGGGTACATAGGCTGGAGATCTACCTGCTCACCGATATCTCCAAGACATTGACTTAGGGCAGATTTTTCCCCCATCTCACCAGTGTAGAAGATTATATACAAATAAATGAGTGTTCTGCATCCTAGGGCACTGGAGAGGCCATGGAAAGATCAATAATGCAAAAAAAAAATTTCAAGAACTAATAAAGGTTAGTGCCCTAGCGGGATCTATTGAGTTAATGCAAACTTATAAATGTCTCCAGGGCAGATGGAGAGAAAGAAGGGAGAGGGGAAAGAAAAACAGAACATAAAGGGTTGTGAGACTACAGCCAAGGAAAACAGCCAAGGAGGGAATTACTGACCTAGGGTGAGGACTCTACTGAAGTTGGGGTTCTTCATGGTGATACCTAGCGCCCTCTCAAAACTGGCCACACGTGGGCTGGAGAGATATTTCAGTGGTCAGAGGCACTAGCTGCTCTTTCAGAGAACCTAGCTCGGTTGTCAGCTCATAACCATCTACATCTCCTGCTCCAGGGCCTGTGGTCCTGCTGGCCTCTAAAGCCCCATCACTCGCATACACATGTACACATGTGTGATGGTTTACATATGCTTGGCCCAAGGAATAGCACTATTAGAAGGTTGGCCTTGGAGGAAGTGTGTCACTGTGGGACTGGGCTTGGAGACCCTCCCCCTAGCTGCCTGAGGATGCTCAGTCTGTTCCTGGCTTCCTTCGGGTGAAGATGTAGAACTCAGCTCCTCCTGCACCATGCCTGCCTGGATGCTGCCATGCTCCTGCCTCGATGATAATGGACTGAACCTCTGAACCTATTGAAGCCAGCCTCAATTAAATGGTGTCCTTTATAAAACTTGCATTGATCATGGTGTCTGTTCACAGCAATAAGACCCTAACTAAGACAACATGTAAACACACACACCTGTACATAATTTAAAATAATCTTAAAAATGGAAGTAGCCACAGATTTTCATTCATTCTCCTGTCCCTCTGGCCCTCTTTCCTGTCTCTCTCCACACCCGATCCTGCCCCACCCTCAATTCTCAAACGCTGTTAGGAATAGGGGTAATCTCTAGGAAATCCCAGAGACCTGGGGTGGGGGAGGCTCCCAGGAGTCAATGCAGGTGACCTTAGCCAAGATGCCTAACAGTGGGGACATGGTACCAGAAAATACCACCTCCTGTAGCCCCGGCTACAGGATTCCCAGTGGAGAGATAAGGACACCAACCCACCCACAAAACTTTAGATCCAAAATTTGCCGTGTCTAAAAGCAATGTAGGGTCAAAGTAGACCAGAGACCGAAGGAATGTCCAACCAATAACTAGTCCAACTTGAGACCTATCCCATGGGCAAGCAACAATCTCTGACGCTATTAATGATACTCTGTTATGCTTGAAGACAGGAGCCTAGCATAACTGTCCTCTGCGAGCATCTCCACAGCAGCTGACTGAAAGCGATGCAGACACCACAGTCAAACATTGGACCTCCAGAGCTTAGGGACTCTTATGAAGAGTTGGGGGAAGGACTGAATGCCCTGGAGGGGATAGGAACTCCACAGGAAAACCAACAGAGTCACCTAACCTGGACTTGGCAGCTCTCAAAAACTGAGCCACCAAGCAGGGAGCATACAGGGCTGGACCTAGCCCCTCCACCCCCACCTTCTCCGGCTGCAGTGGGAGAGAATGTGTCTAACCCTGCAGAGACGTGAAGTGCCAAAGCGGGGGAATACCCAAGGGGTCCATCTGCTCGGAGGAGAAGGGGAGGAGGAGCGGGGACTGGGAGGGGGACAGTGTTTGAAATGTCAATTGATTAATTAATTAATTAATTTTTTGAAAAAGTTGCCACAGAGGAGCGCCGTAGCCGCTGCCATCTGGAGGCAAACTGAGCCAGCACCTAAGAGCTGACTGAGGCAGAGGCCTCCTGCACTAATCTTCTCAATGGCACAGTCCTGTAATGAGCACTACCCAGGCAGGCAAGAGGCCTTGCTTGTGAACGGAAACTTCACTGAGAACAGAGAATTTTAGCAAAGTGCTGCTAATCGCCACCGTTTGTCAGGCCCTGTGAGGTGTAAAGCCGGTACAGATGCTCCCTGTCTTAGCCACGTCTTTAGAGTTGCAATTGTTTTCAGCTTCACAGAGGTGCAAAAGCAACAGCATTTAACAGAAACTTTAGTTCAAATTGTGAATTTTGAGGCATACACACCTCTCCCCGCTTCTGGTGGCAGGAGGCGTTGAACCCTTGAGATGCTAGGCGGGGGCCAGCTACAATCCATGGAACATAGTTCACTGGACCAGCAAGCCATGATGCTCAGCTGTTGGGTTTATTAAATTCCTCTTTAACAGTAAGCCGAAGAAGCCTCTGCATTTATAGTTAAACGTCACTGAAAACTTTCTATATTGTATTCATTCTATGGGTAAGAAAGTGTGATGTTTAACAAGGTGCTATTGAACAGCAAAACCAATATATAAGTCACGTGCATCTAACTTCAAAGTCGGAGACTTTAACCACAGCCCAACCTTGAGAGTCACCCATCCTTTCTGTGCTGTGTGTTTGTTCTTTGGGTGAGTGCACAGAGGAAGTATTTGCTCTGAGTCTACGGTCGGTGCAGCTAGGTGGAAGAAAAAGAGAGACAGTCCAACAAGGGCTAAGGACGTAGCTCAGTTGATAGAATGCTTGTCTGGTATTCACAAGGACCTGAGTTCAACACTGAGCGCTGTCCAAACCAGATACCTTTAATTGCACAAAAGGCAGAGGCAGGGGGAGATCAACGTCACCTCATCCTTCGATACAGATTGAGTTCAGGCCCAACCTGAGCTACTTGAGAACCTGCTTTGCCTCCCCCCTCCACAGGAAAGAAAGATCAATGAACAAATCTGACTCTGGACGTGAACACGACAGCTGTCTCCTGAGCGGTCTGAGACCAGAAGTCAAAAATCTCAGGTTCCATTAGACTTTAAATTACACCCGCACAATAAATATCCACCAAATGTGTGACTCGGCTTTTTCCTTTTGTCATTCTGTATTCCTTTTTGTCACACATAATTGTAAGTGAGGGCACAATGACACCACCCAAGTAGGCCACTCCATGGGTGGGAAGAAGGTTTATTTGGGGGAAGTTCAAAGTTGTCATGGCTACCGCTTGGGAGTGAGTAGCAAAGGTGCGTCAGGGGAGATGCTGGTTTAAAGGGGATGAGGTAGCTGCAGAGTTTGGAAAGGTATACAAACTCAGAACAGCCTGCGAGCTAGTGTGGGAGCTTTGATATGTGTCACAGGAACTGCTAATAGGAACCAAAGGAGCCCCATTTGCTGGAGGTCTGGAGATAAGGGAAGAAACAGCTCTTCCTGACAAACAGAACCCCATTTCACAGGTTTCTGAGGAACACTAAGTCTAGGCTTTTGTCTATCCCAAACAATCCTTCTGTTTTATCCCGTCGAAGCCTAGCCTGAGCTGAGCCCGGGGCCATCCATCGAGTTGCTGTCAGTGGCACTGCACTGTCGTTTTGGGAGGTTGGGGATTTGGTACCTAATGATAATGTTGTCTGGCACGTACAACTGCCCCCCAAAATGCTTTTCAAATGAGTCAGTGAATATATGAGCTAATGAATCTGCCCGCAAAGAAAAGACATTGCTGTGTTTATCCATTGTAAATCATTGTGTACAGAGCCACCCACCAACCATAATGGCACAGATGTCTTTGTCCTATATAAGGATCCAAACTGACCTGTAAATAAAAGGGATGTGGCATCATCATAGTACTTACGTAACAAACGCTGTGAGCCTGACTTAGGTTCAAGTCACTGGAAGGTTTTTTTCTCTTGTTTTTTCTTGGATTTTTCTCTGGCCATTATCCCTAAGCTTTTCCTTGTGTTGCCCAGGATTCTCTCCTAGACCTGAAGCCTATGGAGTGACAGCATGCTGTCAATTTTAGAGCGGTGGTGTCTTTGTCTTAGGCTTCCTAGACATCAATGCTAATTATTCAGGGACAATTAGAGGTCAACAAATTTTCCCATCTCTATCTGGGACCTATCCAGGTGTTTTTAAAAAAATAGGAAATTTACATGATTTTCCAAATGAGTCCAAGTTCATTTCGTGGCCAAGCATAAGAGGTACCCACAGTTAGGAAAGAGGGTGTGGTTTTCCAACTGAACCTGGCTTAATGGTGAAAGAAGTGGGAAGCCCCCTAGCTTCCCAGCATGCTACCTTCACTCAGTGTGTGACCCCAAAACTTACTTACGCCATACTAATTTGTTTGCCCATTGACAATGATGGTTGGTCTCTGAGAGCTCTGTGAATATGAACACATCGTTTCATCAGTTTACTGCACCCGCTTGATGTGACAAGTTTGCCTGATTAATAAGCAAAGTCGTGAATTTCTTAAATGTGTTCTTTGCATTGCTTTCAGAGCACTGTTAAAGGAGAGGGAGGGAGGGAGGAGGGAGGAGGGAGGAGGGGGGGAGAGAGAGAAGAGAGAGAGAAAGAGAGAGAGAGAGAGAGGAGGAGGAGGAGGAGAAGGAGGAGGAGGAGGAGGAGGACGAGGAGGAGGAGGAGAACTGATCACCATCAACAGAACTGAAGTGGACCCATGTTCTCTGCAAAGGAGAAAACTTCCCCAAGTTTATCAAAAATCTGAACAAGATGTATGCGGCACGTATTCCCTTGTGTTTTCTCTCTTGCTTTGTTTCTCACGTCTGGCTCCTCAACAATATGCACCCACGTGTACAAAGCACCCTTCACTCCTGGTTAAACTTCAGGTGCTTTTGGACATGACTTCCCTGAATGAAATTCCCACAGGAAACGGGAAATACTTGATTTCTGTTTACAAAGTGGTTTAAAAGACACAACAATTAGCAGAGGAGCTCACATGCCTGCTCTGCCTGTAGCTAATACACTGCAAGCTCACTTCCTCAACTACCAAACATCCAAGGGTCATAAATATAATATTTTATTGATGTTTTGGGGATTTTTATATAACATGTTTAAATCGTATTCTCTCACACACATTCAACCCACTAACTCTTCACAGATCATTCCTTCTTACTCCAACTTTGTGTTCTCTCTCTCTCTCTCTCTCTCTCTCTCTCTCTCTCTCTCTGTCAGTGACTCATGAAGTTCAACTTATGCCACCCGTATCACAGTCACGAATGCAGGTCCATCCACTGAAGGCATCCAGGAAGACTTTGTACTTCCCTTGATTGGCCTGTTTTGTCATTCTCTGTGTTCTATTCATAATTCTTCTCCAGCAGATTATAGCAGTGGTGTCTCTCTTCCCAACCATCATTCTGTGATCTATACGTAACTGCAGGCTTCCAGCCACCGAAGCCATCACTGATCAAGCCTGCTCCAACCTTCTCAATCTACGACTGCGGCCCTGGAAGGCTCTTACATTAGGGTGCTACACGCTGGATTTAATGTGAATGTTGTCGTCTGAAATGAAAATTATCTCTACAGCTGGAATCTAACATTTGCATAAGTTACAATTAAAAGGGAAAATATAATTACAAATTTTCAACTTAATTTGAATGGCTTTTAAAATGCTCATTTGGCATAGGCGACAGCTTGTAAGCAAACAGCACAGTCTCTCTTGAGTTGCATCCCTTTGTCTGGGTAGCAGTCGTGAGCTCATTTTGAAGGGCTTGCTTTAACCCCTGAATCCCAATAGCAACCAGCTCCGAGAGCCTATCGTACAAGGCGATGTTTGTTTTCCAAATAGGATTACAACATACACGGTGATTCATAAATATTTGCGTCTTTTAATTGTTTCTAAACACGGAGTGGCAAGTGGCACCACAGGAATGTTATTCTTCCCGTGAAACAAATGCGCGGTGGAATTTTAAACAGCCTCACTCCTTCCACTCTCGCACTCGACATCCTTGGTCACATCCTCTGAACAATGTTTTCCTCACATCACAGTCTCTTTAATGGCTCCGGTTTCTCCCCCCCATCCCTTAATTGCATGCCTTTTTCTTGTAGCATCTTCATGCAAAGCATGACATTCTTCCCAGAGACAATATCTGCCCAAGTGTCTGTGACCCAAGTCTGAATTTATTCACTGGAATTCGGGGCAAAAGAATCCTTCTATTGCCCTCAAACATGAAGATCAATTTTTTTTTTAATGAAGGCCTCTTCATAGCATAATCGAAGCCCTGATTCCCCCCAAAGTTATGGTGACTATAATTATTGTGAACATATATTTGATCAAGTTTTGAAATAGATAGGAAAGGGGGGATCTTTCCTGGGGGAGAAGAATCCAAAAGGACAAGCAACAATAAATAAATAAATAAATGCTATTACTGTGAATTACACAATTAACTGAGCCCTTCTGTTTTCTTAATCCTTTTTTTTTTCTACCACAATCTTCAGATAACGAGACACAGGATGATACTCCAGGAAATACATGAATTGGAGAAGTGTTCCTTTGTTCTGTTTACCCTGAAATCTAAAAAAGAAACTCTATGGCAAACACAAAGCCATCAGGTAATGAAATAATCTTATTTAACTTTTTCCTGGGAAACCGCAAAGGTACTCAGTTGAGGGAGATTATTACTAAGTAATGTGATTTTTTTAATCACAGAAACCCTGTTTCCTTTTTCAAGGAATAATACATACAGAAATGAGAGGACCACCGCCCCCTTTAAGAAACACCACTTAGAAGAACCTTCTGGAACTGGCTACCTGGTGCCAGGTCACCTGGTCAGCAAACCAACTCCATCACTCAGATCCAGGATGTAAATGCTGAAGAGAGAGTGTGTGGCTGTGTGTGGCTGTGTGTGTGTGTGTGTGTGTGTGTGTGTGTGTGTGTGTGTGTGTGTGTGTGTGCATGAGCTGGTAAATACATGTAAATGTAATTCATTTAGAGACTATCCTGTATTTTCAATGAACTCCATCCTATGACCTATAGGTAGGGCCTGTCAGCCTCCTGGGATGCCCTGTATCTATTATCTTTTAAGCACACTGGAGAGTTCTCATGCAACACAAACTGTACAAAGCCGTAAGCCAGAAGTCTGGCACTTCCTGGTGTATTAGTTCTTCTTCTCACGGCTGCCACCAAACACATGACACAGAGTGCCTTAGCTCTCAGTTTGAGAAGAGGTGCACTGTATCAGGGGTCTCTGGACGGTCACAGCAGCAGGAGCAGGAAGTTGCTCTTGGCCATACTGCAGTCATCGTCAGAAAGCAGAAAGAAATCAATGCTGGTTCTCAGCTCACTGTCCTCTCTTTAGTCACTCTGGGACTCTACTGAATGGGGATGGTGCCACCCACATTCCAGGTGGATCTTCCCTGCTCAGTTAGACCTTCCTAGGAAAAGCCCCATACGTATATCCGGAGGTGTGTTTCCATGTTGATCCTAAATCCCATAAAGTTGACAATGAAATTTAATCACGCCACTGGACCAGTAGTATAGAACTGCCATTTCACCCAATATTTTAGTTGATGTCCGTTCATTCTTTTTAAATGACATGCTTGTGACTTTGCCAATTTTATGACTTACTTAGAAGACTAAATTAAATCATTTTGAACTGATGTAAAGAAAAATACTGGTGGAAAATAGCACAGATGGTACACGAAGATTAAGAAAGATGTATAGATAAATAAAACTGAGGGGACGGTGACTTAAAAGGTCATTCTTCATCAGAGTCTGGGGTTTAATTTAAAAAAACAAGTACTTCTCAAAAAAAATTGGAAGAAAATTAAGATGCCCAAGAAAGACCTAATTATTCCTAATTTTCATTTTTTCCCTTGATTCACAGACCATGTTTCTCAAAAGGGCTGAAGGCAATACTACGCCAGAACTTTTCTTAGATACACAGCAGGACCTGAAGCAAGCAAGCTCTTGAAGATACAAGGGTGCAGCAAGGAGCCTGCAAGCTAGGTCCAAAAATGGTGTGGGCTGCTTCTCATTGGCTAAGCAAAACGGAGTGGTGCTACCCATCGGGTAAGGGTTTCTCACACACATAAATAGTGCAAATTCTGTAGGCAGAAACAATCAATGGTCCACGAAATCACCAGCCACTGTAGGTCCCTTGATCTCTGTTCTGTCCTTCAGCCCTCCCCTTTATTTCCTCTTCTCCTATGTCTCACCTGAACTGAGTACGTAACAGTATAGGAGTCTATCTCTCACTATTCAACTTCTTTTTTATATAACATTTTTGTTTTCTGAGTTTTAAACGTGAATGGCTGAAGCTTTATATTTCTGAATCCCTAAGAAGCTCAGGATGCAAACATTATAAACTGGGTCTACTTCCCACGTAGCCCTGAGCTGGGCATCTCTTCACTGCTAATTAAAACAGAGCTGTTATGAGAACTGAAGCAACAGGATGCTGTGGAAAGGGTAGGGATCATAAGAAGCATGGAGGTAGAGAAGGATGACCCTGGAGTTAGAGTCTGAGAAACTCTGTATTTGATGTTCTTTGTCCTATCCTGAACTCAGGCCAATCCCAGGGGCAACGCAGAGAAAACTAAAGTAATCTACTATAAGGCAAAGTCAATCATTCTTTGAATGTTCCTTTATACCTCCACACCTCTTAGGGTAAATATCAGAATGGATGGAATTTCACAACACATTCCTGAGTCTACAGCTCCTTACAGAGCGGGCAACGAAATGAAATGGTTGCCAAGATCCCCAACCCCTTCAGCCACAGAATCATTGCAAAACTCCGTTAGGGAAAAAATACCATTTTGGAAAGCTTGAAAAGTCATAACAACAAGATTTGTGTTCTTGATTCATCAAGGAAGAAGCAGTAAGGATGGTAAATGTTTCTTCAGATGGGTTATTGCCCAACAATCCCTCAAAGGCTTATCAAGCAACAGGAAGCTCTACTGTGGGACTCGACACCCTGCAGGAGTCAACCCCACTCTCTTCCTCTCCCACCCTGGGCAAGCCGGGAACAGGCAGAGAGTCGGGAGACACATGAAACAGACTGGCTGGATTACAGTCCCTCCAGAGTTTCCCATACACTGCCAAAGAATAAGACTGCTGTTCAGACAAGAGTAAAATAAGTCTGCACATTTATTTCGGGCAGAGCTGACAACACTCCAAGGTAGTTTCTGTAAAAGAAACTCATTTACTTCCAACGGACATGAGATAATACCCAAAGGGCCCACAGGCTTCTAGGGATGTGAGGTCATGGCAGCAGGATTTCCTTAGTGTGTCCCTCAGTGGAGCGCACTGAGCCTAAGTGAAGAGAAATGTAAATAACGGCCGATTGACTTTCCATGACGCTGCCGAGTCTCATCGCTGGGGAGGAACTTTTTGGGCAGGCAGCTTTCCAGACTAAGAGTTTGTGCTTTCCTTTCTTCACTGTTCCAACAACAGGGCGTTAGAAGGAGGGCCCCAGAACAGTGGCTCACCTGGGTGAAACTATTCAAGAGGATCAGGTGTGGGGCATTGGCACAGGGTCCTCTAGGAGAGTAATTCTGGAATATCTTAGAATCAGACCAGTAGACCAACATTCAAGAATCAATCTCATGCCTGTTAGAGAATGGGGTGAGCACGGGTATGGAGAGGGGATGCTTCGTCGCAAGGAATGAAGAAAATGCAAATGGTGTTGGGAAGAACAACTGTAATTAGTGCGCACTGGAACTGTGAAAGCAGGTCCCGTCCCAGTTAACATTCTGAAAGGTGAATGCAGTTAGTCCCCCCAGAGATGAAGCAGACACGGCGTAGGCTTTGTGCCATACATCGAAACTTTGACTGTAGAGGAGTATTGGAGAAGTTACCTTTAGCTCTCATGACTCACTGTTCCTAGTTTCCATACCTTTCCACCCTCTCTTGGTTACTCAAGTCCAAATTGTTGAGTGAGGACCAATACTCCTCAAGGACCTACACATTCTCCATCTCAGTATCACAAGCAATCATGATAGAAAAGGGAGATGGACTGCACCTCCCTTGGCCGGGAACCTGATTTGGGTGCCCTAGAGTCGGAAATGGCTCGCTAGTTTATGTCCTTTGCCAAGGCTCCTACTCTCAAAATGATATTCATCTTTCAGGATACAATTTAAACCTCACTTCCTTCCCCAAGGGGTTCCTTCAAGTTAGAGGCACAGCTATCTTAGCATCCCACTCACCCAGGGAAGGGAACAGTCCTCATGTCAGCCTGAGAGCAGGAACAACTGCTCAGACCTATTAACACACCATTTACTGCACACACAGAGGAACATCTGCACATGAGGCTCTAAAAGAGGAGAGGCACTGAATGACAATGTATGTAACCCACTACGATATTAGAAAGGTTTAGAGAGCAGTACGGCATTAGCCGTGTCCCACTGACACATATCTAGACCCTTCACTATAGGCGAGTCGTTAAGAACAAGGGTTCTAAAGCTGGATCACTTGAATCCAGGGCTCAACTCTGCTGCTTATCGGTGGCCCTGAGTGAGAGAGTTAACCACTCTAACCTCTGTGGAGTGCAGGACAAGGGTATTTCCTCCTCATCAGCCTATTGAGAGGATGACACAGGTTAATGTCCACAAAGCTCTCCCAGCAGTGCGAGGCATACAGTAACAATCTGTAAGCAGCAGCTACTATACGTGGAAAGAGTAAATAAAGACAGAAAATTCTTCAATTAGTGTGACGCAAGCCACACTCATTCAAGTCAAGGGAAACCCCAAAAGGGAGTGCTGTTTGCCACTCTCTTATTGCCTAGACGAGGCTCGGATGGCATTTAGAAGGCCTAGACATAGCAAAAGCAGTCCTAATAGTAGGTTCAGTGCCTGGCAGAGGTAGCAGTGCCTGCCAGAAGCAACAGTCATCAGAGGGTAGTATCTGAGGCCCCCAGATATATCATAATATCTTATCAAATATCATAAAACATGCAAAGTATTGAAAAGTGCAGAAGTGGTGATAGAAGAAACAAAGAGTCTAAGGGAATTGATGATACCCTGTAGACATAGCAATGGTGTCAACAGAGGCAGTGACAAATAGAGGTCAGAGGTCAGGGCACAGTAGACAACACAGGTAAGAAAGACATCAGCCTAACTAGACCTGTGGGAGAAATTTCCAAGGTCAGCAGAAATTTGTGGAAGATGGGCTTTGGCGGCACGAAGGGTTCTCTGTGAGGGCTGTATGATAACACCCTCAAAGCATCACTTGTGACCTCAGTCACAGGGAAGGAATGTTGAGAAGTCCTTAACAGTGTATGGTTTGGATTCAGGGGCCTTGTGTTCTATTCATGTGACCCATGTACTGAGTATCCATGCCACGGACTCTGCTCTGGCTGCTAGAAATACCTGGCAGAGAAAGCGGTTCTTCCTCACAGCATGTACAGCGTCAACCTGACGGGGCACAGCCCATGAGTGAGTGAGCGAATGTGTTAATGGGCTTGCTGCTGCCGGAGAGTTGGGAAGACGCAGGTACTGATGGCTTCCAATGGAATAGAACGCGATAATGTAGACATCACAGACAAAAGAGCATTGTCCACGGGGAGAGCTCAATGTCAGGATAAAGTGGGGATAAACTGGAGACTGGGCAGGACCCTGAATGGGAAAGGCTCAGCAGACAGGAGTCAACAAATCATGGTCTGTAGACCAGGCTACCTTTGCAAATGAGGTTCTGTTGGAGTCCAGCCCCACTCCTTCCATTCATTGTGTTCACTAGTATCTAGGGCTGCTTTTGTGCTGTGGTGACAGAGTAGCCTGTGCTGGAGACACAGACACGGCTCAGCCAGTGGATGGCTGCTGTGCAAGCACCTGGACCCGAGTTCAGTCCCAGAACTCACATGACAACGGTTGGGAGTGGGCTGCTGTGGGAGCTAAAGTAGGCAGAAGCCCCAGGGCCTTTAGTGAGTTCCAGGCCGAAGAGGGGTGGAGAGGAGATGGCACCAAAGGAACAACTAAGTGCGGTGCCAAAGACCAGCTTTGGCATCCATGTGGTGGGCAAACTAAAGCAGGCAGCCACTGGGGGGTCAGGGCTTAGGGCTGCTGACAGGGATGGATCCAGACACCTACAGGGGCTGCTATCAAAGGCAGCCAGCGACTAGAGAAGCTGCTCAAGATACTTTTAACTGAGGAAACAAAGCTAATTTCCTGGAGCTGGCATTTCCTGTGGCCAGTGGGAAAACTGTGAACTCTTTTAACTCCTCGGGGCTGGAAATCAAGAGAAGAAAAGAGAAAATTCACACATGTACACAGAGAGAGAGAGAGAGAGAAAGAGAGAGAGAGAGAGAGAGAGAGAGAGAGAGAGAGAGAGAGAATGAAACAAAAGGCAGAGTCCAATAACTTCACACACACAAATACATGTATACATTTATACATGTAGACAGACAGACCTACAGACAGACTTATGCACATTCACACATGGAATGGTTAGAACAAAGCTCCAGCAAGTAGACTCCAAACATTTCACACACATAGACAGATAGATGGATAGATAGGTAGATAGATAGATAGGTAGATAGATAGATAGATAGATAGATAGATAGATAGATAGATAGATAGATAGATAGATGATATGTATATATAGATATAGATAGATAGACAGACAACAGATAGATAGATAGATAGATGATATGTATATATGGATATAGATAGACAGACAGAGAGACAACAGATAGATAGATAGATAGATAGATAGATAGATAGATAGATAGATAGATACATAGATACATAGATACATAGATACATAGATACATAGATACATAGATAGATAGATACATAGATAGATAGAGATAGACACCAATTGGTGGATGGAGCAAGCTCTAACACACAGAAACTTTACACATACACATAACTAATGGAGAGGAGGAACAATGTTCCAGCCCCCCACTCACACAAACTTTACACATACACATAGTCGATGGGTGCCCCAACCCTCATATCTTATTCTTTCTTCCACAGCTTACATATCCCAGCAAAAATCTTTCAAGCGGTATACAATTACAGTGTGATTACATTTTAGCTTTCTTCCAGTGAATGAGTATGAAAAAACAGTGTGCTCCCCCAATGCCTTTAAAAGAAATAACATTACATAGTACAGATAAAGAAAACAAATTATTCCAAAATCCCACATACATTCGTAACTAAGCAACTTGTTATAGACGAACGAAGTGGAGCGAGCAAGCAAGGTGGTTTCCTCAGCCAGAGTCTCTTACTGGCACGCAGCAAATCGCGGTTACGAAGAGAGGAGTAATTATTTTATTACTTTTCTTTTAAGGTAATCTTGTAAGAATCTTAAAAGAATCACAAATCTAAACTTTTATACAAACAGCCATATTTACCTTAAAGCCTCAGAATGCATATCTACTCATCAGCATTTTCTTAATAAATCATATCAGGAGGCTGAGGGCAAACATGGGCATAAGAAATCAATCATCGTCAGACGGCCTCAGTGAGAGTCATGTCAGCCAGTGTTGCCGTTGTTCTTGTTCCCTGACCGTAAAGGGTCCCTAGCTTAACTAGGAAGAGTGTGCCTTCCTGAACTTCAAATTGTTCCCTAAGGTATTTTTACATCAGAGCCAGTAGGAAATGCATCTCAACCTAACTTCACTAACAATCTTATTTTTCCGAATGTTTTCTAAGGGTGGTGGTCAGAGCTGACAATCCACGTCTCTAAGCTCCTCTCTAGGGTGGTGACTGAATCATTCATGTGCTCCGGCTGCAATGGCTGAAAGAGATCAAGCTAGCACTGTGGATGCCAGAGATACTGCCCAGTGAGGGGATGGACGCCCCCTCAGAGTTTTCATACGATTCTTAGATTAAGAGGGAAGTGAGGGCAGCAAGCAGAGCAGAGCTCCCTAACAGCATGAAGTCCTCAGGACACGTAGTCCTCGGGGCCGCGACACACGGAGGCCCACCGATGTGGCTACGGTAAAGCGTGGGCTGCATTCCATGAGGTCTAAAGCCTTTCGGCGTCCTCCAGCATGGCCCTCGGCAGTTAGTCCTCCGATTTTCACCTGCACATACACGCACAGGCACGCATACACTAAAGACCGTATGGCTACAAAGCCAAAATAGTTTTCCATCTGACGCTTGTTAGAAAAGGTGTGCTGATGTGGTCTAAGGCATGGAGAAGGAAGGTTGGATGATAATAATGGAACTGGGGGCACTAGGGGGTAAGTTCTGCGGGGCCTTTTGAGCCATGGAAAAGAGCACAGATCCAAAGGTTATATTCTATGCGGAATGATAACCCACAGAAGGTTCGAAGCAGGAGAGGCAACGGTCTGACTTCTGTTCTTGAGAGCAGCATTGGAGCTATGAGCCCATGCCAGTCAGGCAGCTGCTACGGCGCCCAGTGACAGGCAAAGGCGCCAAGGATGGTAGCGGCGAGCGATGCAGCTAGAAGTGAGGCTACACTGTAGGTTTTGAACAAATCGGGGAATCCTGCTCTCTCAAGCAGAATCTTCAAACTCTCTCAGCCTCGGTTTCTTACAACCCATGTGGTATCCTGTTGGGTAAGGTACCTTACGAAGCCCTGCTGAAGGACCCGTCAGAGAGGAAGTCTTCCACAGATGTGGGTCTTGGTTACAGTTATTGTGTGGTTGGCTGGTGAAGCCTGAAGAAACCAGGTCCCAGCCAGCATGTGCCTCAGTGAGGTTCCACTCCGGTTAGTCGTGCCAGGTGTCTGGAGGCAGGGATGCTCACTTATCCATCTTTATATCCCAAGAACTGTGCCTGGCACCTAGTAGATATTTAATAAATGTTTATTGATTAAACTATTAAATTTTTTGTTTTAAAGAAGAGTATGATTCAATGTGGGTGTTTTTTTTTTTCTCCAGAAATATTTGCTTTTGTGATAGATGAAGGACAGCAGTTTTATGGCATAGAACCACTGTAAATGTTTGGAGGTAGTTGTTTTAGAGAAAGCCAGTACCTGGTATCTTCCCTTGTAAAAGAAAATGCAAGTGATAATACTGTCCAGAAAGCATCATCCTGATTAAATATGTCAATGGTGACAAGGATATCTTGACTGAACTGCAGAGTTGTCGTGAATGATAAAGTCCATCACCCTAAATATGTCTGTACTTCAAAGACCTTTGCTACACTGTGGCCCCAGCAAGTATGGAACATGGGCTTTTATTTCAAACCAGTTGGCCATTTTGGTTCCATATCTAGCCAGACTACATTCCATGGTTAATCTCCTTCCTATAAAATTAATAAGACTTGCATCAAAGTTAAAATGGAGAGTACAGGCAGGCACGGTAGAGCACCTGTTATCCAGAATTTGGTGAGTTAAGAACCATGGACTGGGTACGGAAGGCAGTCTTTGACTACACGGTGAGTTTCAAGGTCAGCCTAGCCTACTTGAGATCCCACATCAAGTTAAAAAAAAAATCCAATCAAGTTGTAGAACTGTTGATCAATTGTGTTATGTTTTGGCACTTCTAGTTGTCCCTCTTGGGCTTGGCCTCCCATAGGCTCGTGGTTTAAACACTTGGTTCCCAGCTGGTGGTCATGCTCCACGGTGTTGTGGAACCTTGAAGAAATGTGGCCTTCCTAGCTGAAGTCGGCTACAAGGGGAAGCTTTGAGGGCAGCTGTCATCTTCAGTTCCAATCCTAGTTTCCTGCTTCCTGCTCTAACAAGATCTGAAGAAGTTCAGGATACCCCAGCCGCCATGACTTCACCCACCTGGTGGGACCGATTCCCCGGAAGTGAGAAGTGAAATAAAATGACGTAAATTAAACTAAACATCTTCTCGTGAGTTGTTCCTCTCTGGTATATTATCCAGTCCTCAGAGAAGAAATTAGTACTATTCTCCAAGAAAGAGTAGAAATCTGTTATTGTTAAATTTCTCTCAAGAGATAATTTCCCCCTGAACTTTCAAAGTGAGTGTTCCCCAGAAGGCCAAGAGAAAGGAGCCATGAGGAAGTGGGGCATCTCTGGGAGGAGAGGCTGAACGGTGCTCTAGAGAGAACCTGTGCGGCCACTGAAATGAGGAGAAAATAAGATGTGAGCAAAATGGTGTCACAAATAAAGTCATGAGCTGATTTGTTTCCATCCTTCCTTCCTTTCTTTCTTTCTTTCTTTCTTTCTTTCTTTTGGAGAAGATCCGACTCTAAAATCCAAATAAACCGAGGCTGGTGCTCCCCCTGCCTCAGCTTCCCAAGTGCTCGGGTTATAGATATGAGCTATTAGACCTAATTTTTACTATTTTTAAATAGATACATTTTGTCATCAAAAATGTCGCCTTCTCCCCCCTCACAGGTTACCAATCTCATGTTGTGAGCATGAGCTTACATAAGTTCATGTGTTTACATCAACATATGAACATCACTGAATGGACTCAGCAGGTTGCATCCATGTACACGTGTGCACGCCTATGTGTATGTGTGACAAAGAAAGTTGAATGAGAGATTATGAATGGGGGCACAGGAGCAATAGGAGGGAGGACATAGACCGTTATATTAAATACGGTACTCATGTGTGAAATCCTCAAAAAAATATAAAATACACAATAAAAATAAAGTATTCAAAACTACCTGAATTATGATTGATTTCAAATGAGATTGAACATACCGTACAAATTTTTAAGTGAAATATTTTCCAGATATTTATAGAGTAAATATATGCTTCCGAGTGATATCTTTTTAAAGAGATAAAAAACCATATCATGTAATTCAAAATTGTGAAATACTCAACAGGCCAAACAGGCAAGATGTCAGCTGGCAACACTGATTTGTCATAGTCATGGTAATTAGGCATACCTTTACTCCACATATGTCTCTATATCTTAAAATTTCAACTGGACGGCCTTAAGAATTAGCCAAACGTGAGTAAGTGGGAGCATGTCTTGGCAGAGCATCGCTGTGCTGTGCAAACTTATCGATTGAGCTAACAGAGTATTAAAAATGAAAATGGGGGGGGAATGAGAGTGCTAATGGAGGAAACCCCACACCCTCCTAAGGAGGAGGTGGGGATCCTTGAAACATCAGGGAGCAGCCATGAGGAGGGAGAATTTTTTTTTTTTAACACGAAGCCTGGCATCTCACAAATAACGTATGTTCTATATTATGTGGCAGTTGCTATGGTAACAACCTTTATTTTCTGAAACAGTACACAGATGTGTACAACATTCTAACTTGCTGGTTATAAATTATAGCTTCTCCCATAGTTCAATAACTTAAGAAGTCTGTATTTTCAAAATCTCAGAAGTTCTAATGTTATTAAATTTCGTTTATGAGATAATTTCCCCTGTACTTTCAAAATGAGATTGTTCCCAAGGAGGACAAGAGAAAGGAGGCCTGAGAAAGTGGGGCATCTCTGAAAGCATAGCCTCAATGACGCTCTACAGAGAACCTGCATGTGGCCCCCTGAAATGAGGAGAAAATTATTTTAATGAATTGGGTACCGTGTACAATAGCCACGAGGAGTAGGGTATGAGCAAAATGATGTCACGCAGCCACGAGCTGACTTCTTATTATAAGGTGCTATATTTGTAGTTTTTAAATAAATGAGCATTATTTCTTAGAAATGTCACAGCGTTAGTATAATTGCCTAAGCTACAATGGCGTGAGGGAGTGAATTAGCCTGGTTATTTGACTTCAAATGAAATTCTTTTTGAATCTTGAAAGAAGATGAGCCTTGGAAAAGATTATATCTCCACATTTAATAAGGCATGCCACCCTTTTGTCAGGTCAGAAAACAGAGATATATTTTTACTGGTTAGGTTTTCCTTTTTTTTAATATTCAATGTTCATCAACAGGCACTCACCACTTGCTTCTGCATATAGAAACTGACTCCCCGCATCTAGACGTATGTCTGTATACCTGGGAACATGCATTATGGAAATTTTGCATACTGTGGATGGTTTTCCCTAATGTGAACATGTACATTGTGTTTTCCAGTTCTGAATATTTATTTCCTCGAGATATATAATAGTTCAGTATAGGGATATGGCTTTAGCAAAGGAACCTTTGCCTAGTGCGATGACAGGCTCACATACTAGGACTAAAGCTAAAACTACAGTTCAGATTGTAGATTCTTAAGCCTTCCTGAACAGTCAACTCTCCAGCATTTATCATCAGGTTAAGGATTAAAAGCTGGGACATATATTAGAAAAATAAGATTACGTAGTTAGAACTTGAAGTTTCAAAAACATGCTTATAAGCTATCCAAAAAAATCTCATTATAAGAAAGGTTGTAAGCATCCTTAATGAACAGTATCAAAAAGAAGAAGAAGAAGAAGAAGAAGAAGAAGAAGAAGAAGAAGAAGAAGAAGAAGAAGAAGAAGAAGAAGAAGAAGAAGAAGAAGAAGAAGAAGAAGAAGAAGAAAAACCTAAAAGGTCTGGGAATCATGCTGCAGATAGATGTCTCTTACCACACAGGGAACATCTGGAAATGCTAACCCATGTCTCACAACACAGTTAAAAGCAAATCCATAGCTACCTTAGCAGCGGCCGCAAGGAGAGCAGCAACGGAATAGCATTGCGCATAAGGAAACCCATTTTGTGGAGCTTACGCCGTTAAGTGGTTGTTAAGATTTTTGCTAATGCTCTCCCCACATGCTCCTTTCTGCATCATTCTGAGAAGTATTAAAACAGAACATGACTAATCCATTCAAATCTGATGTTAGCGAAGACGGTTATCACCTCACGGGGACTCCCAGGCTAGAACTCAGGACCCGGTAGCAAGAGTACTTCGTTGCCGGCTGCATTTTTAAAAGTATTACTTAAATTACGCTTAAGTCATAAGATAATTATGAACTTTCTTCTCTTTTATATTTATACAGCATATTTATTGAATCACACCGTGTGCTTTTACAATAAAGTGCTTTCTGCGTGGTCGCCTTTGTTCACCCAAAATAAAAGTGACAGTTATCCTTTTATAAGCTATTCTGAGAACATTTTCTCTTCTTTGAAGCTGATTGATGCACTACTTTAAATGTTCCTGCAAATATCTTTTCAATTCAAGTTTTTGCATAATGTAATAAGAAGATAAAAGAATTCTATACTTCAGCAAGAGACATTACAAAGCAAGTAGAGACATTATCAAGGCATTAACATGCTCCTAATAGCAGTAAACCCTTTTAACTGTCTGATGTAGAGCATGTTCCCACCAAACCACCACATATTATGGTAATTGGCTCCAATTTCTGAATCTTACATTGTAAAGTTACAAAGACTTGGGTAGAAATGAAAAAAAACAAATGTACAATACTCATCTTGTTACCCATCCCGTTATGAGATGTTTGCTCTCTACCTCTAGCGAGGAACAGGTCTGCTCTGCTGAACTGTTTGTTCCTGCGTACGATATTTTCATATCCTGCTTCCTTTTTTTTTAAATTTCCACTGATATAAATACATTTTTCCCAAATGACCCTTCTCTAACTCCAAAAACACCACAGAGTGTATTTCCTCAGACTCTGTCACACGCGCGTTATCTGAGCATGCCTGAACCACATGGCAACCACTTTGTGTGTTCTCCCATCCAGAGGAGAAAGGATGCCGTAAGGTTGCTTCGGTTTTTCTTTACAACACACTACTAAATTACAGTAGCCTTTCCATCCCAGCCGAGAGGAAATATAATTTCCAACTAAAGTTGAGGCCAGATTCTGTTAAATTAAATAGCGAAGAGAAAATAGTTCCTGGCTTCCTCGCTCTTTGGTAGGGTGCAGGGCAGGGGAGAATTGACATCAGCCAGTGCCGGATGATTAACCTGCAGTTTAGGGTGCGTCTCTAGGTGACTCGCCCATCATGCCGGGAAAGCTGCTCTGAAGCTGGCGCCTGCAACTTGCCTGCTTGAAGAAGCGCAGGTCTATCAGGATCCACAGTCGGGCTCTGAGAAAGCTGTCATTTCGTGTGTCTAAAATAGCTTCTGATGCGATGTACAAGATGTCAAGAAGGGAAGGACAATAAAATAAAAAGCCAAAGGAGGAGAACTATTTCAATTAAGAAGCGTTTCTAGACCGATCCTTGGAAATCACATAAAATAAAAGCTGCCAGGATCAATCTGTGCTTAAAAGGTTGATTTTTGTGGCGCATACATACAGCCATGCAGGTTGGGAACGGGGCGGGGGGGGGTGAAGGGGATACAAATTATTCACGGGGCAGCTGAACTTTAAAAAACCGTTTCTCACTAGATAGATATTTGGTTATTAAATTTGCCTAATGGATCTAGGGAAAATGTTCACATGACAGGTCGCAAAGAGAAAGAATGAAATGCTCACACAAGAAAAAAAAATGATACATTTAATCTCCAGACCTGTAAGACTGCGTTTCCTGAATTTCTAAGAATTTAAACTTTAATTATAGGTAATTAAAAGCCCTGTATAAAGTCTGGAGATTTCCTTCTATTGCTGCAATTTTTTCCCAAATGATTTTTCGAGGCCGTTTTCAGAGAAATATAAATAGTTCTTCAAGAACTGACCTATCACCCCAGTAATCAAATATGCTAAAGGTAAATTGAGGTGGGGGGACCCTTATGAAATTTGAGGCAACCTTTGAGCCAAGAGTATAATAATATTAAATAACGACATAGGCATTCTTTTAAAAAGTATATTTACTTTATTAAACTCTAAATGTGGCTTCTATGAAAAAATGTCACTTTCGTTTTCGTTCGATTTTTTTTCCTCTCAAATTTATTTAATTGCTAGATAAAGCTGCATCATATACAGCACATTTTAGAGAATATAGATTTATACATATACAGTGAGAAGTATTTAAATCTGGTCAATTAGCACACGCCCATTTGTTTGGTGAAATACACCATTTGAGAAACAAACAGTAAACCTTCAGTTTGCTCTCATTTCCGTTTCATGCTTTGTCCTGAGAGGGATACTGGGCAGGGAAAAGGTTAGCTCACTTGCTCCTCAGCTACCTGACTTAACCTGCTTTCAAAGTGTGACCCTTTCTGTGGTCTTTTTCTGGGACCTTTTCTCTTGAAAAAGAATAATAATAATAATAAGTTTTCTGAAAGGGAAACACTTTTTAAAATTCATCTGTTCATCATCAAATCAAGAGCTTTGCCTGACGCGCATCTTCCACAAACAGTAAGTGAAGCAGCCCGAGCGCTCCCTCCAATCAAGAGGAGAAAAATAACATCAGCAGGTCCGTGATTTCCTTAATATATTTAAAAGAGATTTAAAAAAAAAACCATTGATGCTTCTAAAAATAAAAACGAGGAGAGGGCTACTTTATTGATTCTCCGCAAACCAACGAACGTGTACCTTATTGATAACACTAAACACCATCTAAGCCTTTGGTGATTCTCAGCTGAAAGTCTGCTCCTGAATGAAGGCTTAAATCATTGTATTAATATATTAGAGAGAAAATTACCATGGGAGACACTTGGAAATTAATTAAAAACCCTGCACTCAGTTTGTTTGTGAGAGAAGATAAATATCACACATGGGGAAAGATGCCTGACAACCACCATAGTTTTCAGATCCCAAATTAGCCCCTGACAGCTATGTCTTTGTATGAGTCTCCTTGGGGTATGATAAGTAGAGCCGTGGAATATGAAGATTCCTGATAGAAGTATTTATTACTGACACTTCCGAAACATTCCATGTGTGGCATCAGCAAAGCATGCCTCACCTCAGACAGAAATGTCAGCTTTGCATCCAAGATTTTTTTTTCCACCACCACCCCCCCACCACCAGCCTCCTGCCTCCCTCCACATCCACCACTCCCCACCTTCTTCTCTGAATTACGATCTTTTTCAGAAGTTCAACAGCAGCCCCTGGTGGAACTTGGTGGCTGCTTCAGCCTGTGCACAGTTGGAGCAGCTCCATTCAGTCTGCAAAATGAAAGCGAGTACCTCAGACCGGCTTACCACGGGTCAGGGACCACAACGCCATCCCATTGTACAAATTCAGCGCGTCATAACGGTAATTTCGGCCAATGTCAGGAGCTAAAATCTTGAAAACAATACACACATACTAAACGACAAACATTTAGCAAAGCTCTCAATCATTTTATGCGTGCAGGCCAATAAATAACTGCCCTGTGATAATGACTGCAGAGTGGTTGAAAGGAAGAGAGAGTCCACACGGGGGTTGGGGGCCAGGGGGCTCTGGGGAATCACCATTTTGTCTGGTTCACGTTGTGACAGATTCAACTCTGTCACTTAACAAAATAAGCCGCACAAAGTGATGAAGGAGGGATTTCTCTGGGTCAGAGCTCGGAAAACACACCAGTCACTGTCCAGGCTCAGCCCCGAATGTTTATCAGAGAGGCAGTGACTGTCCTTTCTCCCACCTAGTGAGCAGCCTAAGGTCACCCAACAGCTGGAGAAAACACTGCCTTTGTAAGCCCCACCCAGAGTTAAGTGCGTGCCCTCCACAAAGGAGCCCCTGGCCAAGGGTCTCAAACCCAGCTCTGCTTTCTCTGGCGTCATCTTTTTCTTAACAGGAAGTCAAGGGATTGCTAGGCTCCATGCCTTTGGGACAGGATCAACCAGAGGGTGCTGTGTCTGTGATATACCTATCTTGCTGCTAGACAAGAAACCGATGACATCATGGGGAAGATTGCTTTCCTGACGGACGCCCAAGTCTGCCAGCAACAGGACATAGAGCATTCACCACACCAGAGGCCCGTGTTAGGACAAAGGAGCAACCTCGGAAGATCAGGGGCCTCCATGAGTGAATGTCCAAATCATTTTGTATTATTTTTCTCTCCTTTTTTTTTCTTTCTTTCTGTTTTTGTTTTTGTTTGATTGGTTGGTTGGTTGGTTGGTTATTTTGTTGTTGCCTGACTGGTTGGTTGGTTGGTTGATTGGTTTGGTTTTGGGGAGTTTGGGAAATGTTTTACTTTTGAGGGTTTTTTGGTTTGGTTTGGTTTGGTTTGGTTTGGTTTGGTTTGGTTTGGTTTGGTTTGGTTTGGTTTGGTTTGGTGTGGTTTGGTTTGGGGGTATTTGGTTTGGGGGTTGTTTGTTTTCTAAGTCAGGATTTTTCTATGAAGCCTTGGCTATTGGTTGTCCTGGAACTCACTCTGTAGACCAGGCTGGCTTCAAACTTACAAAGATTCTCCTGTTTCTGTCTCCTGAGTGCTAGGATTAAAGGCATGTACCACCACT
The DNA here is from genome assembly GCF_011064425.1 of Rattus rattus. Classification (NCBI taxonomy): domain Eukaryota; kingdom Metazoa; phylum Chordata; class Mammalia; order Rodentia; family Muridae; genus Rattus; species Rattus rattus. Next base: position 38,773,798 of record NC_046156.1, on the reverse strand, counting down.
GCCCGGTTTACTCTTCTTAAATAATGCAGAATTATAAGAAAAAAATGGTGCATTTAAAGCTTGCTATAGCTTTATGCTAATACTAAAATACAATAAACACATTTAATTTGAAAGTTCGGCTCTTACATTTTTTTAAGTATTGTACCTCACTCTAATCCACTTGCCCCAGAGACCTCTTTCATCATGGACATGATACAATTTTATCTCACAATTAAAATAAATAAATTTGAGAGGAAAAAAGTCAATGAAACTGAAAGTGACATCTTTTGATGAATTATAGTGTAGTGGAGGAGGTAGTCCTGTAAAACAAAGATGGATCATTCTAATATACAACTTATCAAGCATTCAAGCATGGCTTGTCCTCTTGCCAGGGCGCCGTGGGATAATGAGGTGATCTGTAACACAAAACCTGGCGTCAGTTGGCTGGGACCATGTCAGGACAAGGATAATTTAGTGGGGATTCACACCCTGAAAGACAATTAACATAGCCCCAGCCTGTTGTGTATATAAAGCGAGCGCTTTTGCCTCTCGAGGTCCCCGTATCAGCAAATAAGTGGTCCTGCAATAAAGGCTATTGAGAAGAATCCGACCGTGTTGCATCTTCCTTGCCGGCCGAGGCGGGCGTGACAATATGGATCATTCTAATATAATGTGGTAGTAACACAAAAATCCTGTCACAAGATATTTGATCACACTGTCAACTCCAAGACTGTGTTATCTCCTGAAAGAAAAAGAAAACTCGTTTCTAGTTGTGGTGTGGCTCAACCCTCCGCACACACATTAATCCCAAACAATGAAGATAAAGTAAGTTTGTAGAAGGAAGCACCCATGTTTGAAAGTGGTGTCTGATTAAGAGGCAGACTTGCTCCACTCTCATGAGAAGAGAGGAAAGAGAAGCAACATAAGAGGAGAGAGTTGTACAGAGACAGGGCGAAGAGAGAACAAGCTAGGCACAGGTGAAGCCAGAATGAGCCAGAGAATGAGAAGGAGCCAAAAGATGAGAAAAGATTGCCAAAATCGGTTTAAAGCCGAGCAGAGCAATTCAGTCAGAGGTTGAGAGAGAAGCCAGATTGAATCAGTCAGCTTTGAGAGGAGCTTGAGTCAGAACAGCTGAGTTGAAGCAGCCAGCCAGAGTTCAGAAAGAACTAGAAAAGATGATCTTATTCAGCAATAAATCTCAGAGGCTGAAAACATTGTAGACCTAGATTAGATTGTACGGAGCCTGGACTCTTCCAGGACTAGGCCTAGATTGCAAGATGGAGATACTAAACCTCAGAGATGACAGTTACTACAGGAGAATAAAAAATACTTTTACACCTAACGAAGTGGAGTCCTTAGCTTAGTTAGCCAAGGGTCATCATAGGCTTTCTACAGAGATTAAAAAATACTATCAATTAGAGCTACAAATGATGGCTTATGTCTATAATTCCAGCACTTTGGAAGCTGAAGTGAAAGGGAATTATAGAGAAAAATGAACATGGCCCAAGGAATGAAGATATAAAACCACATGATACGAGTTGACCATCCTGAATATAAAAATTCACAGTCCAAACTGCTCTAAAATCTGAGATGTTTTGAGTACCAACATGACTCGAATCTGATTTTGAAGCAGTTCGTATTAAGGCTTCTCAGATTAGTCACACCTAACTAGGAGAATCTAGATAAATATTCCAAAATCCAAAGACAAACTCCAAAATCTGAAAGACTTCTGGTCCTAAGCACATAGGATAAAGACTCTCAGTCAAAGAACTGTATGCCAAAAAAAAACAGAGGCAGCTTGATCCCTCTGAAACAGAGGCAGAGGCTGAGAATAGGAAATATGGAGGAGGCCACCATTGGAGAGCATTCTCTGCAGCTCAGGGGAGAGTGGGCTTGTCCCAGGGACTGTGGGAGACACCATGCAGAGGAGTGACATATCCCAGAGGATACTGACAATCTCCAGTTTGCTGGTACCTCCCAAGGCATGAGAGAAGAGCCTGAGTTCTGGGATTGAAAATGGCTGGTAAGGTTAACAAACATCTGGAAATGAGGAGAGCTGGTGACTTATTGGCTGTAGACCCTGAACGAGGAGGGTTTGACAGTTGCCAAGTTTGAGGTTCAAGAGACAGCATAGATTGTGGCATGGCTGAGTTGGAGACCACAAGGACCGAAGCCGGTTTGAGGAGCATGACACTCTGAAGAGCTTCTAAAAACATGTCCTCAAGTGTCCTCCACAGGTCTCCACAGATCCTTGTAATACTGATTATCAGCACTGTCCTTGGAGGTCACAGCTGGAGAGGGACCTAACAGATCATTAAGGCCGAGCACTTTAAAGCTGTGATGGGGGGGGACCAGAGGGTGGCAAAGCAAACTAGAGTGAGGCCGTTTCCCTGAACCCTGCCCAGGATGGAATACATTTCCATGCTGGGTATACTACACTTCTTCATAAGACTGCAAAAAAGAAAACCACATTTTGTTAACCACAATCCACGCTTCCCTTTACAGAGAGGGAGCTGACCTCACCCCGCCCTCCATCAACTTTTCCACAGACAAAAGTTTGCAGCAGAGGTTGGGCTATATGTAAGACCTGAGCTGCTCACACACTGACTCAGTCATCCTCTACACTGCAGATTTCTCAACAGTTGAGTTTGGCTTTTGCCATCCTTCATGAAGCCAGCATCAAAACCCTCCTCATTAAAAGCACTTTGGTGCTTCCTCAATTTAACCACTGAGTAAATATTGACCGAGGATCTTCTAGATGCCAGGGCCTTTCCAAGCAAGATCACTTGAGCATTTATTTGAAACTCACTTCTCAAGGCCTCTAATGGAGATCTCATGGTGCTCCTGGTTGCGTGGCTGTATGCTGTAACTGGATGCAGTATCATCTAAGGCAGTGGTTCTCAACCTTCCTAATGTTGAGACCCTTCAATACAGTTCCTGATGTTGTGGTGACGCCCAACCACAAATTATTTTCATTACTACTTCATAACTGTAATTTTGCTACTGTGGTAACTCGTAATATAAATATTCAATATGCAGGATATCTGATATGTGACTCTTGTGAAAGGGTCACTCAACTCCCAAAGTGGTCACAACCCACAAAAGAACTGTTGATCTAAGAGTCTTCTTCATCTCAGTAGTATTATCAAAATAAGAGCTATTGATTTGGTGAAGAATCGTAGGTCATTTGTTCTTTTAGGATAATTTTTGACAATACATTTTCCATCCAGAAAGTTACTAAGTAAGCTATTCTCCACAATTTGCTACGTACCTTTTCCTACATATCCCAGTGTGCAGTGGAAATAATGGTCCAAGCTCAGTAGGCTTGAGTTTATGGAATATAGATCCGATATTTGAAGTTGAGTGTTTAAGACAAATCATTTTCAAAAAAATGAGAATTCAAACAAAGGAACTTAATAACTATCCTTCCTCTATCACGCTAATCAACAGCTGTTTATGTCCACAGGGTAATTCCTAAAACAAAGAAAAGCAAACCCTTGCTTGGCCTAAAGAAATAGAGACAAATGTTAGCTTCCAGTGATCTGTGACCACCAAAAAAAAAATCTAAAAGATGCTGAGCAGGGCAGAGGAGGGCTGCCCTCCCAAAGCTGCACGAGTCCAGGTGGGAAGAGGGACCAACTCCTGCCGGTGGCTTTCCTGGGGAGAGCTGCACACAGACCTTTTCAGGAACATTCCATCATCCCTCAGTAGGTCCCACTGGGGAATCCAGTCTTTCTCATATAAAATAAAGGCTTCAGGGAAACCATTTTTCTTCATCTACCACTTGTCTTTCTGTTCTCCCTCTTACAAATAGCCTTAGAGATCTGAATTGCTGACTCTACCACTACCCATATAAAATCCAGTTAGTGGAGATGGGCGGGAAATTCTTGGTGAAAGAAATTGGAAAAAAAAAAAAAAACACTTTCCCTAATTATAAGTCAAATAGATTTGAGTCACCTGTCAAAATTCATTTCTGCTGGGTAGTACAGGCACACGCCTTTAATGCCGACACATGGGAGGAGGCAGAGGCAGGCTAGTCTCTGAGTTTGAGGTCAGCTGAACTACGGACAAGATCTAGGACCGCCAGGGCTACAGTTAAACCACCATGACAGTTTCGCATTAATAGAATTCCATACTGCACATAAATACTTCCTGGGAACATTAAATGAAATGGGGTACCTTGGTGAGCTCTTCAAACTTCTAAAAGTACAATGACCAAAGAGAAGGAGGTACTAGGAGGCAGATGGGATACACCATGCCCTGGCAAGATCTTGGAAGACTCTGATGAGATGCTATTAAATAACCCAATGCCTATATGACTATAAAATTAACACAGTTTAAATACCCAGGGCTGAAATCTCAGACATAAATACAGATGGTCACCTGTGAAATAAAAGTAAATGACTGAGTTTTAAAAATTGAAAATGTAATCCAGCCCTGGAAGACAATATTCCCAGAATATTGGCCATTTGAGGCCTATGGCTGTTAAACTGATGGCGGCAGAAAGTGAAGTATTTGGAAACTGGAAAAGAAGGACAATGGGAAGTTATGGAATGACAGGTGTCGAATCTCTTCTAGGAAAAAACAATTCTTCTGGAGATAGGTGTATGTTGTATTTACTTTGTCACAGTAAAAATCAAATGGACACTGGCAGAACAAAAGGGCAGGCTGGAATAACCCTATTGATAACGTCTACCTTGTTGCCTAAGCCGTAAGTTAACAGTATGAAAACGGCCTTTTTCATCTGTAAAACTTTAGCCATAGTGTCAAGTGCAATGTTGCCCAGAAAGATCAAGTAAATTCTTGTACAGGGTGAGAAAAAAAGAAGAAGAAGAAGAACATAGCTTATCTAAGGGTTTGACTAATGTTAGAGAGTAATATTACTGGATCTTCTCAGCGCAATTCGGTCCTTGTTTATGGCTGTATCTAGAAAGGTTATTCAATGCCTCCAAGAAATATGCAAAACAAAATGCTTGCTTATCTTGTTAGGTATGATTTTCATTTTTTACAATAATAATATAGTTCACGTAAAAAGGTATTGCTGGCTGTTGCTGTTTCCAATATTATTCTTGGCTACCTTTTTTTTTTTCCTGTTCATTTGGTTAAAGTTAGTTAGGATAAAGTAATATATATATATATATATATATATATATATATATATATATATGTGTGTGTGTATGTGTGTGTGTATATATATATATATATATATATATATATATATATATATATATATATATATATATTCTAATGCTCTGCCAGCTCCCAGCAGTCTATGGACACCAGGAAGGTCCTGACAGGAAGAAAACTGGTTACAAGAAAATTGCCTGAACAGTTCTGGAAACACATCTCACAACGAGACCTTTCTCCCCGTTTTTCCAGAATTCTCTAAAATATCTGAGAGGAACATTCAAGAAAAATAGACATTATCACATTTAATTACAAATACCCTAGGCCTATTTGTATAAAAACACTCTGCCCAGAGCTCTAATCAGGGTGTGTAATACACGTGTCCTTGTCCTCAAGGAGGCTGGTGTCATGAAGAGAAGTCAGTTTCCCCAAGAACGTGACTCTCATTCTAGAGCCAATCTGAATGAAGACAAGAAAACCTCGATATTTTTTTCTAAGCTCTGAGAAACCTTTGGCTGAATCGGAGTGTCTTACACCATAGCTTAAAGGATATATTTTCCTTTATGCATTTTGATATTTAAGAATAATGAATTCAAAAATTACTGGGAAAAGAGGGTCTGTAATTGATCGCCTAGGGAAACTATGCAAAATCCCTTCAAAATTCCCACCAGGAGTAGAAGAGAGGTGGATGTAGGTAGAGTCTGCAACCTTCCCAAGCTTACTGCACCGGAATTCTAATTAGCGAGACCCCTTTAGGCAACTTTCAGCTCTTAATTTAAATACGGGAAGTGTTTCCTTAGGCTCTATAATACCTTGGCAGAGCTGATCCTATTTCCTGAGATTAAATAGAAGAAAACTCTTCCCCCGGGAAATTGAACCACGCACAATAAGATCATTCATTAGAATGTTCATATAAATTCAAAATATACCAAGCAGAGAGCAAACGTCTCCTTCCCAGTCACACCTGGGAAATGCTAACTGGAACCACGGCGCGTTCCACTCTCAAGACAGCGTTTGAGGAAGACAGGTTCTGTAGGAAGAGTTACTGAGGCAATGAAACTAAGTGAAAGACAGAAAAATAAATAGATAAATATTCTTTTTCCTGAATTAAAAAGAAAAACAATAACATGTCATGAGTACTTGCTTTTAACAATTCTACATTAATTTACTTATTTTGCTGGGAAGCCAACCCAAGGCCCAGCTCAGAGCAGGTGAGCATTCTCCCACCAATCTATGCTTCCTGTCCTTTGTTTCCGTTTATAAAAATAACGCTGTACCTTCCTTGACCTAATTCTTTATACCACTTAAGGTTTGAGCAGTAGAAAAATCTGGCGAGCTTTTGAAAGTCTACATTTACACCTGTCAGAGAAAGGAAACTTAAGACCAAAGCACCCCACTCAGATGCTTGGCTGAGAGGGAAGGGGGAGCGAGTGTTTCTGGGACTTGTTTATCGCCCAAAAAAACAAAGGCGAACACCGTTCAATCTTTTATAATACTGCTGTAAATTCATAACCCCTCACTAAATTTGATAGTTAAATAGCATTCTGACAGCGGGTTTAGAAGCGCGGCTGTTGAAGCTTACTTGGACGGTGAGATTTTTAGGAGCCTATTTCCCTGCTAAACAATTGTATTATAGGGTGATGGATAGCAGAGATTCCGAGGATTACAAGGGGAGATCAGGGTGTTCACCTGCGATATCTATCGCATTGACAGCTGACCTTATTGAAGTTTCACAATATTAACTGTCTCTCCGTGGACTGGCTTAGGCAGGTGGGTCATTATCAATTTATCACCAGTCAGGACACAGATTGCTTTATGTACAGTGTCTGCACAATCACGCACCTTGAATCAGATCAAGATGTTCCGATGAGAATGATTTTTATAAGGGTGAGGAGAAACATCAGTGGGGAACTCCTCCTATGAAATTGTGCCTGAACACTTGGTTTGACATCTTCCCTAGAATGGGGATCAGGAAGATACTTCTCCAAACGGACACTAGGCGAAGCCTAGGAGGCAGAGAGGACTGGAGACTGCTCACCCCTCCTTCTCGAGTCTTGCTTCCTCCCACCGCGCCTTACTCCCATCCCAGCTATAACAGGTAAGACATCGACCGGTTTTCAAAACCCCCTCCATAGTCAGAGAGGTTTGACACAGAAATCCCAAGTATCTACAACAGGATTCACTGGCGTGCATGTGAGAAATTATCTAAAATCACCACGAGTCAGAACCAAACATGCCTGATTGCCTGTTTGATTCACTCGTCAAAAATACCAACAACCTTTATGTTTTATACTTCCGTCCTGTTTCCTCCAGCAAGGTAGACTTCTTCCCTGGACACTGAGTCCTCTCAGCACCTACTTTAATCAATATTTGTTGAATAGAAAAATGGAGAGAGAGAGAAGAGGTTGGCTTTATGATTTTGTTGTCCGATTCACTTCAGAATGGAGAGATATCTCAATGAAAAGGAGTTTGCCTTGCAAATATGAGGACACAGGTTTAATTCCCCAAATCCATATGCAAAGACCCAAGTGTGGTGTCACACTCTTTTAATCCCTACCCTCATTGGGGATGGACACAGAAGGGTTCTTGGAGCTGACTGGGCAGCCATCTGAGCCAACTTAGCAAGCTCTGGGCTCGTGAGGTACACTGTCCCAACAAACCAGGCAGTGCTTAAAAAGAAAGACACCTATGCTGCCCGCTGTTCTTCATACACACATTCATCCTTACACAAGCACACACTTACAAACACCACAAAGAGAAGCGAAAATGCATAGGAAAATGCAAGAGTCATGAGAGAGATGGCAGAATTCTAATGTAAGTGAACCAGAAACCCCAAAAGTGTACTAGAAAGGAAATCCAAGCCAATGCCACATTTGAAAAGATTAGAGACTAAGAATCTCGCATAAAAGGCATGCAGGATGTCAGAACCAAATCAGGATAAACACACTGCTGGTGACGTCATAGAATGATAGCCAACTGACTATTATAGCAATTATAGGAACAGCAGGTAAAAGAGAACGTTATGTGCACATGACCTTCAAATACGTTCTCGACAAAACCACAGACGCCAGAAAACAAAATACTTTAAAGTCTGAAAGAAATTGTTGTCAACTTAGCTTTCTGTATTCAATGAAAATATTATTCACATCAAGAAGTACTGTAAAAAGATTTGATTCCAACAGAACAATAAAAAAATATTGAAGGTCCTTCTTTTCATTAAATATTTTACTCAGTGGTCATATGTTCAAATAATGTACTTGATTTAGTCTCAATCCCTCTTCCTCCTAGTCCTCTCCTATCCACTGCCTGAAACCTCCCTCCCAACTTCATGTGCTCTTTCCTTTTTTTATAATTTAATAGCCACCAGGACAATTTAGTGTGGCCTGAATTTTCAAGAGTATGGGACCATCTATGGACGCATGAGTCTTGTCTCAGTGTCCTCATCCTGAGGGAAAGAAAACTGACTCTCACCCTCCCATTTAGCTGTCATCTGCCAATAACTCCTCAGAAAGAGATGGCAATTCGTGCGCCCCTCCCCCGTCCATGCTGGGATTTTGGCTGGCTTGATCTTGTATAGGTCTTATGCTTGCAATTTGCCATTGTAAGTTCATGTGTGCAACTGCTCGGGTTGGACAAACGCTGTTTTGCTGCAGATATCTACTCCCTCTGGCTCTTACGATCCTTCTGGCCTTTCTTGCATGATGATCCCTGACCCATATGCGGGGTATGATATCAATGTCTCACTTACTCTATTATTCTCTACGTGTTGTCCGGTTGGGAATCTCTGTAATCACCACCTACTGCCGAAAGGAAACTTCTCTACTGAGGGTTGAGAGATGCAAGAATCCAGGACTACAGAAACAGGAACTTAGGGCGCAGTTGATCACTCTACCCATTCAGCAGAATAATAATAGTTCCCCCTAGGGCCTAGGGCCCAGCCAGATATGGTACCAACTAACAGTTCCTCTTATGGAGCGGGCTTTACATTTTGAATATAAGGACACAGAAAGGCTCTGGTAAAAAGATATAAGGAAGTAGCATGGCGTAATGATGCTTAAAAATTAATCTTCCCAAAGTTATGACAATTTTCAGATTTGTGTTCTCACCAAAAATGGGAAGCAAAAATTGATTAATTGACCTTGACTGTCAGTATAAAATGCAGCAACACAAGACAGGAGTTGAAGAAGTAACATCTTCCCCTAAAATACTGCTTCTGGACACACTGGGCCAAACTAATATTCCAACAGACATGTGGATAAGACCAACAAATGCACCCATGACCTACAGCCAGCCAATGCTGCCCTTAAACCCACCCCTATTGACAGCTGCGGCATCTGCCATCAAAGATTCTGAGATTCACCACACAAGCAGAATTTGGCAAGGTTTGTCCTTTCTGACCAAAGCTAAGGAGAGACAGCTTCGCCTCAGTTCACCCTCAAGAACGGCACATGTGTGCTGAGCTCCCCTGTAGTCAGAAGCAGGTGAAAGGAACAGAATAATGTCATGGCCACGAGAACTTGGAGAGGAAGCAACATCCATGGAGAAGACTGGAACTTCATCTCAGAGAAATGGTTATAGACAGAAGTCCTTGGTGACATTCGAGCTCTACTCGAAAGAAGTGTTTGATAAGCGTGGGGAAAGCCTTAGATATATAATGGGTTTTTTCCCCAATCATCGGCAAAATATAAACAGATATGCACTATATCTATGATATTGAAATTCTACCAGAAAGGGGACAAGAGGAACAAAACTGAGGGAAAATGAGGTAGAGATGTAACTTTATAAAGGCTATTTAAGGAAGTAGGAATGAAAATATTAAGAAGCAGTGAACTAGAACAAGGTTTTGTGAAGCAGGGATCAGACATACGTAAAAGACGAGCCCTCCCGAGAGAAGCATGGAGGGAGGGGATGGGAAGGAATTGGAGAGAACGGGGTTCTGAGTGGCAGAAAGAGCTTCACGTGTGTGCTCAGAGAACCAGAAAGCGATAAACAGCAAGGGAGGCAATGGTGTGGTCAAATAAGATAAGGTCTGTGAAGGGTTTATTGGATTTAGCAATTAGGAGGTCACTGGTCATTTAACCTCCTTGTGCTTCAGTTTCAATGCTTGTTAAATTAAATTGAAAAATAATCTCTAAGGCAACTTACAGCCCTAAAGACTGTCTCACCAGGTTAGGTCTTTTTTGCACACGGTGACACCACACACACACACACACACACACACAGAGACACACACACACACACACACACACACACACACACACACTCCCAAAATTCCACATGCTAATCTTTCTCCTTCATCTAATTCTCTTGTCTCTCTGATTCTGTGTTTGCATTTGGAAAATCCCAGTTCTCTTTGTTTAATTATAACAGCGCTTTGAAATAAATCAGTTATGAGCGTCTACAGTGCCCTGATAAACCGAGCTGCTGGACAATAAACCGCTTAGCATCGGTTCCTATAAACATTTCTAATGCCTTGTAAAGGCCTTTTATGGGGCAATAAAAGCTTTAGAATGCGGATACCAGATTTTATTTCATTTTTTAAAAATGATTTTTAAAGCCCAGATTCATTCAAAGGAAGAAAAAAAATAATTGATTTCCTCCTAAAGACATCATGTGTTCATTATTTTCTAAGTGCCTCCCGTGTGTCGAGTAATAGAATATGTGCTTGGAAAATGTCACTGAATAAGACAAATAGTTCATACCTTCCAGCTGCTTCAGGAGAGGAAGGTGGTGGGGGTTAGCACAGCTCTGTCGGTGACATCGGTTAGCCACACTGGCATGTTTAAACAGCCATGAGAGATATGCAAACTATCTGCCTGCAAAGAAAACATGGCAGGACAATTCCCCCTAAAGGATTCGCCCTCACGGTGGGGAGTATGTGCCCTCATCATCATTAGGCCCTCAAATACCTACGCATTATGATTTTGTATTTTTTTAGTAGAGACATAGTATGGGTACCAATTGATTACATTAATAACAAGCTGGGGGGTTGTCCTAATACTACTGCAGTTGTGAGGTCGTAAGAGGCAAAAGCAATGTGTCGAGGTTATCAGACATACTCTGAAAATAGCCACAGTTTCCTGAGCTGACAAAGTCACAAGCGTGATGAATGATCCAATGGCCTGATGACTGTTGATTACGCAACTTAACATTACATTCTGCTACAGGCTACTGAGAAGGAAGTTTGGTTTTGTTTTGTTTTGTTTTTGTTTTGTTTTGTTTTGTTTTTGTTTTGTTTTTTATTGTTGTTTTATTTTTGTTTTTTGTTCCCACTCAAATTTATAAACTCCTCTGAGTTTCAGCCGGAGACACCCACCCCACACCCTGGGATCCTCGGCCTCCATTTCAGGGCTCTGGGATAGCTCAGGACTTTATTTTCCTATGACATCGCTCCACAGTTGTTACTGGGGCTACCTCATCAGAGCGCAGCATTGATTGGAGCGGCCCATTATTTGGGGCACACTGCCATCCAATGGCCCTGCCTGCAGAGTCGAGCACTAATAACATCGGCAACAAAGAAGCCTTTTAGGGCATTAGAACAAACCTGCAAATTAATGTGCTGGTTCGTCACAATTCATTAATCAAACTCAGACTGGATTTAACAACAGATTATTAAAGACTCAAAATTATATCCACAGGAAGAAAAAAAAAAGCAGTTCCCAGAGGGTCAAATGTAATGTGAATGGTTTTGCATAAAACTATAAACCTGCTATTAAATTAAAAACAGGAAAAATTATGTCCGTTCCTTATCTTCAGTCGTTTTTTTTTTTTTAAAGAAATGCTACATTCATTTATTTTTTTTCCCCTCTTTCTGGCTACGCAGTAAAAGACTGAAAGGTTGAAATGCAGATCCCTTTGATATTTGGTTGAGTAACTTACACTAATATGCACTGACTGAGGTGAAGAAATTAATGAAATTACACCCATAATTCATTACTAATGGAACACTGTCAATGCTTTCAACAGAGAGTTCACACAAATGCTCCTCAGACACCGAGACACCTCATGGTGACTGATGGCTGGGCTCACTCGGGCTGGTGTTCAGCAAGGCAGAACTGGGCTACCACGTCCGCTGGCCCCCTGATGGCTCGTCTCCGAGCATTTGCTTTTAGACTGTTCTCTTCTGTTTGCGAGCAAAGCCAGAAGGAGAAACAGTGATTTGAATTTCTTTCTCTTCGGAGACTTTAGCAGACTCATTTGGGGATTTCCCCAAAACTTATAAACATTCATAATGCTGCAATCTGGCAGATTGCAGGGCTATGACCAACTGTGCGATGAATTTTTAAAGGTTAATATTTTAGAATAGCAATCACAGATAAGAGCGTGACAGTACTAAGAGGAAGGGGGAGCAGTGTAAAGAGCTGCGTGGTTTCGGGACGTGTTTGCTCCTTCCCCAGAATAATTGAACCATTAGTCCTTTCTGGTTTTGAAGGAAAAAAAAAAGCAATACAAAAATTACTGACACACATGCTGATTAAACACACATGTAAAGTGTCTTATCCAGATTGTGCCTAATCTTGTATCTGTAATGACTACGTTGTCTCTTCCTTCGGTCTTAGGACTGTCTGGTTTAATTATTCCTTTGTTTTGTGGCTTTGGTGGTTGTTGTTGTTGTTGTTTTGAGACAGGGTCTTACTATGTACCCCTGGCTGGATACTGTTTTAAACCATAAATATCTAAAAGACAAGGACAATGACTTTGTTATATTTCTGAAAATAATGATTTCCCCCCTTGAAAATGGCATAGTTAAAAAAAAAAAAAGAAAATGGCATAGTTATAGGTGAGATAAACTAAACTATGCCAAAACATCATGTAATGTAAGATGTTACTACACAGAAATATTTAATATAATAAAGAATAATCCAGAACAGTCAACATCCCCAAAGCACTTTTAAAAAATAGTGAGGGTCTTATGTAGGATGATGTACGTTAGGACTCAGGTTGTAGTGTGTGATACAGAATCAACAGCAAACACATAGTCTACTTGTCATCCACTCTCCCAACCCCTGATACATTTGTGCTGGCCTAGAGTTACAATCCATCTTAATACAACATTGCCAAGAGCCTCCACTCATAGGTCATCAGTCATTAAAGTGAAGCCAGACTTAGGGACGTGTGCCTGTCGTCCCAGCCTTTAGGAGGCGGGAGGAGGGAGAAAGAGCACCGCGAGTTCAAAACCAACCTGCACTGCACAGCAAATTTCAGGCCCACCAGAGCTACAGAGAAAGACTGTCTCAAAAAGCAGATAGCTAGGTGGTTGGGACCTCAGGTATGATGACACAGGTAAGTATACTTGCTATACAAGCAAGAGGGCCTAAGTTCAGATCCCGGCACCCACATAAAAAGCTGGGCACAGTTGCCTACATGACTGTGACACACGTGTTATGAAGAGCAAAGGCAAGAGATCCCAGATCTTCAAAGCCATCAGCCTAGATCCAGGTTCAATTACAGCCCCTGTCTCAAAAGTGTACAGTGAAGAATAGTAGAGTCAGACATCAAATGGCTTCCTCAGGCCTGCGCGCGTGCACATAAACAGTGAGCATGCACATAAACAGGTACACCCACCCTGGGTGTTCATACGCCACATACACACATACCAACCCTATATGTTCTCTCACACAAACACCGAAAAAAGGAGGAATAAATAAAATTACTTCCTTCACCCAGGCAGAGCCTGCCATGCAGAAATATTACATAAGTATTTATTAAAGTGAATAAATAGACCCCTCACCTACTTCTACATGAAAGTCCATTCTTAGGACTGTCCTTCCGAAGTCAGCTACACCATTAGTATCTGTTAAATTGTGTCTTCAGAGGGATTGTGGACAAATAACTAGACCATAAGAATGCTTCCACCCACATAAAGATACTTAGCTTTTAGTCATGTGGGAACAGGGGCACATCAGGAGTATAATCCGTAACTGTTTGCAGACATAAGAGTAAAACCTGTACCACACATACTTGGAACATGCTAGGCCACCAAGATGCCTGAGCATGAAGCAGAGCTTGAGTTTTAAACAATGGCTGTCTGAGCAAATGAGGACAGTTGATAGTTGTGGTTCTCTATGGTGACACAAGCGAGTATCCTCCAGGGCACCTCACAGATGACTGCTCTCCTTGTGTCCTCCCCCACAGGGTCTCTCTACTACAGCTACCATAATGCAGTCTCTTTACCTGACTGTAGGCCAGCTCTCCTTGGCCCACAGAATATGTATAGCTGAAAAGCAAGAAAGCCAGCAGCCAGCCACCAGGTAGCCTGGATTGTGGCCTCCTCGTGTGGACTATTATCTTCTTTACACCTTGTTGTTCTCAACAAGTAAAATGGGCACCTCCATAAAGGCCCGGATCATGAGATTGTGGTAATAATTAAATAGGGTAACAAAGATGTGGTAGTTGGGTGTGGTAGCCCATGTGTCACTTGAGAGGCAAAGTCAGGTGGATCTCTGAACTCAAGGCCAGCACAGTCTACATAGGGAGTTCCAGGACAGCCAAGGCTATGTAGAGAGGCCCTGTCTCAAAAAGATGAATGATGAAATGTCAAAGCAGATTATTACTTGATACGTGGAGTGCACTGCCAGGTGGTGAGGTCTTGGGTACCATTTTTAGCTTACAGTCATATGGGAAGGCAAATGTGGTTGCTTTCCATTTGGAACCTAGTTGACCAGTTTCTCACAACTAAGTTTTACTGAGCATCTAAAACCTACACTCCAAAGAGAAAAATGTTCTGAAAGTGCTTCTACCTTAAGACCCATTCTCTGGTACTATGTCAATTGTGGGCTGCCCTTGACTGACTCGGTGTTCTCCCCAACACAGAATCCTCCATTCATCCGCTGGCTGCATAACTCCAGTGATTTCTCCTTTGCCTATTCGTTTTACATTATTTAGTATTTCCCCACATTCATCCTTTTAGATCTTCAACTCATGAGTAATGTGAGGGTGGAGGTCAATGGTGTCAGCAAAAAACAGGAAGAAGAATGCACCATAACCTTTACCCCTAAAGGTAAGTTTCCAAATTAATATACCCTCTTAATGTGAGGAAAAACAAGAAATACTTAACCTATGCCTTAATGCAAAGAGATACTGTGACTACAACAATTCTTACAAAAGAAAGCATTTAATTGGGGATTGCTTAGAGTTTCAGAGGTTTAGCCCATTATCTTCACGGCAGGGAGCATGGCGGCACGCAGGCAGACACAGTATCTGAGAGTTCCACATCTGGATCCAAAGGCAGCAGGAAGGAAGAGACTCTGGGCTTCTCATGGGCTTCTGAAACCTCAAAGATTACCCCAAGTGACACACTACCTCCAACAAGGTTACCTCCTAATCCTTTCACCACAGCTAGGTGACCAAGTGCAAATCTATGAGCCTATAGGGGCCATTCTTATTTAAACAACCATGCCTTGCAACATTATATCCAGTGTGCACGTGTAGACAGTGAGGCCAGGAATCAGCCATGCAGTAATAAGAATACGGAGGTTTGAACTCACAACTGAAAGTCCTCAGGCACCTGTCATCTTCACTTCAGTTCCTTCTAAAGAAGAAAGAATTTGAATATCACTTAATTACTATTATCTGTGAGATAAACCAAATCTAATGTGTTGTAATTATCAGACTTTTAACCGATGTTGAGTAATGAAGATAGATTTGAATACTGGGAGAATCTGTCAGTTTATAAGAAGAGGATAAAATGATACCTTCTGTCCTGGCTCCAAAATGATTAAAGTAAGCAACCGGATACCTTCAAATTCCTGTTTAAATTGATGAAGCACTGAATTGAAAAGGAGCAAGAATGCAGACGACCCTGCTTACCCCTCTGAAATGCATTAAATGGTTCTTAAATAAACCTTGTATTCCCCACTGATAAGAAACTTTTCAAAACACACACACACACACACACACACACACACACACAAATGTTTTCGGTCATTCCCTTGTGGCTGGACTAGCAAAGGCATTTTGTTAACTTTGAAGATAATGAGAAGAGTGTAGCTCTTTGCACCTAAGTCACTCCCAGGTGAAGGTGTCTAAATGACAGAGGTCATCAGAAGTCACTAACGCATGTGACCTCAAGAAAAAGTCCACTGTGGAAACTTTCCCTGAACCATTTCCCTAAGATCATCTCTCTAGATCAGTACCAGGCAAGGGATGAAATTATCTTATTAGCCATCAAAATAAAAGGAACCTTGAGAATAAAGTTGTCGTTCTTAATTAAAATAGATTATTTAATTCCTTTAACTAACTGGAGTAGATACTAATACTGTAAACATTTAACTGAAGGAAGGCTTCTATGCACACCCTAATTAGTGAACTCTTCATTTATGGACGTTGCAGCTCATAGCTGTTTACCAGTGTGGTTGGGGTTAGTCTCTTTGGCCTACTTTTTAAATGATTGAAAACTCTCCGTCCAACCAAATAGATATCTTCGGAGTTGTATTTTGCATGCTTAAACATTCCGTAAACACACACGCCATGGCTCACATTTAAGCGGGGAGGGGGGACATCAAGTGCCAGTTCATTCATTACGTGTTTATTAAAGCAGGGTTTTTTTTTTTTTCCATGGGGTCATGCACAGCTAAAACTGAGGCTGGGTTTAATAACAAAGAGAGTGCATTCTAGCACCACAAAAAAATTATAAAACTTTAATGTGCGATGTCTTCCTTAATTATGGAAAAACACTGCAAAGAATAACATCCTTGAAATTTGCTACGTGAATGCTCTTAATTTATGATGAAATTTCCCCTTAAAACACGAGTGCTGAGTCTCTATTAGATTTGTCGGGGTGCTGTGCTAATGTGCATCGCTAAGATCTTAAATTTCCAAGTAGCAATGCGGCTTGTTAGGTGTAAATAAGGATTACCTTAATTAAAATACACCGGCCCCAGTCTCTCTGCAGATCTGCCTTCCTCTTTATATAGGACAGGTTCATTATCTATCTCAAGTTAATAAAAGGATGACCCACTGTGGTTACTTCTTTTAAATTTTAATTTTAATTACTATTTTGCTAATGGAAATAAAGCACCAAAGAATCGTGAATATGATCCAAAAGCAATTTTGAAAACTTAATTAAAATACCTCTTGAAAGCTTCAAAAGGAATTTAGCACTTACATGGCTCCATAACTGATGGCCCTTATAAACACAGCATTAGATACCGAGGCTATAAAAATGAATGTTTTTCTTTTAAGGCAATGAATGAAACACGCTGCAGACCTACACCACTTCTCCCAGCATCTTTAGGGCTCGAGTAAATAGGCGTAAACACAAAAGTTTTCATTTGAAACTTTACCGTTCAACAAAGGCTCTTAACAAAGAGTGGGAATGGGCGAACATTAGGTAACAGTCCTCCAACACATAAAACTTAAGCGCTCTTAGGCTGCTGCATGAGACCGTCACAGTTTAATCCAGAAGGCTGCAGATGTGCTGTTTATCTCTTGGTCCTTTGGGGACCTGAATATAAAATTAAAAAGCTGCTATATGTTGTATAAAATTCAGTCGCACAGTTTTATTAGGGCAGCTTCCTCTTCAATCCCAATTTCAAAGGTTTACACATATATTATTGATCTTATCTGTGAACATATTGGTTCAGTAAGGAGCCTTTAAACAGAACACAATCCGTGGGTTTTATTGAGATTCACTGCTCCTCATGAATAAGATAAGAATATGAGATGAAGACTATCACAGAGACCATGCTCCAGGCAAGAAACCCGCTCTTTGTGATATTCAAAATATATTTAGCAGCTCTTATATTACAAACCTAGTAATGTTATGGTTCATAAATGCAATGTGTATTTTTGTACCAGACCACTTGACTGCTTCCAGTAAGTAAAATTTCTGAATTCATTAGCAATAATGAATTTTTCCTCTTATCCTGTTTCTGAAAGAGAGGGGGAGAGGGAGGGAGGGAGGGAGAGGGGGAGAGAGAGAGAGAGAGAGAGAGAGAGAGAGAGAGAGAGCATTCTGCCAGACCCCACTCTCAACCCTGTTACATTAGAAGAAACATTCTACTTAAGATAATGTCATGGATCTTGACTTTTAGAGACTGGCATTCAAAATTCATGTTTTGGTAATTTGTTTTTATTTTTGCATGTATGAGTGTTTTTCCTGAATATACATCTATGTATCACATATATGCCTTGTGTCTAAAGAGGTCAGAGGAAGGCATCAGATCCCCTGAGACTGGAGTTACAGGTGATTTTTGAGCCACCCTGTAGGTGTTGGGAACACAACTCCAGTCCTCTGCAAGAACAGCTTTTAACTCTGAGAGGACGCCTCTTCAGTCTGAAAATTCAAAATTTTTAAAGTTTAACTTTCAATAAGCATAAGATCAAAATGGTGGAATAAATACTAAATTAAAGTGTCACTGAGTTTCTGTCATTTCAGAATGACCTAGAACCATGACTTAGCACTCATAAATTTCACCAACTGAGGTAACTGTAGACATTCTAAGCTGGATACAGCCACTAGCACCTATAACCCAGCCCTCGGGAGGCTGAGGCAAGAGAGTTCAAGGCCAGCCTGGACTACATAGTTAGACCCTGTCAGGAAAGAAGGATGGAAAATCAAGGGCATTTCAAGCCAAGTGTGATGACACACACCTTTAATCCCAGCACTGGGAGTACAGAGATAGATAGCTAGATCTCTGGGAATTTAACTGGTCTACATTTTCAGACCTTGTCTCAAGATAAAAAAAAAATAAATAAAATAAAATAAAATAAAAAGATAAATTTCAGACACCACCAAGAAGAGCCTTTCCTTCTGCTGTTAAAGGTTTGCCGATCTTGTAAGTGTGTCCGTCTCCTGATAATCTGGAAATCAAGTAAATTCTAAACAAGCCCATCTCATGGTCCCTTTATTCACTGCATAAGAAGATCTCTCTTCATTTACTACATAGGGGATCTCCTCACAAGTGAGTTGTCTCCTAAGAATACTTTACACATCGGGTTCAGGTGATGCCTAGGGATCAGATTTATTCTGAAGAGGAATTTACATAATAAATATATGGTTTACCCTGTCAGTGTAGCTAAAAGGTTTCACTGAAATGTAACCCCCAAACCAAAGTATTTCCCTATCCTAGCAATTAAATAAAACGGGAAGTCTATTTAATAAATGTTGGCTATTTTTAAACTCTCTAAGGGATTTCATTGAAAGAGAAAGCAAATGTAGGCAAGGCATTTGGGGACATTCTGCAGAAGATGGTCTGTGCCTTGTCAACGTCGTTGAAGGTTCTCGCCATCAGTTCCAAGTGACAAAGGGGAGGCTGTCTCCAGACCATAATTCAAGGAAATGCAAAGTCAAATTGAGTAAAAGATAGTTTCTTATTCTTAACTGTCCCAGGAATGGTGGATTCGGTTAGAAAATCCAGCAAATAAAAAGGAAGAGTTTGTGGCCATCCTGAAAAGGACTCTTAAGCTCTCCCGGGATCTTCGCAGGATTTCACCCCCAGTTCTGTATTGGGGTGTAATTTCACTTGAATTCTAACAGTTAAAAGTGAGTGCCTCAGAGAAACAAAGACTGGATATTCTCACTTACATGAGGAAACTAAAGATTGGTGTAAGAGGGCCAACTAAGTTTCTATAGTACAGCAGGTAAATATGGGTGAAAGAAGCTAATTGTCGATTTCACACTATCCAGTAGAAAATAATATTCCCAACACAGTGAAATAATAATGGTTGTGGTAATGGGCGTGTCAGATCCCTGGCCTGATGGATACATTTACTGAAACATTGCATTTAACCCATAAAAACATATAGTGTTATGAGTTAGTAGTATATATCTGCTACATTTTTAACAATTTATTTTTAATTATGTGTATGTATCTGAGTGTGGATATGTATCTGAGTATGGATATGTTTCTGAGTATGGATATGTATCTGAGTGTGGATATGTTTCTGAGTATGGATATGTATCTGAGTGTGGATATGCATCTGACTGTGAATATGCATCTGAGTGTGGATATGTATCTGAGTGTGGATATGTATCTGAGTGTGGATATGTATCTGAGTGTGGATATGTATCTGAGTGTGGATATGTATCTGAGTGTGGATATGTATCTGAGTGTGGATATGTATCTGTATCTGAGTGTGGATATGTATCTGAGTGTGGATATGTATCTGAGTGTGGATATGTATCTGAGTGTGGATATGTATCTGAGTGTGGATATGTGCATAAAGACACATCCATGCAGAGGCCAGAAGAGGGTATCAGATGCCCTGGAGCTGGAGAAACAGGCAACTGTGAGCCAGCAATGTAGGAGCTAAAATTGAACTTGAGTTCTCTGCAAGAACAGAAAGTGTCCTCAATCACTGAGCCCTATATGTTAATTTTTAATACAAAAGATTAAATTCCCAGCAGCAAATAATTAATACAACCAAGAGCCTTTTCCTTTGGTTGTTGTAGCTGTGCCAGGTTTCAGCTCTATTTTTCCTTCCTGCTTTTGGGTTCTGTTCTGTTCTGTTCTGTTCTGTTCTGTTCTGTTCTGTTCTGTTCTGTTCTGTTCTGTTCTGTTTAGGTCCTATGTGGCACAGGCTGGTCTCACACTCACTTTCTTACTTCCTTCACTGCCTACGTGCTGGCATCACATGCCTCCACACCGCCCCAAGCTCTGTTAACTGTCCCTATAAATGACAGTAAGAGCAGGGTAGTAGCACAAGCCTTTAACCGCAGCCCTCAGGATGCAGAGCCAGGCAGACCTCTATCCAAGGCCAGTCAAGGACACATGAGTTTATCTCAAAAAGCAAACCAGTGATAAGCGCAGCCTCCAGCTTATAACTGAGATGGGGGAGGAGCAATACCAGAGATAGATTTTTCTGGAGGCCCCAGAGCAAGCTCCGGAAGAACAGAAGGAGGGAGAGAAGAGAGGAGGGAAGAAAGGAGAGGAGATTAAGAAGGAAGTAACTTGATTACAGGTGTATGAGTGGGTGTGGGTGTGTGTAGGGCAGGGTGATTACATGTGTGCACACGTAAGTACATGTGTGTACAGTCAGTGCCTTCCTCTATGGCTCCCCACCTTATATTTTGAGGCAGGGTCTCTTACTTAAACTGAAAGTCACCAGTTGGCTAGACTGGCCGGCCTGAGCTCCAGTGATCCTCCTGTCTCTGCCATCCAGTGCATACACCACCATGTTTGCCCATAGAGGTGTTGGGAATCTAAACCCCGGTCCTTGAGCTTGCTTGTCAAGCTCTCCATAGACCAAGCCGTCTCCCCAGGCCCCATGGATACAGTTTATTTTTTTTTTTTTACTTATTAAGGTTTTGTTTATGAAAGAGGAGGCAGGGGGAAAGGAGAGAGAGTAGGAGGGGGAGAGGGAAGGAAAGAGGGGAAGAAAGAGAAAAAGGGAAGCAAAAAGGATAAAAAGGCAAGAACAGCATGAGTTCCTATTTACTCACCCTTCCTTGTAAATCAGCTTTTCCCTCTGAGTGCTTCTTTTGAAGGGAAAATACGGCCAAATGTAGGATGCTGTGTGTGATTCCTGAGGTGTACGCTATCTCCACTCATGCTCTGCAGTAATCAGAGAACAGGTAGACAGAGTCAGCCAGACTCTCTGCATAAACACAGTAGTTTAGCTATGTCATTGCAAAACAGTTTTTGTTTATACTTTGGCCCTCCAGGACCTATGCTAATATTGAACTGATAATGCGCTGCATAAAATTCAGGACCATAACTAGATTAGGCAAGGGCAGAAACAGCAAGGAAGCTCTCGGAGTCTTTAACACGTCCGTGTGCACTGGCTCTCTCTAAGGCCGTGTAGTGCTTTCTCAGTGACTCTGAGCTTTTGGAAGACAGCAGGTCTGTGGTAGCATTCTGTGAGTCACACTCTGGAAAGAGCTAGGGGTGAGACAAAGAGCCCCAGGATGTTCACAGCTGCCAAGTAATACCCATAATCCCACTGTGGTCCAGCAACATCTCGAAGGATCAAGTCAAGGCAATAAAACAACATAAAGACTCCTGGCATCACCTGGAAGAGAAGGGGAAGCCCTATCACTCTTTGAAAATAATGGGAGAAAAATTCAAGAGAATCAAATAAATCTATTAGAACGGAAGTAAACAGCAAAATATAAAAATCAATGGTTTTCACTTAAAGTAACAGCAATCCGTCGGGAAATATTATAGGAGAAAATATTCCACTCATAATGTGAATCGAAAAAGAGAGGGATCACCCAAAAGAAAAATGGGCAAAGAATATTAACAAGCAATTAACAGAAATATGCAAATGGCCAATTAACATATGAACAGATGTTCAAACTCAATAATAATCAAAGAAATATAAATTAAAACAAGATGCCATTTTCCCCTCCTGAGAATTAAGATGATTAAAAACATGGGTAATGCCACATCTTGACATGAAATGTGGAGGGAAAAGACTCTGATACAAACAGTATTACTCAAAGTCCAGACAGGAACAAAGCACACACTCAAGTCTGCCAAATACAAGAGCATTTACTCAGATTGAGTTATGAGGATGAGCATATGGAGAGGGAGACAACTATGAGCAGTGCCATACCAACTGCTACAAGCAGGACAGCAAAGATGGGCAAAGCAACTCATCTACCAGGACCTGCGTCCTCCTGTGAAGGGAAGACACTGAAACCCGACAACTTCACAGGAAGGGCCAGCAGAAGCCATACTCTCCTGCTGTATCATAATCTAGAAGGCAGGAACAAGTGCTCCCAGGACAGTCTCCCAGAACAGTAATAGGGCAGAGGAAAAGATACGTATGGAGAAGAGCCAGGACTCCCAGAAAGAGGCAATGGGAGATACGCAGCATGTACGTGTGGGCAAGCATAAATTAGTAAAGCCAACGTTGATGAAAACTTTCCATAAACAACAGGTTTAAACAGTCACAAAGAGCAAAGACGTGCTTAGGTGTTTTTAATATCAATCCATCAGCGGTGGTTATATCTCAAGAGGTCTGGAAGTGAAACTCAGGACACCGGGGTCAGCCAGATCTAGATTTCCAATGATTCAAAACAGCTAATGATCTTTTGACAAAA
The DNA here is from genome assembly GCF_011064425.1 of Rattus rattus. Classification (NCBI taxonomy): domain Eukaryota; kingdom Metazoa; phylum Chordata; class Mammalia; order Rodentia; family Muridae; genus Rattus; species Rattus rattus. Next base: position 38,750,703 of record NC_046156.1, on the reverse strand, counting down.
TTAAGTAAAATGAAGTTCACCTAGGGGGAGAACATTTAGTCAAGATTTTCACCACCAAACCATAGGCAATCCGTGGCCTTCAGAAGTGAAATACAAGTGCAGTTTAGGACAATGGTAACAGAGCAACTAGATGGATGACTCAGCAGTAAAAGTACTTAGGTCCCCAAGGACCTAAGTTTGATCCCTAGGACCCACATGGTAGAAGGAAAGAACTGACTCCTTAGAGTTTCCTCTGAGCTCCACACAGAGACCATGGAACACACTACATACATACATACATACATACATACATACATACATACATACACACACACACACACACATACACACACACATATATGGATGCCATACCATACAAACAAATAAATACACAATAAAAAAATTTTAAAGGATAAGAAATGTCCAGACCCCGTGATTCAGTGGTCAGGTTCCCTCCTCCCACTGAACCCTTGTCCTTTCCCAGAGTCAACCATAACTTCCTCCTCTTGGTGGCTTTACTTCTCTCACCAGTGATTCTCATGAGCCCTGATCTCTGGTACAGGTAACACTGGCTTGTATTCTCCAGGCTTCATGGTCACAACGTCAGTAATTAATACAACTGCTGTGTAAACCCAGGCCTGCCTCAGAACTAAAACCCAGAAGCCACATCCTGCCCATCCACCATTTTTCTATCACCCATCAGCTGAGCAGCTTCACATTTTTCATTGTTGGTGTCTTAGTCACCATGACCAAGGCAACTCTTATAAGGACAACATTTAATCGGGGCTGGCCTGCAGGTTCAGAGTTCAGTCCATTATCATCAGGGTGGGAGCATGGCAGCATCCAGGCAGGCATGGTACAGGAGGAGCTGAGAGTTCTGCATCTTCATCTGAAGGCTGCTAGTGGAAGACTGACTTCCAGGGAGCTAGCGTGAGGGTCTTAAGCTCACACCCACAGTGACACACCTACTCCAACAAGGCCACACCTCCTAACAGTGCCACTCCTTGAGCCAAGCATATACAAACCATCAACAGCCGATATAATGAAGAGATGGCTCAGCAGTTAAGAGCACTGGCTGCTCTTCCAGAGGACCAATGGCAGCTCGCAGCTCTCCATAATGCCAGATGCAGGGCATCTAACACTCCCTTCTGGCTTTTGTTGGTACCAGGCATGCACATGATGCACAGACAGACAGACTCAGGCAGAATACCCATTCACATAAAAATAAAAATTAACTTTAAAAGAAATGGTTCAAAAAGACACAACACACACAAAAATTACATGAAGTTCAAATTTCAGTGTTCACAAATAACGTGATGCTCATGTGTCTCTGTCTTCTCAAGCTGCCTTTAAAGCCACAGGGCAGGAGAACATGTGGACCGCAGTGAAACACAGCCCTATCTGCTCTGGTGACCCCTGGCCCACCTCAAGATGCAGTCACCTTCAGCACCTCTCGACCTGACACCTCAAAGCTGCTTTGTTTGATGTAGCTATTAGCAGGACCCTGAGGCCCAAAGCAAGGTGGATTTAGTGCAGAGAATTAGAAGGATACGCAAGTTCAGCTTGGAAGAGTGCAGAGAGAAAAGAGAACAAGGATACTGAGTCTCGTGTCGTACATACACTGATCACGCCATTACAGAAAACACCGCAACTCAGTATCACACACTATTCCCAACACCTCCAAGTCCGGACCCCTTGGTTTGGAATAGAAAGTTTAGAATTAGATCTGCACTACATTCTCGATCTGAACTGTTTAAAATCAACAAAAATAAGATGGGTAGGGATGATTGCACTGAAATTATTTCTTCTGTTTTGTTTTTTTGTGTGCTTTGGTGTTTTGCCTGCATACATGTACCTTTGGGGTGTCAGATCCCCTGGAACTGAACTTAGAGGCAGGCATGAGCTGCCATGTGGCTGTAGGAAACTGAACCAGGGAAGGACAGATATCACAAAATAGAAGACATTCTGGTGACAGCATTTGCTATGGTTTCATTCTGTCTTTAAAATTCATATGTCACCTCAATCCCCACTGTGATATTAGGAAGTGTGGTCTTTGGGGAAGACTTTAAGTCATAAGGTCACTAACTTGATAAATTGAATTAAAGCCCCTAGAAAAGAGGCTTCCCTGATGACAAAGGATGTTGAACATTTCTTTAGATGCTTCTTGGCCATTCAATATTCCTCAATTGAGAATTCTTTGTTTAGCTCTGTACCCCATTTTTAATAGGATTATTTGGTTCTCTGGAGTCTAGCTTCTTGAGTTCTTCGTATATATTAGATATTAGCCCTTTATCATATATAGGATTGATAAAGGTATTTTCCCAATCTGGTGGTTGCTGTTTTGCCCTAATGACAGTGTCCTTTGCATTATAGAAGCTTTACAATTTTATGAGGTCCCATTTGTCAATTCTTGATCTTAGAGCATAAGCCATTGGTGTTCGGTTCAGGAAAATTTCCCCTGTGCCCATGTGTTCGAGGCTCTTCCCCACTTTCTTTTCTATTAGTTTGAGTGTATCTGGTTTTATGTGGAGGTCCTTGAGATTCCACCTCACACCAGTCAGAATGACTAAGATCAAAAACTCAGGTGCCAGCGTATGCTGGCGAGGATGTGGAGAAATAGGAACATTCTTCCATTGTTGGTGGGATTGCAAGCTGGTACAACCACTCTGGAAATCAATCTGGCAGTTCCTCAGAAAGTTGGACATAGTGCTACCTAGGAACCCAGATATACCACTCCTGGGAATATACCCAAAAGACGTTCTAACGTATAACAAGAACACATGTGCTGCTATGTTCATAGCAGCCTTACTTAGAATAGCCAGAAGCTATAAAGAACTCAAATGTCCTTCAACAAAGGAAAGGATACAGAAAATGTGGTACATTTATACAATGGAGTACTACTCAGCAAAAACAATGACTTCATGAAATTGTTAGGCAAATGGATGGAACTAGAAACTATCATCCTGTGTGAGGTAACCCAGTCACAAAAGAACACACATGCTATGCATTCACGGATAAGTGGGTATTACTCCAAAAGCTCAGAATGAAGCCCAAGAAGAAGAAAGACAAAAGTGTGGATGCTTCAGTACTTCCTAGAAGGGGGAACGAAATATTCATAGGAGGAAATACAGGGACAAAGAGTGGAGCAGAGACTGAAGGGAAGACCATTCAGAGACTGCCCCACCTGGGGATCCATCCCATATGCTGCCACCAAACCCAGTCACTATTGCTGATAACAAGAAGCTTACTGACAGGAGCCTGATATAGCTGTCTCCTGAGAGGCTCTGCCAGAGCCCTACTGATACAGATGAGGATGCTGGCAGCTAACTATCGGACTACCATGGGGTCCCTAATGGAGGAATTAGAGAAAGGACTGAAGGAGCTGAAGGGGTTTGCAACCCCATAGGAAGAACAATAATATCAACCAACCAGACCCCCCAGATCCCCCAGGGACAAAACCACCAACCAAAGAGTACACACGGAAGAACCCATGGCTCCAGCCACATATGTAGCAGAGGATGGCATTGTCTGGCATCAATAGAAAGAGAGGCCCTTCGTCCTGTGAAGGTTTGATGCCCCTGTGCAGGGAATGCCAGGGTGTTGAGGTGGGAGTAGATGAATGGGAGGGGGAGCATCGTCATAGAAGCAAAGGAAGGGAGAGGGGAACTGGGAAAGGTAATAACATTTGAAATATAAATACATAAAATATCCAATTAAAAAATAGTAAAAAATGTTTTAAAAAGAAATTGTTAGGCAAATGGATGGAACTAGAAAATATCATCCTGAGTGAGGTAACCCAATCACAAAAGAACACACGTGGTATGCATTCACTGATAAGTGAATATTAGCCCAAAAGCTCAGAACACCCAAGATACAATTCACAGACCACATGAAGCTCAAGAAGGAAGACCAGAGTGGGGATGCTTCAGTCCTTCTTAGAAGGGTGAACAAAATACTCACGGGAGGAAATAAGGAAACAAAGTGCAGAGCAGAGACTGAAGGAAAGGCCATCCAGAGGCTGCCCTATCTGGGGATCCATCCCATGTACAGTCACCAAACCCAGACACTATTGTGGATGCCAGGAAGTGCAGGCTGACAGGAGCCTGATATAGCTGTCTCCTGAGAGGCTCTGCCAGAGCATGACAAATACAATGGCAGATGCTTGTAGCCAACTATTAGACTGAGAACAGGGCTAATAGAGCTGAAGGGGTTTGCAACACCATAGGAAGAACAACAATATCAACCAACCAGACCCCACCAGAGCTCCCAGGGACTAAACCACCAACCGAAGAGTACACATGCTGCATATGTAACAGAGGATAGCCTTGTTGACAATAGGGGGAGAGGCTCTTGGTCCTGTGAAGGCTTGATGCCCCAGTGTAGGGGAATGCCAGGACAGGGAGACAGGAGGGAGTGGATGGGTAGGTGGGGGAGCACCCTCATAGAAGCAGGGGAAGGGGGATGGGATAGAGGGTTTCAGGAGGGGAAACCAGGAAAGGGGATAATATTTGAAATGTAAATAAAGAAAATATCCAATAAAAGAAAAGAACAAAACAGAAAAGAGGCTTCCCAGTTAACAGACCTTACAATCCTTCTGCCATGTAAGGCCAGGGCATGTGCAGCCACAGCATATGCAATCACAGGAGAATGCAACAATGAGTGGCTATCTCAGAAGTGAAGGTGAGTCCTCACCAGAAACCCAGTGCCTCAAACTGGTGCCTTGAGCTCACAATACCCAGCATCCAAAGCTGTGGGAAATAAAGAAACAAAACTTTATCACTTGTAAACTCTTCAGACTAGGTATAAGAAGAATGGACTCCTGGTGTCTCACCATACACTTATACTCTATTGCTCAAGCTTTAAAATATGAATTATCCCAAAAGCAATAAGAAACCATTTGGCTACTAGACAAAGACCCCAAGACTGAAGGTAGGATATGAGTGCCGGTGGCCACTTGTTTACCCAGGATCCTTAGCAAGTTGCTGTCTCTCTTTGGCTTTCTGTGCCATCCAAGCAGCTGTCAGGTTTGACAATGTGATGGCAACTGTGTGTACATCAGGAAGCATCCGTGAGGAGTCAATGCAGTGGCAAGGATAAAGCACACACACAGTAACTGTTCGTGCTAGGTGTTCTGTAAATGGCAACTATAAAGGCAATTCAAATAAATCATTAATAAGGAATATATCTGATGGCTCTTCCTCAATTAATCCTGTCGGCTTCTCTTCTCTCAAAATAGAAGCATCATTATTATGACATTGACAAGTTCTTTCAAAAATAAAATATGTATATTAATGCATTTTTTAAAATGGTAAAATGTCATGAAAGGTGTTTGTATTATTTTTCCTCAATATTTTTTCTTACGGTGTCAAGACATCTGCTTTAGAAACAATACCATCCATAGAGAGACAGATGGTATTTAGGCAAGTTCCCATGACTACTTAAGGTTAAGGACTCTCAGCATACCTTTCAAATGCTGCATTACAAGTAAAAATTAAACAGAAAGGCTGGTGGGTTGAAGGGAACCGTGCAGCTCCTTCTATCTCACGATCTCTTTTCTCCTTGGGTTTGCATAACTACAGTGAAGGCTTGATTGGAGAGCGTGTATTAGCTGGCAGGTTAACCTTTCTACACTACAGGATTTGGGTTCAAATGCTGATGGCAAAACCACCATGTTTCAAAAACCTGATCTTCTCAATTCCTCTGTGTAAGCCGTCTGAAACTGTATGCCCGTTAATTAACCCTGGGATCCCGTCAAGGTAATTGAAGCATAAGGTTAGGACGAACACTTACATGGCAGATAAAGAATTCTGGAGCACGCGTCCCCTTACCCTATTGCCCCCTTCCTATCTCAGTTTGACAAGAGCAGATTCCCCAGCTGGAGCTCAGACCCACTGAACAGAGTCGAGTGGGCACATGGAAGCCAGAGAGGGACCGTGCAGCCCATGGGATTTAACGTGAATTCTTAGGTGTCTCCTCTTAACAGGATTTCCTAGTCCTTGCACGTGGGGGTCAGAGGGGAAGACAGAGGATGAACAGATTCGGTTGTCATGTTGTTTTGCTTGTTTTAATTTGGCTAAATGCCGTAGTACTAGGCTAATAAGACGACACTGGGTACTTTCACTTAGAAATGATTTCAGTTGTAGACAATGATCTGTTTGGCTTGGTTCAGAATCAGCTCCGGGAGGATACTTCTCACATTTCCATTAACTATGAAATTAAATAGAGGAGGCAATTTTTAAAAGAGAAATATTGCGTTCAGCCTGAAACTCTGAGTGTTGAATTTCTGCCTGCAGTGAGTTTTTTCAATTAAATTATAAAGCACGGGTAATAGAGATTTATAATGGAAGCCCTGATAAAATCTTAACTATAGGAACACCATCCACCACGCTCTCTGCAGCATATGGATGGATTATTTGCATTAAATTGTCTTTAGGAAATGCAAACAAAATAAAGAAAAATGTAAAGCTTGTCTTGTTATTAGCATAAAATTAATGTCTTTGAATGCACGCTTGTTCCGTATCCAAAGCATTAGCGGATTTTATTCTTAGAGTTCAAAGACCTCCTAATTAATATGCAAAATGGCCTCATTTTATAAGCAAGCTTTTTTTTTTCTTCTCAGGAAAAGAGACAGTTCTTTGCTAGCAGGAAATACTATGAAGTTTAGAAAACACTAACAGATATTGATATAAAAGCCTACACCCTCGTATGGCCCAATAACCACTCAATGCTAACACATCTCCAGTTCTTTAGTCTGCACATGTCTATATATTATTCAGATAACCAGCTAGTACCTAGCTTAGGATGACTGACAAAGAGAAAAAACAGCATCCTCCACAAATGTTTACCGATTAATTTAGCAAATTTTTTAAAAATTAAGAAGGCCAATCCAGCAGAATAAGACACTTAGGGCCTAACGGCATTCATATGAATTATGTAATCCCAAATCTAACTTGGAAAAGCAGGCACCCCCCCCCCAATTTACACTGCCCCAGTGTCAAGACCTGACATTAGAAAAAAGAGTTTAAGCTGAACAAATAGTTTAAAAGTTTGCCAGCAAATGGCTGGTTCCACTTTTTTCTTAAATATATGACAGAATTGTATCTTTATTGGAAGTAATTTACTTGATTTTCTTTAATAATTTTCCCATTGTACAGAGCAGTAGTTCTAAATGTGTACATTTTTCTAAGTAATTTATGTTCTTTGAAGTATTTGACACTTGTCACAAATCAAACCATCCCTACTACAAGATGATCATGTTTTAGAAAATATAATAATTTCTTTTGACCAAGAAATAATGTTTCACTGAAAGAGAAATCAATTCTAAAACTACCAACAGTCCCCAAGCAACGAAAACAGCACTACACAGAGCTGCAGGATTTATCTCAGCTGCAACACCAGATTCACAGCCAAGGTCAGAAAAGTATTCTCCAGTATGCAGTGCTCATGTGGAAAATCAATTAAGAATCTATTATGCTAAAGTTTGGATATAATTCCCCTCAAAGATTCACCTTAGGAACATAGTCCCTGGTGCTGGGAGGTAGCCAAGTGGGAATGACTAATTTCTCAGATGACTTTAACTTGAGCCACCCGAGAGCCATCTTGAGTAACTGAAATAAGGAGACCATGAATTCAAGGCCATCTACATAGAAACACACACACACACACACACACACACACACACACTACATTCAAACACCTACACACATGCACACACACACACATCTACCACATTCATACACATGTACACATGGGTACACACATGTACAGAACACATATCCACATCTACCACACATACATACACACAAGTCTACCACATTCATACATATCTACCACATTCATACACATAAACATGCCCACACATCTGCCACATTCATACACATACACACATGCATACACACATCTATCCCACCCATATACATACACACACATGCATATACACATCTACTCCACCCATATACATACACACACATGCATATACACGTCTACCACATCCATACACATATACATGCACACACATATACACACACACTCACATCTATCACATTCGTACACATAGACACACATGCATACACACATGTACACACACCTACCAAATTCACACACACACACACACATGCACACACACACATGAACACTCACACACAGGCACACACTGAGTGCACGCACACAAAGCAAATCTGACCCTTCCTCTTTTTTTGGCCTGAACTGGGCTCTCTCCCTCTCCTCTGTGTTCCTGGCATGACATCAGTCATCATAAAGTCTAGAGAAGGCGCCAAGTAAATAGAACCGTCCCATCTTGGATTTCTAACCTACAAAACTATGAGCTTAGTTACTTTTCTTCATAAAGTACCAGATGTCTGGTTATTTCTTATAGACCCAAAAGATAAGTTAACATATTATATACACCAAGGAATGTGCTGGGCTCATCATCACCATGATTCCATTTGAGTCTAAATATTTCACAATTACATTTATATGCATTTATATTCACCAGCCAATAACCTATAACTAGAATGTTAGAATCCCTAATCAGAACATCCAGGTTAAAAAATGCTAAAAAAATAGAAAAAAAAAGAGCTAATCTTTTCAAAAATTCTTCTAGAGTTAAGGAAGAGAGAATAATAATTAATTAACATCTTCTTCAAGTTCTTAACATATAATTAATACTCAATAAGCAATTAAGGGGGAATAGTTAATTAACAATATTAAATCCTACTAAGATTACTGTTTTCAAACTACTCAAAAGTTTTTTTTAACTACACAATAAAGTAGAAAATATGAAGTGCTGTGGTTTAAATAACTTTGGCCCCTACAGACTCATGTATTTGAATACTTGGCCCATAAGGAGTGGCACCATTAGGAGGTGTGGCTTTGTTGGAGGAAGTGTGTCATTGTGGAGGTGGGCTTTGAGATACACTATGCTCAAGCTCCACCCAGCGTGCCTGTAGATCAAGGTGTAGAGCTCTCAACCCTTTCCTCAGCATCATGTCTAACTGAACACTACCATGCTTCCTACTGTAATGATAACAGACTAAACCTCTAAAACTGCAATCCAGCCCCCATTAAATGTTTTTCTTTATAAGAATTACTATGGTCATGGTGTCTCTTCACAGCAATAAAACTCTAAGAAGATTGCAATTCCACTATCATGTGAGCATAGAGAGGTTTTTTTTTTAATCATTATCTGGGAATTGGTACAATGGCTCTGTAGTTAAGAGCCCTTACTGCCCTGACAGAGGGTTCAGTTCCCAGCACCCACATGGTGGCTCACAACCATCCATGATTCCAGCTCTGGATGACCAATGCCCTCTTCTGTATTCTGTAAGCACTAGGCATATGTATTATGTACATATATGCAGGCTATATACTCATAAGCATAAAATAAACGTAGATTTTTTATGACTTTTTGCATCAAGAGACATGTTCCAAAAATATCACTACATTGTTTACTTTGAGAAGCCCCTGGGGTCTAGAGGAATAGCTAAGATTTAAAATCTCCTAGACTCTTGTCAAGGTGAACAGCAGTAGCCTTTTGCTAACTCTGTAGACATAAAGACTGAAATCAACATTTTGTAAAATGCTGTAAAAGACATGTGTGAGAAGACATTTTTCACTTGTTTTTAAAGTCTTAAAATGACACACAAGAAAATGCTTTGTTCATAAGACAGCCGATGATTTTCCTAATGTGTTCATACAAATCAACTTCATTTAAGGAGCTTCTCTTTGTGTGTGGTGGTGCTATTGAACCCAGGACATCATGCATGCTAGGCAAATGCCTTCTCACTAAGCTACATCCTCAGACCCTGCCGCCCTACACACACACACACACACACACACACACACACACACACACACACACACTCTTTAAGGGGTTTAACAGGAGGATGAATCCTTCTCTGAGAAATTACTACCCACAGATCACTACCTATGACAATTCCATTGTGTTTCTGGCTGGTTAAACTGTGTCTATAACATAAAATTCAATTCTAGATGCCACATTTTAAGAAGGACATTGACCAATTAGAGTGTAATGAAAGGCAATCGTCCAGGTGAATGGGAGAAGCTATAATTTTTGATAAATTATTCAAGCAACTTGGGAGGTGAAGAATAAAGACAGTCAAAATACCTACTTTCAAATATTTGAAGAGCTGTCATGGAGGGGCGAGTATACTAATTCTAAGTTGCTGCCTGGGACAGACTATGCTAAAAGGCTGGAAGTAAAAGAAAGCGGGTTTTGATGTGAAGCCAGAAGGAACTTGCTGGTACCGGTTCTGTCCAGGGTGAGCAGCAACTATCCCAGGAGAGATTCATTAAGCTCTGGAGATTTTCAAGTAGCAGTTAAAGTCTGCCACAGTTAGTTCTAATGTTGGAAAAATCACTACACTAGATCGAAAATTGGGCTAGAAAATCTTGAGTCTTTTTCTTAAGTCCAGGATGATAGTTTTGTGGATAAAACACATAAACATTGCTCAAAGAAAATTTTAGATATATGTAATTTTTGTTATTTTAAAGTAAATATAAGACTCTATGATATATGAAATACTTCCTTTTCAAGCAAAAGGCTCTCTGTAACAGGGAGGTGAGTCAAAGATTGGATGCTAAACAAGAAACTGAGACTAAGGGGTTTAATTGGGTTAGATCGGTTCTGCTTGGATGGTCTGTGTATGGAAAACAGGTAAAATTTTAGTTCCAATCAGAGAAAGGGCCCACCAAATTTTCTAAATTATGTCTTATAGCTGTGTCCTCTACAACTCACTTGATATTATTCCTGAGGAAGATGGAGTAGAACCATTTGTACCCGGTAATTTTCAATGGTTTCTGCCAGCTACAATCACAGCTGGAGCACCTCCTGCCCCTCCTGCCCCTCCTGCCCCTATTATCACTACTGGGGCAGTTTGACTATGCTTGGCCTGTGGAGTGGTACTGTGAGGAGGTGTGGCCTTGTTGGGGTAGGTGTGGCTTTGTTGGGGTGGGTGTGGCCTTGTTGGGGTAGGTGTGGCCTTGTTGGGAGTGTGGAGGTATCTACCATGACTAGCTTTTGTCTCTCCAGAGAACATCCTTTTCTCTATCTGTAATGCAAGAGGCTTTGAAGAGGAAGCTTTTAAAGGAACAAGTAGGAGAGCCTGGAAATAAAGGCCAACCCAAAAGGATCTGGTTGACAGAAGCAGAGGCAGTTTTAACTGCTAGAGTAGGTCCCAGGAAACTTGGGAGCAGGATCAATGACAGCCACCATTCAGATCCCATGAAAGTTAGCACCACATAGCACCACTTCTGGTTCTGCTGGTCATTCTGTACACCAGTCTGTTGGCAAGGACCTCCAGTAGCTCACTGGTCAATCACTATATTCCTCTGTGCATAGGGTCTCATTGGTGCTGAGGCCTAGCCATGTAAGCAATCTGTCTTACAAAGGCTCTAAACCTTCAGAAGGCCACTAAAACAGAAGTTGTACCATTAACCACCAAATGGGTCCTAAAGAAATCATGGGTATATTTTACATCAGCTCAAAACTAGATCAAGGATTCTTGTGTAACCAGGATGAGAACAAGCAATCCCACTGTGGTTTGAATAAGGAAGCAGTGCTAAGAGGTAAGACTTTCGGGAGGTGACTAGGTATAAAACCTCTGTCTTCAGGAAAAGCTCAATCCATTCATATATTAATGGATTAATGGGTTACCTAATGCCCTAGTTAGGGTTACTATTACTATGATGAAATGCCATGATCAAAACAACTTGGGAAGGAAAGGGTTTATTTCAACTTAAACTTCCAAGTAACAGTCCATCACTAAGGAAGTCAGAGTAGAACCTCAAACAAGGCAGGAACCTGGAGACAGGGGCTGAAGCAGAGGTCATGGGAGGGTGCTGTCTGCTGGCTTACTTCTCATAACTTCCTCACCTGCTTTCTTACAGAACACAAGACCATCAGGCCAAGGATGGCACCATCCGAAATAGTGCCATCAACTACTAAGAAAATGCCTTATGGCCAGGTCTTATGGATGCATTTTCTCAATTGATGTTCCCTCCTTTTATATAACTCCAGTGTGAAATCCGAACCAAACCTCTTCTGGGACCCTTTGAATGAGACTCACAGAGGTGGTGAAGCATGAGACTCACAGAGGTGGTGCTCGATGAAAAAACAGGAGGAACTTTATTGTTCCAATGCACTGGGGCTGCCCCATTTCGGGGGGGAGAGGACACTGGGCAGACTCTAGCAGAGAGTTATATACCTTTGGTAGAGGAAGATTTCAAACAGTAAGGGCAGAATCAAACAATAGTGACTAGGCAGGGTACTATTGATGGGGTGAAGCAACCTTCAAACTGACTCATGGTCAGTGAACCGTCCAGGACTTTCCAAGGGGGTTGCTTGGGAAGTCACAGGTGGCTTTGCCTGATAGTTGGCTTGCGGTTGTTCCAGGAGCTAAGCTGGCTGTATTCCTCCTGGAAGGGAGGGGTCTTAGTGGTGGGAGGTTTGTGGTGGAATCTTCCCACTGGCCTCAAATTGACCCCAACTCTGACTCTTTCACTAGTTTGTGTCAAGTTGACACAAAACCGTTTGGCACACTGAGGAAGTGAGTTGATTAGCACAAGATTGGATGTGTTACTAAAACAGTTTGGCCACCTTTCCTGAGCCCCTTGCATGCTGTAACCTGTGCTGACAGGGGAGTCCCCATCATCAACAAGTTCCTCATCAGATGCTGCTCCATAGCCTTAGCCCTTCCAGCAGCCAGAACCATAAGCCAAACAGAACTCCCTTCTCTGCGAGTTACCCAGCTTTGGGTATTTCGATATTGGAACAGAAATAAACTAAGGCAAACAACCTCACAACCTATTTGTATCCCAAATCTTTTATTCCTTGACGGTTGCTTGTCTTGGGCTACTTAAGAAAACATACAGGTACTGAAAATAAATCTCATTGTGACACCCCACCCACTAGAGTGATGAAAGTAAAAGTAAAAGAAGAGGGGTAGTAATCCCAGCCATTCCTAAAGGATGAAAACCAAAGCATGTGTGGGGTGGCTACGAAATGGCCCCACCCTTTCACACATGTCTTGTCTGTTTGTTTCTTAAATATGTACTTAGAGAAATCCCACTGTACTTAGAGGTGAAAATTGGTATCTATAAAGAAGATTTGTACCTAAATATTTTAGACAGCTTTACCCATAACATCCTTCAATCTGTGAATAAATTGATTCTCACAGTGAACTGCTGACAGCAACGAAAAGAACAAACCGTGAATACACACCATGAGGTGCAAGACCGACAGAGAGGGGAGGAAGCCGGACACAAAGAGCACATGCGATTCAATAAGTCTTTTGTTCCATCGCAGACAAAGCTAATCTCCAGTGATAGAAATCGGAACAGGGGTTACCTGAGGAGAAGAGCATGAAAAACTGACTGCTAAGAGACCCAAAGGGAACCTACTGGAGAGACAGGAAGGGTCTACATCTAGGTTGGGTTTCCATCTGCTTAAAGCCCTCCTCCAAGGTAGCAGTAGGAGAGTGACTTCCAGACACGGGGCATCAGTAGTTCCAAAGACAGAAGCACTGAGTGCCAAGGCAATGGATGATCAGGGACAGTCATGTGGAGGGAGGCTGCAGCCCCTCTCTGGGAACAGTACTGACAGGACAGAGGCTATTTAGTAGTGTCCCAACAAAGGGGGGGAGGTCATATTTGGGGATTTGTATGAAGGTTTAAGAAGTGTACATGGCCATCAACGACCTAACAAGCTTGGCCAGGACCTGGAATGTTCGTGATCCTGACTTGGCTTCACTGAAGAAAGCAGCAGTTAGTTGGTCGAGTCACAGAGAGGACAAAGCACCCTATGTTTCCCACTTGGGACATGGGAAAACAGTAGAGGAGCCCAGAGTATACAGTAAGATCCTACAACTGGGTGGTGGCTAAAGATGTGTGCATTACTCAGAAGTCAACAATATCCAGCCTTAAACTTGGTGGTTTCATTCATATACTAAAATAAAATTTAAAACTTTTGCTCACCAAAAGACAAACTTGAGAGAAACTGCCTGAGACATACATGTTCACAACAGAAGACTCACATTTAGAATATATGATGAATTCTACAGTTGGTAAGAAAATAGCAAACTATCTAGTTGCATAAAGAACAGTGATTTTAAGATACAATTCACACACACACACACACACACACACACACACACACACACACACACAAAAGAATATCCAAGGGCCTAAAGCAGATTAGAAAATGTTCAACCTTATTAACAGCCACTGGACACACCCCCAGAATAACTAAAACCAGACTCCCAAACTCAGACATGAATCCGATGAGGGTTCTGTGTAACGCTGGCGAACGTGTACATTGTACTATCTACTTGGGAAAGCAGCGTAGCACTGTGGAGTACAGCTGGAGATACAAAAACGACTGCTAGTCATGCAGTCCATAAGAACGAATGTGGGGCCTGGAAAGATGACTCAGCAGTTAAGAGCACTGGCTGCTCTTCCAGAAGACCCAGTTCCCAGCACCCAAATAGTGGCTCTTAACCATCCATAACTCCAGTTCTAGGGGACACTCTCTTCTAGGTTCTGCAAGCACCAGGCATACACATGGACCAAATTCACATATAGCCAAAGCACCCATGCACATAATTTTAAATTTACATATATATATATATATATATATATATATATATATATATGACCTGTATCAGGAAACACGCACAATAATATTTCTTGTAGCATCAGTTTTAAGTGTGAAAAATGCTTTCATCCAAATATCAAAGAAATGTTGATGCATGACTTAACTAGGGGGACGCATTCTGAGATGGCATCAATAGGCAATTCCAGCACTGTACAAAGTGTACTTATATAAACCAAGATGGCTATGATGCCGCAAGTGACATCTTATGGGACCATCGTTTGCATGTGTCATACATGAAGGAGTGCCATGTATGTCTGCAGTTATACTTTGTCCATCTCATGCAGGTGCTGCATTTCACAGCACACCCTTTCAACGTCAGAGGGTGATCCTATAGCATCATAGATTTTGTCTCAGTGAATAGGGCAAAGTGGAACTCAAAGCTAAGAGACAATGCTGTTTATAAAGGAAGATTGAAGCATTTGCCTCACAGGTGATGGGTAATTCTGATTGACAACTGGATTGGATCTGGAATCAACTAAGAGACATCCCTCTAGAGAGAGGGGGCCCATGAGAGCATTTCCAGAAGGGATTACCTGAGGGGAGAAGACACCCCCGCCCAGAGTGGGCAGCATCTTATGATGGGTGATCCAGGTACAAAGAGGACGGGGTTGGGAGGAAGCAGTCTTGTCTGCCTGCCTTCCGTTCTAGATGGTTCCATCCATGAAGCTGCTTGCTGTTGGTGTAGCTGCCATCCTCCGCTAAGATCAGACCCCAGGTTCTTGAGCCGTCCAACATGGACTGAGCAGCAACAGTCCAGGAGTCTTCAGGCCTTCAGTGCCACACTGGAGCTACCGAGGCAGCCATCTTTGGACACTGAGCGCCCGTCACCTGCTTGGTCTCACCAGCATGCACCCAGCTACTATTGGACAACCCAGGACTGACAATGTAAGCCGGTAGAGTAAGTCCTCTTTTATGGTATGTGTACGTTCTATCTGTGTAGTTCTAGAGAACCCTGTATAGCACAACTTAAGACTGACAAAAGAAGAGAGTTCATGTCATAAACTCCACACACACATAAAAGAAGGCAGAATCAAGAGTAATACAAGAAAGAGGTCTAACCTTGGAAAATTTAAAATTCCCTCTCAAAATAAGAAAAGGAAAGGGAATGAGAGCACAGAGAATACTTCACCAGAGGGACTACACGAAGTCAGACTGCATGACAGGCAGCTAGGATGCTATCAGTGGGACTTTTGGAGACGCAATTGTGACCATGGGTTTTGTTTCTACTGGGTTTTTACGAATTTCCACAAACCAAATCTAGGGGAGGGGAGGGACAATTGCAGTTCCTGTAATAACATCATCTATAGTCACTGCCTGTAACTCAGTTTATTCTAGGCTTCTAATAAGCCCTACTCTACTCTTGCATTTATAATGGGAGAATATACCTTTAAAACTCCAACAGGGATGAGAGAGACAGCTCAGCAGTTACGAACACTTGTTATTCTTGCAAAGGACCTGGGATTGATTCCCAGCTCCCACTCTGTATCTCACAACCATCTCCAACTCCAACAGATTCGATGCCCTTAAACTGTACTTACATGCATACAGCCGAAACAAAAACATTTCAAACTGTAACGAAAACTACAACGTAAAGCGCAGATCTAGAGGTCTATCTCAGTGGTGGGATACACACTTGGCTTTATGTTCCAACCCCAGCATCACAAACTAGAAGAGGAAGGGTGATGAAAGAGGACAGAGGGGACACAGCTACAGTGTACAGTAAGGAGAGGAAGGAGGGAAGAAGAGAGGAACAGGAAACGTCTGTTAGCTGTGGCTGTGTGCTCAGTGGGTTTACATTGTTTAAACTAAAACAAGCCTAAGAGGTAAAGTGCTGTTATTCTGGTTGTCCATATGGAAAGGCTCAAGCTTGCTACAAGAATCCAGATAAGAGGACAATTATAGATTCCAGAAAGGGGCAAGCAGTTTACATAGAAACATAGGACAAGTGTCAAAAGACCAGTGGGAGAAGACTGGGTGAGAAAAGAGCATTTTGAGACAAAGCACAGACCTGGGCATGTGCAGAAGAGGAGGAGGAGGAGGAGGAGGAGGAGGAGGAAGAGGAAGAGGGGGGAGAAGGGGGGGAGGAGGAAGAAGAGGAGGAGGAAGAGGAGGAGGAAGAGGAGGAGGAAGAGGAAAAGGAGGAGGAAGTGGAGGAGGAGGAGGAGGAGGAAGAGGAGGAGGAGGAAGAGTCCATTATGGGTAGGTTAACGTCTTGACACTCTTTGGTCAGAATGGCTTCTCTTAATCAGAGCTGTATATAAGAATGGATTACACAAAACTACATTTCTAATTATCTTTATTTCTTTTTTTACAGTCCAGTCATTATCCCCCTCCCGGTCTACCCTCCAATAGTTCCTCATCCTATTCCTCCCCACCCCCATCCCCAAGAGGATGTTCCCCATACCCCACCCTACCCTGCCAGGCCTCCGAACTCCCTGGGGTCTGAAGTCTCTTGAGGGTTAGGTGCATCTTCTCTCACTGAGGCCAGACTAGGTAGTCCTCAGCGGTTTCTGTAAGTTCCTCACAGGTATTTGACATTTTATAGCAGTGAGAACATGGTGAGGAAGAGGTTAGGTGAGAATGAGGCTAAAGCCACATTTGTCCCTCTAAAAGCAGGGCCATTTGTGGGTAATTCCTTAGGAAGTAAAATAGTTCATTTCAGGTTTTAACTTGAAGAGGCCAGGTATTTGTCCATGCACTTTTCTGGATATTTCTGGGAAGACCAGTAGGCTGTGAGCAAAGCAGATTGTTCTCCATATTAAGGCTGGGTCTCATCCAATCAGTGGAAGACCCACATAAGCCTTAGGATTGATCTTGTCCCAAGGGGGGGTGAGTGCCGACACCAGCACACCCTCAGACTGCAATGGCAGTTCATCCCCACCTCTCCAAGCTGACAGACATGAGACTACAAACTCCAACATTGGCTTTTTCAAGCTTCCAGCCCACAAAGCCATTCTACATTTTAGATGTGTCGGGCTCTGTGATTACATAAGCCCGTTCCTTAAACTACACACAAAGATTTCTCTCCAGTGATAGGCATATACGTACATACAGAAATTATTAACATATTTATGTTTAAAACCTATTGGTTCCGTCTCGCTTGAGAATTCTAAATAAAAGGAAGACATAGGGCAGAATGATTTCACATAGTGTACAGAATTAATACCTATAATCCAGATTATTTATAGAAAAAGCAACGTAGTCAAAACCCAATTGGTGGTAGTGGTGGTGGTGGTGGTGGTGGTGGAGGTGGTGGAGTGGTGGTGGTGGTGGAGGTGGTGGAGGTGAGGTGGTGGTGGTGGTAATGGTTATGGCGGTGGTGGTGGTGGTGGTGGTGGTGTGTGGTGGTGGTGGTGTTGATGATGGTGATGGTGGTGGTGGTGGTGGTGGTGGTGTTGGGACAAGATGGTTCAGAGAGGAAAGATGCTTGTTTGCTAACCCTGATGACCTGAGTTCAATCTCCAGGACCCACAAGGTGGAACTGAATCGAGAGAGAGAGAGAGAGAGAGAGAGAGAGAGAGAGAAGGAGGAGGAGGAGGAAGAGGAAGAGAGAAAAAGAAGAAGGAAGAAGGAAGAGGAGGAGGAAGAGGAAGAAGTTGTTTTTAAAAGTTTAATGGTGGATAGCATCAAACTACTTGAAATGATGGTGGTTAGGGTTCCAGCTCCGAGGTAAAGCCAGTCTTGCCTAGCATGCGTGACACCCTGGGTTCAATCCCCAGCAATGTGCTACATAAATGGCATTACTAAAAATGAAGACTTCTTTACTTTTTGGTAAGTTTTGTGGAGCACTGGTGTTTTTCAAGCATTAGCCTTTGAAGTCTTTTGGTTGCTTGGTTGCTTGGTTTGCTTCAGTTCTAGGGACAGCATTGTACCATGAAGCCTCCAAGGCAACCTTATATTGCAGCACGGCAGCAGACCTCTGAACACTTGGCGTCTAGCTCCTGATGTGAAAGATGGCATGTTTTTCTTTATATCGGTTTGCAAAGAGCACTAGAAGCAAATGTAGCGATATAAGGTTCTACAAGAGTAGAACTCCTTGGACCAGTGCTTCAGAGTTTACACTTTCCATAGGTGAAGCCAAGGGGTGGGACTCCAGTGTTCCATGGACAGTGGCTGACAAGTTAGCCTGATTGTCAGAGACAATGAAAGGCCACAGTCAGAAAGCTGGTGACAGGAGATATGAGAAGTATATAAATGTGCCTCTCAGACTGAGTGCAAAATAGGAGGACATTTGTGTCTCATGAGATGTCTGTCAAATATCAACCGTGGCAGAGAAGGCCCTGACTAACCCACTGATAGGATGACTTGTCCTGTGAGGTCAGCCAGGCTGTTTCCCTAGCAGCCAGTTTGCTCCATTGACCCATGTACAAAGCACACGGGTGAGTGGAAACGGAGGTCATACATGGATTCAGCAACATTGAGTTCCTCTCACCAATTTGAACTTGCTGCTGTCACTTCCAAATGCCTTACCTGTGAGGGATAAGAGCTGAGGCACCAAGAGATTTCAATGCCTGGGAAACGCAGCAGGAACTCAAGGCAGGAACTGAGTCAGAGACCATAGTGGAACTCTGCTCACTGGCTTGCTTCCTGTGGCCTTCTCAGTTACTTTTCCTATACAGCCCAGACCTAGGGACAATGCCTCTCACACCAGGTTGGCTCTGCCACAACAATTATCAACCAATAAAATGCTCCCACAGACATGGCCACAGGCCAATGCGATGGAGGAAATGCCTTGAGATTCTCTCTTCCTTGGCATGTCTAAGTTTGTGTTAAGCAAACAAATATTAACCACCACGTCATCCTACAAACTCTCAATGTTTTGTTGTTGTTATTGTTTGTCTTGTTTTCCAGTTCCAACTGCAAGTCTGTTTATATTGCTGGTTTCTTGGTAGACCCAATTACTTCTCATTATTTGTTGGATGTTGAATTTTAAAATAATTCATAGATAAAGTTTGTGGATTATAAGAAGGATATTTTCTCCCAAAGAAGATTCAGGGCATTTGAGAACTTTAGAATCACAGATCTCCTTAAATCCAAGTTCAAGGTCTAAGATCTACTAGTTCTAATGAGAATCCTCAATGCATAGCTGTCACCTGGGTTGACTGGTTCATTGTGCTTACCCTTCCTCCTACAGTACAGCCCTTCAGGAGGCCTAGTCTCAGGCCCCTGCCTCCTCCCTTCCTCCAGAGCCCAAATTTTTCCTTCTTAGTTCTTCAAACTTGCAAAAATTAAGTCAACCCTTCTGCTACCTCTCCCAAACTAGCTAAGGTATCCAGGTTCACTACCCATGAGCTCCTCTCCTCCCAGCAGTTCTATCTTCCTGACTTGATCATTTGAAAATGTTTGATAGGGCTTTTCATTTTCTTCTCTGAGAAGCCAGTTTGCTCTTAAGAAATAAGGTGCCAGGCATGGTGGTGCAAGCCTTTAATCCCAGCATTCACGAGGCAGAAGCTGGTGGATCTCTGTAAACTGGAGTACAGCCCGGTCTACATGTCAAGCTCCAGGACAGCACAACAACATAACAGAGACCTTGATCAAAGAAAGAAAGAAAAAAGAAAGAAAAAAGAAAAAAAAACAAACAAACAAACAAACAAACAAACAAACAAAACAAAGAAAAAACAAAGAAAAAAGCAAAGAAAAAAACAAAGAAAGAAAAAAGGGAGGTAGGTAGGTAGGGTGAGAGGGAGGGAGGGAAAAGGCTGAATGAATGAGTAAATGAATGAATGAATCAGAAATCAGTTTATGCACAGCAAGCTGAAAGGCCAGCTGCAGACTTTGAGAAGAAATATCATGGAAACAAGTAAGAGTCTCTTCCCCTAAAGCAACAGCAGAGCCATGGAGATGAGGCCACAGGTAAAGGCCCTGGCCATCAATCCTAACTTCCCGAGTTTCCTTCCCATGAGCCCTGGAGTGGAGGCAGACAGCAGACGTCTGCATGCTGCCCTGACTCTACCTGTACACCGTAGCACGTGCACATCCAACACACACACACACACACACACACACACACACACACACACACACACACACACACACACAGATAAATATTATTAAGAAAAATAAAATCAAAGAGACTATTACAGCCCCTTGGTACATAATTTAAAACTTCCTTTTATCCAAGGGTCAAGTTTAATTTCTCAAACACCGTCAGAATCTCATGTTCCACTCTGGATATGAATGTACTTGCAAATATACAGTAAAGCAGTAACTGTACTGTAGTGGCACCGTTTGAAAAATATTAATAGGCAGAAACGTAGTGAAGCGGGAGTCACCGCTGCCCAAGTTCCTTTTCAGGGGTAGAGTGGACAGTGAAGACACAACTTGACAATGTGCTGTAGAGCATGGGACGGACATGCAGCACATCAGCAGAGCAGTCACTATGAGGCAGAGGACCAGAAGCTGGAGGTGATAAAACCCAGTCCTGACCTCCTGCTGATGGGGTTATAGTCCTGGTGACAACGGACCTTAATGTCATGGTATTATAATCCCTTTCAGTCCGGCTCAACCACCACACACAATTCACTCCTGGTTTCTGCCCCATTTTAATTTTCACTAAAATCACAGTAAATCAAATAAAAGGCTAACAATGGCTAGTCCTGAACCGTAAGAGTCCGTTCTTGGTTTGATAACCACGTAGGATCCCTTCAGTTTGCCATATGTATTCTTTAGCTGCATTTGTCAGTTCTTCAAGAAAGAAGTAAACACCTTGGCATGTGCGTTAAGAGACTGAAACTCACCTCTGGTTAACAGAGCCCCCTAAGATGATTACTGGCTCACCAAAAGGTAATAGTGGGGAAGAAAGTAAGGCTGTCGCATGGAGCCACCATGATCATAGCACAGCACGGCCCAGAAACATTCCTCATGGTGCTATGAAGGGGACCAAGTGAGTCATGGGCTTGCTGTGTAAATACAACAGCCTGAATTCAAATCCCTAACATTCGTGCAAAAGCCTAGTCCAGTGGTACACATCTGTAACTCCAGGACTGCATGTGGGACAGGAAGATCCCAAGGGCTTGTTGGTCAGCCAGCTGAGGCAACCATCGAGCTCCACGCTGATTCAAAAAGAAAGAAGGGCTGGAGAGACGGCTCAGTGGTTAAGGGCACTGATTGCTCTTCCAGAGGTCCCAGGTTCTGTTCCTAGCACTTACATGCTGTTCACAACCATCTGTACCTTCAGTTCCAGAGGGGCTCCAACTCCCTCTTCTGGCCTCCATAGGCAGTACTCATATGTGGTGCACAGGTGAAACATCCATACACAAAAAGTAAAAGTGCATAATTTTTTAATAAAAAGAATAAAAGAGCAGCCAGGTAGGGATAGTGACATTTAATCTCAGCACTTGGGAGGCAGAAGTAGGTGGATCTTTAAGTTTGAGGCCAGCCTGGTCTACAGAGTGAGTTCGAGGATAACCAGGGCTACACAGAGAAACCGTGTCTCATAAAAAGCCAAAAGGAAATAAATAGAGAGCAACTGATGAAGACATCCAATGTTGACTTCTGCCCTCTATACAGGGGTAAGCGCGCGCGCATGCGTGTATGCACACATACACATACATACACACACACATACACACACACACACACACACACACACACACACACACACACACACACACTCATGCATGCATGGGCTTGTTGTACTCAGATCACCCCCACGCCAACTACACTGGTAGGGTGCACCTGTCTTCAAAGGTGCAGGGAGTGAACTCTCCTGACCTTTCTTTCACATCTCAGCCTCTTATTTTAGAAGCCTAGGTAGCTTTATGGACATAAATATAACTCCCGGTCACGAGGGTCCTCATATTTTTCATTATAAATTTTAATACAAATAATTAGTCAGTGAGTTTATCTCCCCTTGGACATGGTAAGTGCATTTTACCACTATTTGAAAGATTTTGCAATGAAAATTGTAGAGCTGTAGTTTTGTTTTGTTTTGTTTTCTATCCAGAAAACAAAGTTCACTTTGTTGGACACATTTCTCTTGTAAAACCAGGAATTATTTTTTCAAATATGAATTTCGATTTGAACTTAATATGTAGTCTTACAGCTAGCAATACTGTGTCCTCTTGGGACACCAGAAAGCAACCGTGTCTGTAAAACTTCTTGGTTTTGTATTCAATCCAACGATTTATGCGACTGCACCAAGAAAGGGGTGTTCCATTTTTTGCAACATTCAACTTAAAACATAATAAGCCGAATGGGGAGGAGGCATGATTAAGAGCCAAGACGTAAACATGAGAAAAGTAAACATGAAAACAAATCACTTTAAGAAATCATTTAATTACGAGAAAATTAGCCTGGAAATTGCATACTCCCAAACAAATTGTCTACATAAAGACAACAGCTCCTTTACCGTCATGGGTTTTTATTTCTCCTCCAGACAATCCCGTCGATTGAACCTAGTCTCTTCTGGCAAACGTTAGAATATATGGGATCTTTTCATGTTTAATATTCCATAAAACAGGACTCGCTTTTCTTCCTGAAATGAGAATGATTTTGCTTCAGAGAGGTTTCAGATTGCTCTCTTCTGACTACTCCAGTGAGCCCATCCCCAAAGGCAGCGGGAAAGCACAGAGGCTGTTTTAGCAATAGTTCCTGTCATTCATTCACCTCATTTCACCAGCCCAAGTACACACTCTGAGAAGAGCTCCTGAAGTCCTGCAGTTTCAAATTCTTTTTGTAACTCCTCCAGTGTTGAATACTCTTTGACTTCAAACGCCAGAAACCTGTATTATACAAGAGAAGCTCATGAATATGCGGGGATTTGTCAGAGGATAATTACCCATTCAGTTGCTTTTGCATCTGCAATAGTACTAAATTATACCTTTTGTGTTCCGTTTGTACTTTTGTTTCAGACAGTACACTAATCATTTTCTCTTTGCATTTCTTTCCACTTGAGTCCACATCTACTTTGGAGGTTTTCTGAAGAATCAGGTACTCCTAAACGATAATCATCGGTAGGTTAAGTGCAGAGCGTGTGTTAAATGGCACAAGTCCTGTTCTAAAGGAACCGTAACCCACAGGCGTTTTCCTGTTTAAAGAGCATTCTCAGAATGTAGCGGTGAGTGACACGGTGTCTTTACATGGCTGGCAGAACACTGCTCCGGTGAATGCAGGTGTTAAGATCAATAAGAACCAAGTGTTCACCTTTAAGTCTGGGCTGGACCACTACTAGGGTGAGTTATTTAAACCCGCTGTTGTTTAAACCAGTTATTTAAACTAGTTACTTAGGCTGGTTCCTCAAAGTCTCTGTTCACTCTACACACCTGGACTGGTGAGAGGATCCACCTCCTGGTGAATCTGGGACAGCTGACAGAAGTCAGACACGCAAAGCACCTCTAGAACGACAGCCACAGGGCACAGAACACTGCTTTATAACAACCACTGCTGTCACCAAGCTGGCTGCGAATGGGGCCATCAGGTACACCACCTACTGCCCACCTGTAAATGTACCTGCCGGCTCCTGTCCAAGTATACAATCATTCATATATATATATACATATGTGTATATATATGTATATATATTTATATCAGACAAATTCATGTAAAAATGACATTTTAGAGAACATTATTAAAAATGCATTTGTCTGAACTAGTAGAATGATGGCCATAAATACATATACATGTTAGTAACTCCTGAGTCTGTCGGCAAATGCTGCATTTATTCTAACGTGCCTGAGCTGACTACAGACAGTCAGAGCCTTAGGTAAACCTGAATGAGGAACCGGTTCCCCATTTTTGTCGGCTAGTATGTTAAAGGATCAAAGGTTATAGTACACACAGATTGCCTCAAAATCTGTGGTCCCTTGGTTAGGCCCCACTGCGGGCTGTAGATTAAATCTGGTTTCTTACTTTATCCACAGCAGAAGCCAGCATGGACCTTGCTAAGCAAATGTCAGTGAAGGTTGGGGGTAGAACCCACCTTGGGAAAACTCCGGGCTTTAAGATTACAGGCTGCTCGCGCTCAATCTGTTTTAAGTAAGATCCTCTGCAACTGGGCCTTGCCCACTCTGCCGGTGTAAAACTTAGTAAGTGAGCTGTAGCGCTGTTAAAATTTAAGACATAATAAGCAGGTTTCCTTGTCCGGCTCCTCATAAAACAGGCTAGGGGGCTTCCAGATGAAAGCACAAAAGTCTGAGGATGACGGCTTTGAAAGCAGCCGCTGGGACAAGTCAGGTGGAAAGAAGAAGTCAGTCGGGAGGGGTGACATGCTGACAGTATTGCCGACCCTGCTTCCTCTGAGGCTGGCTCTCAGCTGTAAAGGACAAGCCTTCCTCTCAGGGACCACAGGCACAGCGCTGAGTGCCGGGATGCATGTTTGAGTGCCTGCATGTTGGGAATCTTGCAGCCTATTTACAAACATGCTCCTTGTTGTGCTGAGCTATGGGAAACATTAAGATGTACAAGCTTTTCGTTCTCGTTTATACAGAAGCAGCTTCTCATTAATACAAAACAAATACACGTCCTCGGACTTTCTCAAAAACTGCTGCTGGTGCTGGAGAGGTAACTCACTCTGTGCTCTCTCAGAGGACCTAGGTTTGATTCCCAATGCCCAAATGGCAGTGAACAGCCATTCTAGGGACTCCAGTTCTAGGGATCCAACACCCTCTTCTGGCTTCCTTGGGCACTGCTCATACATGGTGCACAGACATACATGCCAGCAAAACACCATACACATAAAAAAATAAAAAATAAAAATGAAACCATCATTTCATTAAGTGGCATAATTTTTACATTATACACTTATGCTAACCCTGAATCTTGCAAGTTTGTAACTGTTATTACGGACAAGACACCACTTTTTTTTTTTTAAGAACTGGGGAAAGATGGGGGGAAGGGGAGGTGCCTAGAGAGATGATGGCCCAGTGGTTGAGAACATGGTTGCTCTTCCAAAGGACGTGTTTGATACCCTGATCTCACAGTCACCTGTAACTTCAGTCCCAGGAGATCTGGCACCCTCCTCTAGCCCCGTGAGCACCAGAGACTTTTCTAAACTCACAAGGTGCACAGACATATACAGAGAAAATACCCACACACATAAGATAAACAAATATTAAAGAATAGAGAGAAAAAAAACCAAAGTACCATTTTACATGACAGTAGGCAAATCAGAAACACCATGCTTCGAGTATCCCACTGTTATAAAACACACTTAAAAATACACCATGTTCAACAGAAAGCAAGCAGATTCATATTCAAAATGAAGTTTTCCGGCACCTTGATGTTGCTTCTGTCTCCTTGTAGTAAAATCAGTATCATTTTACCCATGAACATCAGCCTTCCTGTCAGCCTTAACTCTGAAGCCCACTTCTCCACAACTTTCACATATTTAGTCCTCGCTCTCATGTGATCTAAACGCAAAAGAGTCATCCACAGTCCGCCGTCCACAGCCGAGCTTTCTGGCGGAGTACACGTCCCATTGCTGCTCTCGGTCTCTGGCTGGCTGAGGATGTGTCCGAGATTCTGCTGAGTCCAAAGAACCAGCTCGTGAACCATCGGTTCTGACAGAAGCCTCCTGGCTTCTCCGAGTAGCTTCTCCTTCACGGTAACACACTGGGCCCTGGTCAGACGCTCCGAGTTAACCGAGATGCCGGGGAGACACGATGGGTAACCGGCTGGTAAGTGGAACGCCAACTCTAAGGGCACATCCTCACCCGCAAGTCCCTCAGCTGTTGTGTGAATTCTAAAGACAGCCCCATCTGTCTCTGGAAGACATCCAAAAATAATCATTAGCTCTACATAATTCAATCTCAATGGAATACTAATCAGTTAAAATTCTCCCTTTTAAACCCCAATTTATTTCTCATAGGAAAACTCCGAGTTTATTTTATGAAGAGACACACAATGCAAAGAAAGGCATGATTTACAGGTCATTTCCCCCCAGTCATAAAATACATATGAACAGCACCACACAAGTGCACGTGCTATTCACTCTCTATCACCCATCTTCACGGAATTATCAAAAAGAGCAGTTTTGATTCATTAATTTCCTTCCACATTTCTCTGATAATTATGAAAATCACGAATCAGCTCTTAAGTTCAATGGAGCGATGTGGATAGGAAAGTGTACGGGAGTCACGTGGAACCTGGGTGGTGGCGGGGCCATGGGACGCCGCTGACTGGCTGGGATGCTGAAAGTGGCGGGACCCAGGCTTCTGATTCAAATACGCTCACGTCAGAGTAACCTGAAGGCAGCAGGATGACCTGAAACGGACCAGACAGCCCTTCAGCCTCCACTGGCTCCCTGAGACGGGGCAGAGCTCGCCTAGGAGACGAGATGAAATATTCTGCTCTCCTTCCGACGTGCTTGGCTTCCCGACTCTGATGTGTTCCACATCACTTCACCCCACTTTCCAAAAAGTTGATAAAATGTCAGGCTAATTCATTCTGCGGGGGGCAAAAGTGCCCTGATCAGAGAGTAGAGAAGGGAGCCAGGTTCAGACACAGGGCTGTGGGGCGAGCCTGCCTCTCTACGCTCTTTCTCTGTGCCCCTGCTCTATTTCTCAACACAGGAGCAGCAGATCCTACACCTGGATGGCTGCCTCAACAAAGGACACCTGAGCACACCCTCTGTAAAGAACCTCACAGAACACGGAAATCTTCTCAGCCATCTGATCCCAACGGTATATGAAAGCTGTTGGGTTGTGACCATACAGGACCAAGCACATCTGTTACAGAGTGTTTCTTTAATAGATGTCAGTACCAGCTGCCAGGAACTATTTTCAGACACCATTCACAATCACAGGCAGTATCCATTCCAAAGACCATATAGTCTTTTACGTATGTAAAGTATATGCTATATAAAAACAAAACTTTTCTAAAAGCTATCACATGCTTCAAGTCTCTTTGTTCCTCCTTCCTTCCTTCTCCTAGCATACTATCATCATCACTATTATTATTATTATTGGGGTGTGCTGAGGGTTTGGGGGCGGGTCAAACAGTTCTGCCTCGTCATCTTGGAGGATTCTGGGATTGTCAGACCCTTGTGCAAGCAACTCCACCCACTGAAACATCTCACTAGCTCCAAGTCTCCCCTTTCTCTCATTGCATTCATCTTTTTAATGGTGTATTTTACTGTCAAAGTGGGCTCCCATAATATCAGTTCAGTTACTATATTTTGCTGTGTAGGGCTTTAATGGGCCTGTAAACAACACAGGATCACCAGGCAGAATAAACTTGTCAGCAATCGTGCAGTGAGCCTACATTCTCTCTCAATGAGGGGGTAGAATCTTTACTCTTTGATCATTCGTCATTCCACAAGCATACATTGGGTACCTGTCAACACCATGCACTGTGCTGTTCAGAAAAGAATGGGTAAGACACAGACCTGTCACCATGGCTCAGTCCAGGGTGGACACAGATCTTCCCAAATGTATAGGCTACACCTGCAAAGTCTGCCATTAGAGATATGTGAGCATACGGTTTCTTTCTTTAGGGGTTTTGTGTGTGTTTGTGTGTGAAAGAGAGACAGAGACAGAAAGAGGCACAGAGAGACAGAGACAGAGACAGAGACAGACAGAGAGAGAGAGAGAGAGAGAGAGAGAGAGAGAGAGAAAGAGACAAAGAGACAAAGAGTCAAAGAGTCAAAGAGTCAAAGAGAGAGAGACTTACATAGTCCTGGTTGGCCTGGGGCTTACTGTATAGGTCAAACTGCTTCCCAAATGCTGGAATTAATGGCGTGCTTTGGCATCCAGTTTTAAGTGTGTGTAAGTGTGTGTATGTGTGTACGGCAGGGGGTGGGAGGGAGAGAGTTCCCTGTGGCCTCTCTCAGTGTCTGTGGAGCTTTCTTCTGGGTCTGAAAGCAGATGCTTTCTGACCAGCACAATATGCATAGCATATTCTTCTAAGATCAAAAGTTGAGAAAATTTTCAACAACTTTCATAAGAAAGGAAGGTCTATCTTTTATTCAATGTATTTACCAGATATACAGAAACATTAAAATTATACAGATTTATGTAGTGTTTATCATGATATTTTGATACCTTGTAAATCAAGGTAAACTTACTGATCTCCTGAAGACTGTGGGGTTCTTAAGCTCAGTGTCCCTCACTGTGACAAAGACCCTTGGTGTACAGTAACTATGCATCTACACCCACTTAACCCATGCACTACCTTGTGCATGACAGTCTGGATGTAAATTGCATGCCACAAGCTCATCTGTTTGCACACTTGGTCTCTGTGGGGGGTGCTGTTCTGGAAGGTTGTAGAACTTTAGAAATATGGGGCCCTGCTGGAAGAAGTGGGTCTCTGTGGAGTGGTCCTTCAAGTTTATCCTCTGGCCATACTGGTGTGTGGTTTCTGCCCTAATCTGTCAGAAGCCATCTAGGAAAGGCTGAGGCACAAAAGTGAGTTTTCTAGAGATGGCCCACCGTTTTGCATGCCCTTCAGTGGGTGACCTCTGAGATGCAGGTCCTTAGAGGATCATCCCAGAACTGCTTCTTGCTGCTGCTATGCCTTTCCTGTCACTATGACATAACCTAATGATCCCTGGGTATCAGCCGCCCTATTGGGCAGATTTCCTGCAGATCAACATGAAGATGTACTTTCATATAGTAATGCTGTATAGACAAATCGATGGTTTCATGATTTTCTGATAATGATTCTATAGAACTCTTAAACTGATACAAGTAATCTCAAGCCTCCTATAGAATAAAGCTGCGACTGGAGCTCTGCAAACCTTGACATATCACAGCCTAGTTGAACTAGGATAAGAAAGCAGGCTTGGGACAAATTTGTGATCGAGGAAAAACATTCATTCTTGGTCGGGTCCAAGGATGAAGTCACATGTGTGCACTATAATAAAAACACGCCCATGTGAAACTGTTGCTTTGAACTTATAATGACCTTATAGAAGGAAACACTGCTTTGAACTTACCATCAACATCCTTCTGTAACTCCCTTTCGTGCAACATTTCATCTATGAGGTAATTTTATAAGGAACTTCTCTCTAAGAAGGTATAAGTGGCCAGAGAGAAGGAATAAAGTTTGGCATTTGAAGTTCTGCTCCATCCACCAAATGTATAAATGTGCCATTTGGGACTCAGCCCCATTCATCAAATGTATATGCCTGACTGTCTATACATACACATACATACATACATACATACATACATACATACATACATACGAAGGTTTATGTGTATGTATGTAAATATGCATGAACACTTGTGGAATTGTTGAGACAAGTGATCAGGCCTGGTCAAAGTGTGTGTATATCTGTGTGTGTCTATGTGTGAGCTTGAATTCTCCCTTTTCATCTTCTCTCTGGCTAACAAAGAGTTAACAAGCTCCAAGCCACTCTCCTGGACCAAGGGGTCCTTAAGCCAAAGAGAAACTAAGTTGTTTTTGTTGTTGTTGTTCTTTTGTTTTGTTTTTTCTTAATCCCCTCCTGCTAACAGCAGGAGTTAATTACCAGAAGCTTTTGGGCTTAGAATAGCAAAGAGTTAAAGGAAGAGAAACTTTACAAAGAGTAAGCAACTTTTGACCCCTAAAACGACTGATGCCACCCATCACTGCCTGCCCATCATTTCCTGGATGCCTGGCTGGTCACTTAGATATGAGAAAAACAGCCTCATTCTCCTGCGGCCACAGCTGAAAGCCCTTCTGGAAGCCACTCTTTTCCCACCATGATGAACTGTACTCTTACCTATGAGACAGAATAAACCCTGTTCTCTCCCGTTTTCTTGTGCAGTGTTTGCTCACAGTACACCATGAGATGAGAAACTAAGAGAATTTACCCAACGCACACAACATGCTGGGCGTTCAGGGAACAGTACCATCCATCACCACTTGGGGGTGCTGCCTCCTTCTTGCTGGAGTCAGGAAAGCTGCCCCTGGCCCAGAAAGTGGCAACTGCTGGATCACTTGGCAATATATACATTTTTTTTCTCTCTCTCTCCTGCTCTTTCTTCTCTCAGAGAAAGAAGTGTCTTTCTCCCACAGCAAATCCTCCCACCGTAGTGTCTTATTCTAACCATTATAACTTCCTGTTAATTTTATCAGCCTTTCTGCTTCTTTCTCTTACTTAGAAAATGTTTGCTTATAAAATACCACAAAAACCCAATGCTGCTAATTCCCCAACAAGCGTCAGACCTCTCTCTCTACCGTGTGTCAATCTCCACAAGATATAACTCTAGCCACCTATTCCCATTTTCTCAGAAACCAGCCTCCCCATAACTGCTTAAACGGTAACTTCTAACGCCATTTCTCTCTGCAGCGTCATTCTCAAACATGACACATGACCTCTACAGTGCTACTCTGAAGAATGGGGAGAAGTTAACAGGCCTGGGTGGCTTAGATGAGCCTGAGTCCTTAGAATATTCAGTCTGATAGAAGTGTGTTTGGTATGCTTGAGGGTTTGGACCCATGGCCCGAGAGAAGCTGAATGATTTACACTTAACCACGGTACTGTGGAGAATCTTCTTGCTCTGAGGTTGAAGTCAGCCATGCAGGTGTGCGTTCCTACGTGAGGCCTGATGGAGGCAGACATTTTAAATTGTACTGAAACACCTGCTCTCTGAAGCTTCAGTCTCAAATGGAGCTATCACCTCCTGACTGCTACTGTGTGGGGAAAGTGCACTTCCCGGCTGGCCACACTTCTCCCAGGCACGGGATGCTTCTGTAAGGACCGGGCAATGCTTGCACAAGTCCGCCAGAGGACCATGTCCCGTCGCTTGCTCATGGATTCTCCTGTGCCTTTCCTTGACTGATTTGCTCTCCCCTGCGAGTGTAACAAAAGGCACTTCTGAGTTTAACAGATTGTCTGTGTCTTATAAATTCTTGTGGGCAATCCCTGAGTTTTCCCTGGAACTTCACCTCAGGATTGCTTCTTGCAGCTGACTTGCCTTTCCTGACATTTTAAATTAACATAATAGTCCCTGGGCATTAGCGTATTGGGCAGATTTCCTGCAGATCAACTTAAAGATGAACTTTCATGAATTAATGCTGTTTGGATGAATCGATGATTTTATAGGACGCCTGATTTGATTCAAATAATCTTAGGAGGAAAAGTTTTAAGAGACGGGGTTAGTTGTTTTGCTGGAGAGGTGTAATAAAGTAGAATCGAGGATGGACTGAGTCCACTCCTCAGAACAGTAAGTAAAGTCTGCATAATAAGAAATACAGTGAGCTTTCATAATGACACTAAAAAGAGAAATAGGCTTGGGACAAATTTGTGTCCAAGGAAAAGCATTCAGGTCCAAGGATGAAGCCACAGGTGTGTACCACGATAAAACAAGGCCATGGAAAACTGTTGCTTTGGACTTAATATCAACAGCCTTTTGTAACTCCCATTTTGTGTACCATTTTATCTGTGAGGTAATTTTCTAAGAACTTTTGTCTACAAAAGGGCCAGAAAAAAATAAAGACGGTGTGGTGTGGTGTGGTGTGGTGTCTTGGAAAGGTCTGTCCCATCCATCCATCCATCCATCCATCCTTCTATCCAAATGTATATGTCTGTTTGTTTATATGTACATATATAGGTACATGTGCATGTATGTCGGCATGCATGAATACGTGTGGAGTTAATTGAGACAGGTGGTCAGGCCTGGCCCAAGTGTGGATGTATAAATGTATATGTGTCTGTGCAAATATGCCTGTGTAAAGGATCTTAATTCTTTTCCTTTCCTTCCTCTCTGATTTACAAGGAGTTAAGTAGCCAGGTTAGTGGATGACTTCTGACTGCCTGGCCAGAGTGCTGGCAATAAATCCTTTACCTAATCCCCCACTGTTGGGTAAAAGGTGGTAATCCCTCTGGGGCTTCTGGCCCCGTATAACTAAGAATCGAAGAGAGTAAATATTATCAATACTAAGCAACCTTTACACTCACAAAACCAAGCTCCTCACCCCCACCCCCTTAACTACCACCCCCTCAACCACCTCACCCCTCACCCACCTCACCCCTCACCCACCTCTCACCCACCCCCACCCCTCACCCCCTCACCCCCCCCACCCCCCCTCACCCACCCCTGCTGATGATCTGCTTACTCTCCCAGAGCAGAGCAGACCCAGCCATGGGCAGGCTCCCCAAAATTATACTTAACCCAAACTAACTTTTTCTCTACCTCTGAAGCATCCCAATTTTGTCTTTGAAGAGTAATATCACTCTCCCCAAATGGAGAAGGATTTAATAAGAAACATGTTTTATAGCTATATAGATTTTATAGCTTATAGCTTAAGTTTTTGTTACTGGCCATAACCATGGATGTCGTAACTATAGGAGTCCTTGAGACCTGTGCTGTGCTAAGTAACAGACCTACGAGTGTATGCACCCTGTTCCTCTGACCCTGAGTAGACTTACCCGCATGCCAAGGGCCTTTGCAGACCTGAGTAAGGGGATCTCCCTGGCCAGTGCGTGCCACAAACACACAGTAGAGCAGCAAACTAAGGCGCTATCTGCATAAGCAAACTAGAAGACCTGAACAGGCCCCGTTCTGATGTCAAATGTGGTGGGAGACCAATCAATCAATCAATCACAGGATCTCTTTAAAAATTCATCTTCTCCCCAAGAACTCTTTAGGGGACAGGTGGAGATGCAGATTTTACCCACTGACTAATGAAGCTCTGCTTTAATCCGATGATGGAGGAAGAGGCCCCTCAGGGATGGGGCACAGGTATACAGCAAGAGAAGCAGGCAAATGGACTCCCAGGAGCTGGGGTTGGGGGCGGGGGAGCATCACTTCCATCAATCTGATTTCATCTGGGTGGAAACTGACTTTGGACTTCTGGTCTTCACAACTTCATTCAGTACATTGAAGATGTGCTGTGTTTAAGCTACCCACAGGCGAGGACTGGATGCAGCTGCCACCGGTGGCCACTGTGGTAGCCCCTGTAGTAGCCCGTTACTCTGCTACATAAAAAGCCAGCATGTTCCAGCCCAGTGCAGTACATGAACTGGGACAGTCCAGAGAAAACTGCAGGAGGCCAGGCAAGTCTTTACCTTCATTCTTGTCTTCCTCCCCTTCCTCCTCCTCTCCCTTCTTTCTCTTCTTCCTTCCCCTCCTCCTCCTCTTCTCCTTCTTCTTTTCTAATTTATCAAGACAGGGCTTCTCTGTGTAGCTCTGGCTGTCCTGAAACTCACTCTAGACCAGGCTGGCCTCAGACTCACAGGTCCACCTGCCTCTGAGTCCCAAATGCTGGGATTAAAGGTGTGCCACCGCCCCCATTTCCTTTGTCCTTCTGTTATTTTCTGGTCAGCACATAACTCTCACGTTAGAAAACTAGGGAAGGAAAGCACTCCTTACATATTCAGAAGGAAAACTGCTTTGGTTCTTAACACTGGCAGAGTCACAGTCTTCCTAGTTGATCTCCCCAGCCAGTGAGTGCCACAAACACACAGTAGAGCAGCAAACTAAGGCGCTACCTGCATAAGCAAACAAGAAGACCTGAACAGGCCCCATTCTGATGTCAAATGTGGTGGGAGACCAATCAATCAATCGATCGATCGATCAATCTCTTTAAAAATTCATCTTCTCCCCAAGACCTCTTTAGAAGTGTCTCTCTTACCCTTTCATGTTTGATTTGCCCTGGCCTCCATAGCAATAACCAGCTCCCCTTGCTCCAGAATCCTTGTGTGTCTCATTCACTCAAAGTCTACTTGTTTTTTTGTTTTGTTTTTTTCCTAACAAAAAAGAAAATTATTCTGCTCTAAAGTTATTATCTGCTTTGAGGTTATTTAAAGTTACTAACAGCTTAGCAAGAGAATGGGTATCAGAAATCGTTCATCCAGGGTTACTCTTTGCCCCACCCTCCCCAAACCAGGACAGCTAGTACCTCACAAACACCATTCTCCACACACCTCCATCCTAAGAGCTCGTGCCCACCCTACCAAAGTGAAACTCCCAAAGACCCAGGGCTTATCTGGGTCCAAGACGAGGCATTTCCACCCAGCCTAAGCCTTCTAACAAAGATGCAGGGCTTGCTTTCTAGCTCAAGCTCAGACGCACATCAACTATCTGCTTGGAACAACACTGATGTTACAACTACAACTCAAACTGAAAGAGACCCGAATCCTACTCTTCCTAGCCCAGGCACACACAGAACTTTGGAAGACGAGGCAGGGGGATCTAGAGTTCCTGGTTACATGGGTAGATCCTGTCTTGAAACAATCAAATCTTAACCTTTCCCAAAGACACACAAAAGAGTTCATATTCCTAACATGGCAGACAACAGAAGTTCAAATAAAGAAACTGAATTAGACCCCAGGTTCCACTCTAATTCTGTTTCAAAGGTTTCTCCCTACCTCATCCCTACAACACACGGTAAATACACAATCCCATCACAGTGATGCTGGGAAAGTAAACAAAATCTATGAGAAGGAGGTCTTTAGGATTTGTTTAGTGTGCATCCAGAAACCATTTGCATAACATATGTAACTCACGTTCTCTGCACTTGCTTTATTTTGCCCAGTTTTTAACACGTCCTCAAAGCCTTTGCACAGAAAAGCACTCAAAAGCCTCCTGCACACTCCTCATGCGTACTTCATGAGAGCAAGATTTTCTTTACTCCCACTCCCAGGCCACTCGCCACAAATAAACATACAGAAATGCTTGCTTTACGCTTACATTGTTTGTAATCCTCCGAGATTGTTACCCACAGTGTCTCTGGGTTTTCTCGAGCTTTCATTGTCCTCGGAGAAGGAAACAAAACAACTAAAGAGAATGGAAGGTAAAGGTGGCAATCTCCTTGTTTCAAAATGATGTCTAGGACTATGTGGATTGTAGAGAGGTGCATTCAGCCAGGACAATTGGCAAACAATGTCAATGTGCACCCATAATGGTTTTGCAAGAGGGTGGAATCCAATCTGAACAACGGTGTTAACACAAAACCCTCTGGGAAGCTCTTGCCAGCCTACTACGTGATTCACTTAAGTGATTCCTCTCTTCTGCAACTTTTAATCCCGTAAGACAGTTTCCAAACTGCAACTCCATTAATAATGAGCACTGACCACAGTGATATACTCTCCATGACCCCACCAGGAAAACGGATATATTCAGAAGGGACCGCACACATGTATGGTTGAAGGGGAATGTGCCCCACACCAATGCCACCACCACCACCACCACCACCACCAGACCGTTCTGACTACAAGCCAGAGCCCACCCACACTATTGTTCCGGATGCTCAAACTGTTTCATTCTCAACGCCTGGATTGTATAACTAAGACCTTTTCCTGCAGCAGTCCCTCTGCTACAGAGGAAGGGGACAGAGGGCCAAGCCCAGCCCTGTGAGCTCGGTGGTTATTTAATCTATGTGATCATTTGTGATCTTCAATGCGAAATAAAGCTAAGAAAGCCTCTCAAGAGCCACGTGAAGATCAGGAAGGTCTGCCACAGCAAACCTGGCACCTGCACTAACTCACGGGATGGGGAACGGGAAACACCTCATTTTTTATCCCCACTGCTTCCTACAGTTGAAAATACGGTGTTTACATTATTTGCAACCCTAAGAGATTGTTACACACAGCACCTCTTCCTTGGAACTTCCTCTAACATCTGAGTGGCCAGGATGTAGATTCCCTCAAATTCTTAACATAAATTACTCCCCACTAAACTGAACCCATTTATTCAAGCCTTTTCAGCCCAGGACCCAAAGAGTTGGCCCTTAGGGTCAGCCTGGGCCTTCCTGTCTTACAGAGAAACACTGGCCCTCTGCAATATTCTTCTAATCCCACTGAAGACAGGAGAGACTTATTTGGCAGAGGCTAGGAAGGAAATGATGGGGTACAGGGTGATACCCTGACTGCCACTGACAGTGAGGGTGGTAGCCACGCAGCCTGCCACCCTTGGTCTGCTCGGGTAACAGCTTTAAGTCATTCACAGCTCCCACTGTGAGTGTCAAACATTCCTGTTTCAATTGCTGAACTGTTCTACTCTCCAATGAACCTTCTAGAAACAAAATGTCCGAAGTTGTTACACTGAATTCCTTTATAATTCAATTACTTATTGATGCCAGAACACTGAATTAAATTAATTAGGAGGCATGACTTGAAGTCATGCTCAATTTAAGAGCAGATAAAGGGCTGCAGTGTTCTCGGTATTAAGACACCTCTCTCTCTCTCTCTCTCTCTCTCTCTCTCTCTCTCTCTCTCTCTCTCTCTCTCTCTCTCTGCTCTTCTTTTGGGGGTCTTTCTCTGGCCTACCAACAGTATCTAATGGTCAACCATGAATTTATAAAGCAGTGTCACCAGACAGCACAGGTTCGTTCCTCCCAGCTATTGCAAGTAAGCCATGATACAAGAACTCAGAGACACAAGTGATCCCTTTAAATATCCGCCTCAGGCAGAAACAATTATCAATAAAGAGATTTGTGGAGACAGAGGAGATGCTAATCAATTAGGATGCTACCCAATCAGAAGAGGGTGACAAATCCCTACAATAAATCCTTTCATAGGGGGGTCTTAAGGAAGTTTCAAAAAGATATAAGACAGGTCTAGGCACTTAAAAAGAGAGCAGCTCCATTTTTTCTGGAAAGTTCACATTGCCTGAAATATCACTGAGCACCACAAAGGTCTGCAGATGGGTGCGTGCAAGAAGGGATAAAAAGAAAGGGTGAACTCCCAGAGTCACTGACTTACCATATGGATACCCAAAGCCCTCTTAATGTAGCTTCCTTAGGTCTAGCACTTTTTACCTTTGTTCTTAGAGGTAAGCCAATGTATGGTCAGAGAGGCAATTTCAATAGCAGTTACAAAGTAACAGTAGAGGGATGGCTCCTATTGACCTCAAAATGTACATGACTTATGACAGCTCGGGGGAGAAGGGAGGATGATTTGCATCAGACACTTTCCCAAAAGGGGGAAATCGGGGGCACTTAGTGGTCAAGAGAATTGACTGTACTTCTGGAGGTCCTGGGTTCAGTTCTCAGCACCTATAGGGCACGCGGCTCCCAAACCTCGGTAACTCCTATCCCCTGAACGCCCTCTTCAGGCCTCCTTGTGCAGTGGGCACACATCGTTCAGGTATATACTGGCAGGTAAAATGCACAAACACACTAAGAAAAAACTTTAAAACTTAAATGTGTGTGAGTGGAAGAGGGAAACCAAGGCAAGAATGAAAATTTAGCTTTTTAAAATAATAATAACAACAAGAATAATTGCTTTACAGATTATAAACTCTCAGAGAAGGGGCTCGGTGTCATGCCTATGTTAGAAGAGAAGGCATTCATGAATGCGCGCTGCATGGTTACACATCTAGCAGGGGTCTGGAACTGGCTGCCACTTTTCAGCAGCCTAAAAACATAAAAATAAAAATATTTTTTTAAGAAAAGCAAAACGAAAAATAATAAAATAAAATTAAAGGCAATCAACTCTGGAGAATTCAAAGCTTCACCCAACCTAACAACCTTTTCCTGCCTGCCTTCCGCGTGGCTGACAACCAAATACTGCGTACTGTTGTCAAGGACGTAATGCACAAATGCTTATGGGGGTACTGACTGGATTTCATGAGGAGGGCAGTGCGCACTGTTTAGTGGCCAGAGAGCACAGGGGAGAAGGAGAGCGAGCTCAGGGGAAGGCGCTGCGAGCGCAGGCCACCTCCAACCCCGACAACTCCCCTCCCACTCCTACGCAAGGCCACAGGACACCGGGTCTCCCGGGTCGCCGCAGTGGCCGCAGGGTGAGAGGCAGGGTATTCACCTGAACAGCTCAACATCTCCCACTCGTGGGGCCCGCAGAAGATCGCGGCCAGTGCCAAGAGTTCCTGCCTCATCTCCTCCGCCATTTCCGCCTGACCAGAATCCGAAGCCGCTTCCGCCGCCTCCCGGAGCAGAGCGCGCCCACGACCACTGGGGGGCGCCCGGGCCTCACAGCCCGGCAGGCTGTGGGTGGCGCAGAGCGGGGTTGGGCGTGTCTATGGGCGTGGCGAATGTCTGAAAGCTCCGCCCAGGCCCTTTTGCTCTCTAATTCCAACTTGAAGTTCCTTCATTCCCAGAGTTTTTGCCCCCGTTGTTTTCTAGAGCTGAGAGAGACCTGTAAAGCCCCAAAGACCCTACAAGAACACCCAAGCGTGAACCCCTGTGCTTCACCTACACTAGGCTGGGAGGAGATGGAGAGAGTAAAAGAAACCTAAACAAACAAGAAAAGCCAAACAAGGCGAGCCCTTGGTCTTTTGAACCTTATGTCCGGAGATGTTGCTGTCAGTGACCCTCGCAGTCGGGATATTTCAGAAAAGACCTTGATAATAACCTCCAGGATACTGAACTGGTCACTAGCCCCAGGCTTACAGACAAGGTCTAGATTCCCGGGCCTCTTTTCTGTCAAAGGTGCAGAAAAGAAGAGGGAAGATTGAGACGAGACTCCCTAACTAGTGGGATAGGGTCCAAAACCATAAACTAGCTTTGACAATTGGTTTGGTTTGGTTTGGTTCAGGTGATATTCGATGCATACAATATAATGTGTCTATTACCACTGTGGCCCCTGAAGCTTAATGGTGAAATCACCATCATTGAATCTTGACCTAAACTTTAAAACACACGCAGTAACAATGGGATAACAGAACGGTCAATGCATCGTGTTCCAACCTCGACTTTGGTGAGCAAAATTAATTTGTGGTAAATAGTTCTTTCTAGGTGTGTTTAACTTGTTTTTTGTTTTTGTTTTCCAAATAAAAATTTTAAATTCTGCAGCTCCCAGAAGCCCTGACTCGCTCGGGGAGGTTCCCTACCTCTAGTTTGTATCAGAAATAACATTCTGTGTACATCAAAGAACTTAAGTAGGTCTACAGCGGCTCTTTTCACTGACTTCTACAAGTCAGAATAATTTTACCTGGCCCTGATCCCAATCACCATTTCTGTTGCTAAAAGGGGAATTAGAAAAAGGAAGAGAAATTGGCTTCCAAGCAGAGAAAGGAAATCTGACAAGATAGACCAGAGAAGCTTTCCCAGGGATGCCCTGAGATTTCAGTGACCCCAAGCAATTAGGGACCATGCTGTGCACATAATTAGAAAGGGGGGCTGGGATTTACCATGCTGAGCGCTTACCTAGGGAAGCACAAGGCCCTGGGTTCGGTTCCGAAAAAAAACCAAAAAAAAAAAAAAAAAAAAAAAAAAGAAAGATAAAGGTTTATTTAAACACATAATTATCTATAATGTGGCCAATTTGTATTAGAAGAAAGAAAAAAATCATTCCTTTGAGTTATTTCCAAAATAGCAGTTCAATCAAGTTCAGTGGGTTCATAATTAACTGTTAGAGAGATTTGGGGAACAGATTACACTTTTGATTTACAATATCACTCTGTTATTCAATTTTAGTTTAAAGTCCAGTGTTACTGTTAAAAGTAATGGAAAAGATATTAATGTGGTTATTTGTCATATTTGTTAAGGTGGTCCACACAATAATTGAATAGCCCTCATCCTGCTTTTAATTTTTCATATTCAATGTGTGATAAGAACGAAATAACAGGA
Source organism: Rattus rattus (assembly GCF_011064425.1). Lineage (NCBI taxonomy): Eukaryota > Metazoa > Chordata > Mammalia > Rodentia > Muridae > Rattus > Rattus rattus. The sequence goes on along the minus strand of NC_046156.1, from coordinate 38,710,658 downwards.
ACAGCGTGATTCCAGTTGTCAGCAGGATTAGGAGGCGCTCACCAGAGCCTGCTGTCAGCAAGGGGTCCGTGAAAATTGATGTAAAAGTACAGCCATCTATTACCGTACTTAAAATTTTCTGGTCAGTGGGTTTCTCTTTTGCTTTCCTTCCTCCTGATTCCTTAACCTGTTTTTCATACTTCATTTAGCATGTTTAAATAAAAAGTCGATGTGAGTGTCTTTTAAATTGACACTACCCTGAGACACCGAAGTCCCCTGAATGTGTTTCTTGCACTCTGACATTTAGAAGTAATCATCACAGAGGCAGCGTAATGTCTGCTTGGCATTTCTCACACTAGGAAAGTGGCAGGTACGTGGCAGATCTCTGAAGCTACCGCACCGTAATCATTTTTCTTGTAATAAAATTTCTTCTAGTCGGCGGCTACTGAAATTCTAAATATTTAAATGTGGAGTGCACGTCGGCCGTGAGAGTATTATCAGCCTCTATCCCCACCTCCCACAAATACACACACCAATGTGTGATTTGCCAAAACAATATTACCTTCCCACGTATTTCTAAAGAGCAGTATCCCCAAGACTCGGATGGGAAAGGACCTGTACCCTCTCACCTCAGGTTAAAGCCACTAATCCAGGAAGTCAGTATAAACAGTGGTTCTTTTAATTTTCCCAGAACAGCTCTATTGACTGCCTTAGGAGTACTATGTAAACTTAAATACTTAGTCTAAAACTGTAAGTCAAAACCCACTTGCACAAGCAGTTAGGATAGGTGAAATGTTAGTATCCCGAGAAGAGCTGAGTGGGTTTAATAAGAAAAATTATGATTTGAGAACGTTAAAAGAATACTTTCAAAAACTGCTGGTCTGAGGGTGGAGCTCAGTGGTGGAGCACCTGCCTGGGCTGCTCAGGGTCAGCCCCTAAGCTAACATTAAACTAAGGAAAGGTAAAGGCCAGCTTCCTACGGAGAGCTAACTGGGAGACGCTGCCGCTCGCCCTGTGTGTGTAAAGAGTTCCTGTGCTCACTCAGGTCTCTATGTCCTTGGACTCTGACTATTGTTGAGACAGCGATGAAGCAAGAAGCCCTTGCTTTCACTCAGTCCCGTCTTCCAGCTAGATAAGGAGATACAGTCTGCTGTAGTCGCCAACTCCCTCACCACGCTGTAGGGACGAGAATTGCCACACTTTGTTAACCAAGGTGAAGTTCAATGTCCTCACAGGGTTGAAGGCAGTGGGGTCGCAGCATGGTATCAATGACGTTATTGCCCACAACTTGCCAGGAGGAAAAATTATTTTGTAATGTTCAGGAATGTCGCAGGCTTCCGAAAGGGTAGAAGTGGGTGCTATTAACTGACCCCACAGCTTTCTTTTCTGTTACAGAGTCAAAGTTTCAAAATTATCTTTCGCCATGATGTCAAAATAGAAACAACTCAATTGCATGAGAATTTGGCCCAGATTTCTGTGTTGGGTCAAGATACGCCAGCACCATGTCCAGATAATCTATATTTGCTCAAGCACATCCATTGCTGTCTGCTTGTGCTTGTCTCCTAAATACAAATGGTACCAAAACAGCTCCAATTTGCTTTGTGGGAAACTGACCCTGGGGCAATGTCCACTGACAGTTCAATACTTATCAATGTTATCCAAACAACTCCTGGTTATCATTAGAGTTTTAAGGTCTGTCTAATTAAAATAATACCCAATGCTTACTTCTGGTTGCGGCTGTCAATATATTCTCTTCATTAACTATATTTTCTCACAGCCTACGACTAGGAGAGCCAGTGTTTATTATCTGAAGGAACTATAAATATGCAAATGCGGCTGTTTCAGAGAGACAGTGATTGAAATGGAGGGAGATAAAAGGAGGCCCCAGAGTGGGGTGGCAAAAGCAGAGCCTGGGGTTCTTAAAGGCAAACAAACAGAAACACTGTGGAAGGGGGGAAGATGGTATGAAGGAAAGGGGAAAGAGTAGAGAAGGGGAAGTAGTGAGGAAAAAAACCCACAAGGGAGAGAAGGCATAAAGAATGCGGGTTCATCTTAAACAATGACAGTCTGAAATTTTACTCAGTAACAGGTTGGGAGCAAAGAGGGTTGGGTGTCATGAGCAAGTGGGGAACCATAGCTTATTCTCTCAGCTGTGGGGCTTGTAGTCTCTGGATTCAACATTGTTTTCTAAATGGACTCAACAGATCGTTTCTTCCGGGTCTTTAAGTTTTGAAAGATGGGTGGTTTAAGAGGAAACGCAGTGAGGAAAGCAGAGGGGAAAGAAAGAAAGCACAGCAGAGCAAGCTGAGGAGGACAGAGATGAGGAAGGATGCGAAGTCCACAGTTAAGAGAGTCTGGCTGAAAGGACGAATGGCTGAGGAATGGCTCGGATGGGAGACGCACAGAACCTAAAACTTCATGGCCTCAATAGCACACATGTGCTCCTCTCTCACGTGTTCTGGTCTGGAGATGGTGTCTAGACCACACTTCGGTCTTGTGACTCTATTCTAGCTTGATCCTCAGTGTTGTGTGGATCATGATGACCTGAAATGTTCCAACCGCCAGTCATGTCTTTGCCCACACAGAAGAACTCGGTCCTGTCGGAGGCTGTTGGCTGGATCTCAGTCCATGAATGTTGTGGTTAAAGGAGATATGAACATCAGTATACCATGTTTAATCAGAGAGACCATGGACTCAGCTAAATATCGAAGAAGAAATTAAATGTCATTATTCTTATCATTTATTATGGAAAAAGGGCAATGCCACGAGGAAGCAATGGGCCGTCCCTGTCACATCAAGTTCAATGCTGGCCATGAGATTAAGTTGTCACACAATTCCATAGATCCAGCATTTTTCCTTCCCTTGACCCTCACCACCCAGAGCCCTATCATACTGGCCTGCCTTCATTTTCTCACTATCTGAAGTCACTCTGTTTATTTGTGTCTTGTGGCTTCCCATGCTCTGGTCTCAATGTCTGTGTCCTCTCGAGGTCCATGACCTGAATGTGGTGGCATTTGGGAGGTGACTATGCCATCAGTGTAGAGCCCTCACAAATGGGATTAATGTTCTTACCAGAGAGATTGAGTGAGCTTCTTGCCCTTTCAACCAAATAGGGACAAAGAAAGCAAGCCAACCTGTGAGTAACCTGTCTCAGTTAGGGTTCTATTGCTGTAAAGGGATGACATGACCATGGTAACTCTTATAAGGGAAAACATTTAATTGGGGCTGGCTTACAGTTTAAGAGATTTTCTCCACTGTCATCGTGGTAGGAAGTATGGTGGCAGGCAAGCAGACATGATAATAGAGACATAGCTGAGAGTTCTACAACTGGATTGTCAGGAGCAGTAAAAGAAGGTGACACTGGGCCTGGCTTGACGATCAGAAGTCATAAAGCCTACCTCCAGTGACACACTTCCTCCCAGGAGGCCACACCTCCTAATAATGTCACTTCCTATGGGCTTTTGGGTGCCACAATGAGTAAATAAAGTACAGTCTTCCCTACCCTCTAGGAGTTGGGCTTCTAATCTATCTGGGCCATGAGCCCTCTGTAATGGAGCAACAGAAGAAAATCCCACTAGGTATGTGGAGGTCCACTGGAGAGGACCCAGGAAAACCTGTTTTAGATGTTATGGTACAGGCTTTTCCATCACAGAGAAAAGGATGCTGGTCATGAGATTAAGTTGTCACATGTTTTTGTCTTTTGTTTTTGTTTTTGTCTGCCAAGATTCATATCGCCAATTCCACGATGCTGGGATCTGGGGGTTAGACCTCTGTCAGCATTCTTCAATAAGCCTGTGTGGAATGGCTTTCTTAGGGTTCGTAGGAAGAGGGTCCCATAGTCTGTGGCACAGCTTCTTGGTGATTAGTGATTATAGTGTGGCATCAGAGCAGAGACTTGAAAGATAATGCATTTGATCAGCAGCAGGAAACCACAGAACTAGAGGCATTTCCCTTCCTGCTTCAGGAATTTCTCAGAGACCATTTATTTCCCAGGGACCATGCTTCCTAGGGACTATTTCCCAGCAGTGTAACAAAGATGTAATTGTTTTCTTGGTCTTCTTTTTAAAATCACAATCGGAGTCAAAATAATAGTCCTATGGTGAGAGCGTTTCTGTCTTTCCCTGTTGGTTTTCACTTGTTTACGTTGTTCTCATTTTTAGTGGGAAGAAGTCAAGAAAAAAAGAAAAGGAAGAAAACCTCCCTTCAGACTTTATCGCCTACTAACATCTACCATTGCGTCTGCTCCCTCTCCATCTGCTTCTGCCTCCATGAAACATATCTTCCTTAATTCTGACCAAAGATGAACACATTTTTCTGCACAGACTTAGTGACCTGGGTTTAATCCAAAGGTTATGATTTAATCTCGACTTGTCCATACATAATAATAATGAATTAAATATATCTATATATTTAAGACAGGGTTTCTCTGTGTAGCCCTGGCAGGCCTGGAACTTGCTTTGTAGACCAGGCTGACCTTACAGAGATCCACCTGTCTCTGCCTCATGAGTGCTAGGATTAAAGGCGTGTACCACCACACCTGGCTCCCACTCCCCACTTAATTTTTTAATTAAATATTAAAATCTAATGCATTTCTCTAAATTTAAGGGGTTCTTTTTCCTTTAAAGGTATTTCATTTTATGTGTATGAGGGTTTTGCCTCCTTTGTGTATGTGTACTACCAACATGCCTGGTGTCTGACAAGGCCAGAAAATGGTGTCAGATCTCCCAGGAGAGTGTTAGAATCCTGGGATTGGAGGTACAGATGGGTATGAGCTTTCGTGTGGGTGTTGGAAGAGAGCCTTGGTCCTCTGCAAGAGCAACGAGTGCTCTTAACCACTGAGCCAAGTCTCCAGCCCCAGCCCTTCATTCTTAAGTGTGAATCCCATACTCCCTCTGAATCTGAGTTTGGGACCCCTCTCCCACATCTCCATCCTTCGTATTTGTAACTTGCCAGGCCACACTGTGATTGCTCACGTGTGTCTGCAATCACAACAGAGAAATTGTGCAAGTTGTAGGAGTTGTTTCTATGGCTGCATAACTGTATGTCCAACTGTTTTTTATTTTTTGAGGTAGAATCTCAAAGAACTTTTAATTAGTTCTGCTTTAATGGATAGAAACACCTAAAAATACTTTTAACATATTTACAGGCAACTTTCTTTTGCATCTTTTATTTTTACGTTTTTTTCTTTTATTAGATTTTTTTAAATTTACATTTTAAATGTTATCCCCTTTCCCAGTTTCCCCTCCAGAAACCTGCTATCCCATCCTCCCTCCCGCTGCTTCTATGAGGGTGCTCCCTCACCTACCCACTTCCTCCCACCTCCCTGACCTGACATTCCCCTACACTGATTCACCTAAAGTTGGCAGGAACAAGGGCTTCTCCTCCCATTGATGCCTGACAAGGCCATCCTCTACTACATATGCCCCTGGAGCCATGGATCCATCCCTGTATACTCTTTGGTCGGTGGTTTAGTCCTGGAAGCTCTGGGGATCTGGTTGGTTGATATTGTTGTTCTTCCTATGGGGTTGCAAACCCCTTCAGCTCCTTCAGTCCTTTCTCTAACTCCTCCATTGGGGTCCCTGTTCTCAGTTCAATGGTTGACTGCGAGCATCCTCCTCTGTATTTGTCAGGCTCTGGCAGAGCCTCTCAGGAGACAGCTATATCAGGCTCCTGTCAGAATGCACATCTTGGCATTCACAACAGTGTCTGGTCTTGGTGACTGTATATGTCATGGATTCCAAGGTGGGGCAGTCTCTACATGGCCTTTGCTTCAGTCTCTGCTCCACACTTTGTCTCCATATTTCCTCTGGTGAGTATTTTTGCTTCCCCTTTTAAGAAGGTCTGAAGCATCCATTCTTTCTTCCTTCTTCCTGAGTTTCACGTAGTTTGTGAATGGCGATTCTGAACCCTTGGGTTAATATCCACTTAACAGTGAGTACATACTATGTGTGTTCTTTTATGATTGGGTTACCTCACTCAGGATGATATTTCCTAATTCCATCCATTTGTTAAAATTTCATGAAGTCATTGTTTTTAATAGCTGAGTAATAGTCCATTGTGTAAATGTACCACATTTCCTTTATCCATTTCTCTGTTAAAGGACATCTAGGTTCTTTCCAGGTTCTGGCTATTATAAATAAGGTTGCTATGAATGTAGTGGAGCATGTGTCCTGGTTGTATGTTGGGGCATCTTTTGGGTATGGCTGGGTCATCAGGTAGTACTGTGTCAAATTTTCTAAGGAACTGCCAGACTGATTTCCAGAGTAGTTGTACCAGCTTGCAATCCCACTAACAATGGAAGAGTGCCCTCTTTCTCACATCCTTGCTAGTATCTGCTGTCACTTGAGTTTTTGATCTTAGACATTATGACTGGTGTGAGGTGGACTCTCAGGGTTGTTTTGATTTGCATTTCCCTGATGACTAAAGATGTTCAACATTTCTCTAGGTGCTTCTCAGCCATTCAATATTCCTTAGATGAGAATTCTTTGTTTAGTTCTGTACCCCATTTTTAATAGGGTTATTTGGTTCTCTGGAGTCTAACTTCTTGAGTTCTTTGTATATATTGGATATTAGCCCTCTATCAGATATAGAATTGATAAATATCTTTTCCTAATCTGTTGGTTGCCATTTTGCCTCAATGACAGGCCTTAAAGAAGCTTTGCAATTTTATGAGGTCCCATTTGTCAATTCTTGATCTTAGAGCATAAGCCATTGGTATTCTCTTCAGAAAAATTTCCCCTATGCCCATGTGTTCGAGGTTCTTCCCCACTTTCTCTTCTATTAGTTTCAATGTATCTATATTGTGTGGAGGTCCTCAATCTACTTGGACTTGATCTTTGTACAAGGGGATAAGAATGGATTGACTTGCATTCTTCTACATGCTGACCACCAGTTGAACCAGCACCAGTTGTTGAAAATGCTATCTTTTTTCTACTGCATGGTTTTAGCTCCTTTGTCAAAAATCAAGTGACCATAAGTGTGTGGGTTCATTTCTGGGTCATCTGTTCTATTACAGTTCTACCTGCCTGTCTCTGTACCAATACCATACAGTTTTTTTCATTACTGTTTTGTTATATAACTGGAGGTTAGGGATGGTGATTCTCCAAGAAGATCTTTTATTGTTGAGGATAGTTTTAACTATCTTGGGTTTTTTGTTATTCCAAATGAATTTACAAACAGCCCTTTCTAAGACTGTGAAGAATTGAGTTGGAATTTTGATAGGGATTGCATTGAATCTGTAGATTGCTTTCAGCAAGATGGCAGTCTTTTCTATATTAATCCTGCCAATCTGTGAGCATGGGAGATCATTCCATCTTCTGAGATCTTCTTCAATCTCATTCTTCAGAGACTTGACGTTCTTGTCATATAGATCTTTCACTTGCTTGGCTAGAGTCACACCAAGGTATTTTATATTATTTGTGACTATCGTGAAGGGTGTCATTTCTGTAATTTCTTTCTCAGCCTGTTAATCCTTTGAGTAGAGGAAGGATACTGATTTTTTTTTTTAGTTAATTTTATATCCAGCCATTTTGTTGAAGTTGTTTATCAGCTCGAAGAGTTCTCTGGTGGAATTTTTGGGGTCATTTAACTATACTATCATATCATCTGCAAATAGTGATATTTTGACTTCTTTTCCAATTTGTATCCCTTTGACCTCCTTTTGTTGTCTGATTGTTCTGGCTAAGACTTTGTGGACTATATTGAATAAGTAGGAAGAGAAGGGGCAGCCTTGTCTAGTTCCTGATTTTAGTGGGATTGCTTCAAGTTTCTCTCCATTTAGTTTGATGTTGGCTACTGGTTTGCTGTATATTGCTTTTTAGTATGTTTAGGTATGGGCCTTGAATTCCTGATCTTTCCAAGACTTTTAACATGAAGGGGTGTTGACTTTCGTCAAATGCTTTCTCAGCATCTAATGAGAGGATCATGTGTTTTTTTCCCTTGAGTTTGTTTATATAGTGAATTATGTTGATAGATTTCCATATATTGAACCATTCCTGCATCCCTGGGATGAAGCCTATTTGGTCATGATAGATGATTGTTTTGATGTGTTCTTGAATTCGGTTTATGAGAATTTTATTGAATATTTTTGCATTGATATTCTTAAGGGAAATTGGTCTGAAGTTCTCTTTCTTTGTTGGGTCTTTGTGTAGTCAAGGTGTAAGCATAATTGTGGCTTCATAGAAGGAATCGGGTAGTGTTCCCTCTGCTTCTACTTTGTGGAATAGTTTGGAGAGTATTGGTATTATGTTTTCTATGAAGGTCTGATAGAATCCAGCACTAAACCTATCTGGTCTTGGTCTTTTTAAGTTTGGGAGACTTTTAATTCTATTCCTTTATTTCTGTTGCTTTTATTTCTTTAGGGGTTATGGGACTGTTTAGATGGTTTATCTGATCCTGATTTAACTTTGGTAACTGTTATCTGTCTAGAAAATTGTCCATTTCATCCAGATTTTCCAGTTTTGTTGAATATAGGCTCTTGTAATAAGATTTGATGATTTTTTTTAATTTCCTCAGATTCTGTTGTTATGTCTCCCTTTTCATTTCTGATTTTGTTAATTTGGATATTTTCTCTGTGCCCTCTGGTTAGTCTAGCTAAAAGTTTATCTATCTTGTTGATTTTCTCAAAGAACCAGCTCCTGGTTTTGTTGATACTCTGCATAGTTTTTTCGAGTTTTTTTGTTTCTACTTGGTTGATTTCAGCCCTGAGTTTGATTATTTCCTGCTGTCTACTCCTCTTGGGTGTATTTGCTTCTTTTTGTTCTATAGCTTTCAGGTGTGCTGTCAAGCTGCTAGTGTTTTCTCTCCCCTGTTTCTTTTGGGAGACACTCAGAGCTATGAGTTTTCCTCTTAGCACCGCTTTCATTGTGTCCCATAAGTTTTAGTATGTTGTGTCTTCATTTTCATTAAATTCTAAAAAGTCTTTAATTTCTTTTTTAATTTCTTCCTTGATCAAGTTATCATTGAGTAGAACGTTGTGTAGTTTCCATGTGTATGGAGGCTTTCTGTCATTTTTGTTATTATTGAAGACCAGCCTTAGTCTGTGGTGATCTGATAGGATGCATGGGATTGTTTCAATCTTCTTGTATCTGTTGAGGCCTGTTTTGTGTCCGATTATATGGTCAGTTTTGAAGAGGGTACCATGAAGTGTTGAGAAGAAGGTATATTCTTTTGTTTTAGGATGAAATGTTATATAATATCTGTTAAATCCATTTGGTCATAAGTTCTGTTAGTTTCACTGTGTCTCTGTTTAGTTTCTGTTTCCATGATCTGTCCATTGATGAAAGTGTGGTGTTCCTACTTATTGTGAAAGTCTCCTACTATTATTGTGTGAGGTGCAGTGTATGCTCTGAGCTTTAGGAAAGTTTCTTTTATGAACGCAGGTATCCTTGCATTTGGAGTATATAGATATTCAGAATTGAGAGTTCATCTTGGTGTATTTTTCCTTTGACGAGTATTTAGTGTCCTGCCTTGTTTTTTTGATAACTTTTGGTTGAAAGTCTATTTTATTCTATATTAGAATGGCTACTTCAGCTTGTTTCTTGGGACCATTTGCTTGGAAACTTTTCCCCCCACCTTTTACTCTGAGAAAGTGTCTGTCTTTGTCACTGAGGTGCATTACCTATATGCAGCAAAATGCTGGGTCTTCTTTACATACCCAGTCTGTTAGTCTATGGATGTCTATTGGGAAATTGTGTCCATTGATTTTGAGTGGCTATCTTCTTTTGGTTAGTTGAAAGATTACTTTCTTGCTTTTTCTAGAGTGTAGTTTCCCTCCTTGTGTTAAAATTTTCCATCTATTATCCTTTGTAGGACTGGATTTGTGGAAATACATTGTGTAAATTTGGTTTTGTCATGGAAATCTTAGTTTCTCCATATATGGTGATTGAGAGTTTTGCTGAATACAGTAGCCTGGGCTGGCATTTGTGTTCTGTTAGGATCTGTATGACATCTGCCCAGGATCTTCTAGCTTTCACAGTCTTCTGTTGGGAAGTCTGGTATAATTCTGATAGGTCTGCCTTTTTATGTTACTTGACCTTTTCCCCTTACTGTTTTTAATATTCTTTCCTTGTTTCCTGTGTTTGGTGTTTTGAATATTATGTGATGGGAGGAATTTCTCTTCTGGTCCAATCTATTTAGAGTTCTGTAGGCTTCTTGTATGCTTATTGGCATCTTTTTCCTTAGGTTAGGGAAGTTTTCTTCTATGATTTTGTTGAAGATATTTCCTGGCCTTTTATGTTGGGAATCTTCACTCTTTTCTATACCTATTATCCTTAGGTTTGATCTTCTCATTGTGTCCTGGATTTCCTGGATGTTTTGGGCTAGGAGCTTTTTGTGTTTTGCATTTTCTTTGATATTAGTGTCAATGTTTTCCATGGTATCTTCTGTCCCTGAGATGATCTCCTCTATCTCTTGTATTCTGTTGGTGATGCTTGAGTCTATGACTTCTGATCTCTTTCCTAGGTTTTCTATCTCCAGGGTTGTCTCCCTTTGTGCTTTCTTTATTGTTTCTATTTCCATTTTTAGATGATGTATGGTTTTATTCAATTCCTTCACCTTTTGATTGTGTTTTCCTGTAATTCTTTAAGGCATTTTTGTGTTTGCTCTTTAAAGGCTTTTACCTGTTTACCTGTGTTGTCCTGTATTTCTTTAGGGGAGTTATTTATGCCCTTCTTAAAGTCCTCTAACAACATCATGAGATGTAATTTTAAGTCAGAATCTTGCTTCTCTGGTGTGTTGGGGACTTGCTATGGTGGGAGAACTGGGTACTGATGATGCCAAGTGGCCTTGGTTTCTGTTGCTTAGGTTCTTGCACTTGCGTCTCACCATCTGGTTATCTTGATGTTAGCTGGTCTTGCTGTCTCTGACAGTAGCTTGACCGTCCTCTAAGTCTGTGTGTCAGCACTCCTGGGAGACCAGCTCTCTCCTGGAGGGGTCTGGATACAGAGAGCTGTATCACAGGGTCAGCTCTGGGAGCAGACAGAAACCAGAAGAATCGTGTCCCAGACTGTTCCTTGGTTCCTGTGTTCTGAGAGCTCTGGGCAGGTCTCTCTGAGTAGAAGCGGTGCTCTTACCTGAGTTCTCAGGTGTGTCAGCACTCTTGGGAGATCAGCTCTCTCCCAGCAGGATCTGGGTACAGAGAGCTGTAACACAGCATCAGCTCCTGGTGCAGACAGAAACCGGAAAGCTGTATGTTCAACTTTTAAAACAGTGCCTGGCTTACAAAAGGCTTTCAAATGTAAGCTGAATGAAGAATGAATGAATGAATGAATGAATGAATGAATGAATGATGGGAACTGGGGAGATGGATCTGTCAATACAGTGCTTGTAGGTCTCATCTAAAGAGCTGGGCAGGATGAGCAGAATGTCAGCACCCAACTATAATCCCAGCTTTGTGCAGGCAGAAACAAGAGGATTCCTGTGTACTGCACAGCCAAACTCAAGCAGCAAGTTCTAGGTTCTATGAGAGACCCTGTATTAAAAATTAAGATGAGGAGAGATTAAAGAAGGCACCCTGTATCAATCTCAGGTTTCCACATGCACAAGCGTGTGCACGCACGAACAGAGAACAGGATGAATGCTTTAATACAGCGTATAATCAAACAGGTTAAGGTGTATGCTTCTTACCACCTCCCCAGTGATTTTTACTCCATTTCCTTATCTTTTGAATGTATCGACACACTGACACTCAGCAATGTTAAACAAGCAGATTGCTATCCAAACTTTACTTGATTCACATTCGGAGTGAATTCAGATATACAGTGAGCAAAGGATTCAGTGATTTTTCTCTGCCAAAGCCTTGCAGTAACGTACAGGGCTGGTAGAAAGGGCAGACTTCTCACATTTTGAACTTGAGTCACTGTTCACAGTTACTGTGTCATTTTCCATATGTATTTGCATAAATGACTTTAAGGTGATTATTAGAACTTATACATAGTATGGAATTTGGGCGTTATTCTAATTTTTAAAAGATTTACTTATTTATTATATATAAGTACACTGTAGCTGTCTTCAGACACACCAGAAGAGGGCATCAGATCTCGTTACAGATGGTTGTGAGCTACCATGTGGTTGCTGAGATTTGAACTCAGGACCTCTGGAAGAGCAGTCAGTACTCTTGGCCGCTGAGCCATCTCTCCAGCCCGTGTTGTAGTAATTTTTTTAATCTCAGTCAGTGGTTTCTAGTCCACCTTGATCATTCAGTTCCCAAATAAAAGACAAACAACTCTTGTTTTTGTTTTGTTTTTATGTGCTCTGACTGCATGTATACCTGCAGGCCAGAAGAGGGCATCAGATCCCATTACAGATGGCTGTGAGCCACCATGTGGTTGCTGGGAATTGAACTCAGGACCTCTGGAAGATCAGCCAGTGCTAAGACAAACAACTCTTATATTACAATAAGTCGTATGCACTAGAGCTGGGCAGATATCTACCCTCTATACTATTATGTCTACTTCCCTGCCATTAATCCCGAGATATGAGAGCCATGTTCCTCCTGAGCCAGTCTTATTCCAATTGGCCAGTCCTCATAGCCATGTTTCATGATTCAACAACCCCATAGTGTCTTCTCTCTCCACCTTCTCCTCTCTCCCCTCCTGGTCTCCTGCCTCAGACCTCAAGCCCAGGAACTGCAACCTCACCTATCTCTCTCTGCCCAGGTATAGGCTGAAGGCATCTTTATTCAACCAATAGTTTTAAATTAAGGGTCAAGGTTATAGAGAATCACGTGGTGTACATGATGATTCTCTCATATCTGGGGGCAGGATTTGGCATTACAATTCATAGAGAAAAAACTCAACAGGGCATCTTTGGGCCTAGTCTAGAAGTCACTTTCTGGGTGAATATATGTATTCTCTCTGTGTGTGTGTGTGTGTGTGTGTGTGTGTGTGTGTGTGTGTGTGTGTGTGTATACAGTGAACTTTATTGGTGATAATCAAGAGATTAGGAATGACCACCCTAACCTCCCCCCATTATTATGGGGGTCTGGGATTGAAACTGTGAGAGAGATACTCAGTATTGGGAGCCGAGTTAGGACAGAGACTCCACAGCAACCAAGGGCCTCTGTTTTGCTCTCAGTGCCATTGCTGGGGTGGGTGGTCCAGGGTTTCTTATTCCTTGGAGGCCATGTAAGCCACGAGGTCTACAACCCTGTTGCTGTAGCCATATTCATTGATACCAGGAAATGAGCTTTACAAAGTTGTCATTGAGAGCAATGCCAGTCCCAACATCAAAAGTGGAAGAGTGGGAGTCGCTGTTTAAGTTGCAGGAGACAACCTGGTCCTCCATGTGGCCCTTTAGTGAACCCTTGGATGCCTGCTTCACCACCTTCTAGATGTCATCATGCTTGGCAGGTTTCTCCAGGCAGCATGTCAGATCCACAATGGCTACCCTGAGGGTAGGAACATGGAGGGCCATGCTAGTAAGTTTCTGTTCAGTTCTGGGATAACCTTGCCCACAGCCTTGGCAGCACCAGTGGGTTCAGGGATGATGTTCTCATGACATAGCTTTCCAGAGGTCCTATCCACAGTTTCTCTGAGTGGCAGTGATGGCATGAACTGTGGTCATGAGCCCTTCCACGATGACAAAGTTGTCATGGATGACCTTGGCCAGGGGGTGGGGGGTGGGTGTGGGAGGGGCTAAGCAGTTGGTGGTGCAGGATGCATTGCTGACAATCTTGAGGGAGTTGTCATATTTCTCGTGGTTCACACCCATCACAAACAAGGGGGCATCAGCAGAAGGGGCAGAGATGATGACCCTTTTGGCCCCGCCTTTCAAATGGGCCCCAGTCTTCTCCATGGTGGTGAAGACTCCAGTAGACTCCATGACATACTCAGCACCAGCATCACCCCACTTGATGTAAGCAGGATCTCGCTCCTGGAAGATGGTGATGGGCTTTCAGTTGATGACAAGCTTCCCATTCTCAGCCTTGACTGTGCCATTGAATTTGCCATGGGTAGAGTCATACTGGAACATGTAGACCATGTAGTTGAAGTCAATGAAGGGGTCATTGATGGAAACAATCTCCACTTTGCCAATTGTAGAGCAGAAAGGAGTTCTGGTAACCAGGCACCCAATATGGCCAAATCCATTCACACTGACCTTCACCATCATGTCTATAGGATGTGGCTGGTACTGCATGAAAAGATTCGGCCATCTCTGGAACAAGGAGTGGAAAAAGGAAAGAAAATTGCTACAAAGTTCTGAAACAGAGGGCTGGTGTGCTGTACACACATGTATACATCACACATAGGCACATGCATGTGCACAGACTCATACACAGAGAAAGAATGTCTAGAATGGTGCAGTGAATCACCACTTTCCCCCTAGAATATGAGTATTTGACCTTGTGGTTGAAATCAGACCTTTAAAGCAGAGCATGGAAAGGCAGAAGGAAGCTACGATACTCCTGGGCTTTCTTTTGTTTCTGTTTTTCTAATGGACTATCGATTTCAAATTTTAATACCAAAATAAAGTATAGATTTCTTCTTCCCAAAAAAATAAGGATCTAAAAAACCTCACATTAATAAAAGATTTGCAATTATACAAAAAATAATCTGGCACTTAAACTCAGCCAATCAATACAATTTTACAAATCAAAACGAAATTTTTTCATCTGAAAACGTGAACCTGGGAAAACCAAATGTGAAATGTAACTGGAAAATTACAAATTTTTTTCTTCCAAAAAATACTAAGCACCCCCGACCCCTAAAAGTGATGTTAATTCAATAATCTGCCTTCAAGTTAGAATATATTGTCAGGTCCAAATACTCCCCCAAATTCTGGTGCCCATGCCCCTCTATGGAAGGAGCCAATCTTCGTCACCCTCAGAAGGAGCGAAGAGCGATTGTGGTTAGCACAGCAAAGCGCATGTGGCCTCCACGCTCACCCAGTACCCTGGTTCCTCTCCATTACCCTATCCTATCCTAAATTTCCACAGCTCACAGGCTTCCCTCGCCCCAGCTTCTCATTCCGTATAACCCTGCTCTGTGGGTCCTGCACTCTCTCCTTTTGTCTTTCTCTCGTGGTCCACTCTCTCATGGACTCCTTTGCCCGCACTCTCTCTGTCTTCCTCTCTTGCTTCTTTCTCTCCTCCCTTCTGCCCTGGACCAGGCTACCGCCCATGTTTTATCTACTACCTTCTTTTCTTGCTCTGACCTTCTCCAGACGCCTCTGGCTCTGCTCCCCTTCATATTCACAGGAAAATCCTTCCCCTCAACCATACCTCAGAGCCGTCATGTCCTTAGCTACATATCTGGTGCCAAAACCCTGGGTTCGCACTCACATTGGAGGAACGGCTACTCGATTTTTAATATGATGATATATAATTTTCTAGTACAGGCGTTTGCTGTGCTAAATTCAAAACTAAATATGGTTTAAATTTTTTGTTAGCTTTTTAAATGATTTTTTTAAAGATTTTACTCATTTTGTGTATGAATATTTTGTCTGCACGTTTGTCCTCTGAAGTGTGTGCCTACTGTCCATGGAGGTCAGAAGGGGGACATCAGATCACCTAGAACTAAAGTTACAGATGGTTGGGAGCCACCGTGTCACTGTGGTAACTGAACCTGGGTCCTCTGTAAGAGAAACAGAGCTCCTAAGCTTGGAGTCAGCTCTCCAGCCTGAATTTTCAATAGCTTTGGACTGTGGCCTAACTTAGGGATTCAAGAAACTATTCAAGGGGACATGATTTTTCTTGTGACTTTATTACTTTAAACAACAGTTTAATAAACGGAAAGCAAGAAAAGGGGAGGGACATGTATCTGCATGCTAGCCACACCTACCTGTAAAGTTCCTATTGGTGGGTGGGCATTCATAGAACCAATGTGACTCTAGAAGGGTCTCTGTCTGTTTGTCTATGGGTATCTCTGAAGGTCTATCTGACACTCCTTATTGACTCAACGGGTATCCAGGACATCTCTTATGGAAGGAAACTTTGTCTTTCCAAGTCCATCAAGGAGATCTCTAGCTCATACTCACAGACCTTGGGGCACCTCAGTCATTCTCTGGAAGTGAGAGACAGACACCCTGCTCTTTCCAACTGTACTTAAATGGTTGGGACAGCAAAGAGGAAGCTGACTCTGTGACTCACCAGCATCTAGCAGTGATATTAGAATATTTACCTGCTGATGGAGTATGGGCCCTGACCAGCTTAAAAACCACCATCCTGACCAAGCCTCTAGTCTGGCTACAGCAATGCTCTCTGATGGGCACCCTAAGAATCAGTAGCTAAACACAACAGGTACAACCAGAGTTTGCAAGTACATTTAAAAGCATGTTGTCTCACTTAATCCTCAAATTTTGTTATATATGCATGAACATTTCTTAGTTCCTGGTCGAGAAAACAGAGGTTTATAGAACTTAAAGCATTAAATCATGCGTCAAATAATAGGAACCTAGGAATATGGCTGCCTCACATAACCAGCCTGTCCTATTCTTTCTCAGTCAGTGCCCAACACTAATTAACAGGATAAGAAGCTGTCTAACTTTTTGACACTGTGCTGTCTAAACAGGCATCAGAAAAGGAAAAGCAACAAATGGAAGTGTTGAGCCAGGACTTAAGCTCTGTACCATTAGAACCACTACTCCCAGAAGTTTCCACCAAGTGGCTTACTTGGTCTATTGAAATGTAAAATGCACATGGTGTGCACTCATTGACAAGTTGATATTAGCCCAAATGCTCAAATTACCCAAGATGCACAGACCACATGAAATTAAAGAAGGATGACCAAAATGTGAATGGTTCACTCCTTCTTTAAAAGGGGAACAAAAATACCCATAGGAGGGGATAGGGAGGCAAAATTTGGAGCAGAGACTAAGGGAACAGCCATTCACAGCCTGCCCCACATGTGGCCCATACATATACAGCCACCAAACTAGACAAGATGGATGAAGCTAAGAAGTGCAGGCTGACAGGAACCGGATGTAGATCTCGCCTCAGAGACAGAGACAGAATATGTCAAATACAGAGGCGAATGCCAGCAGCAAACTACTGAACTGAGAATGGGACCCCCGTTGGAGGAATTAGAGAAAGATCTGAAGAAGCTGAAGGGGCTTGAGACCCCATATGAATAACAATGCCAACCAACCAGAGCTTCCAGGGACTAAACCACTACCCAAAGACTATACATGGACTGACCCTGGGCTCCAACTGCATAGGTAGCAGAGAATAGCCTTGTTGGGGCACCAGTGGAAGGGGAAGTCCTTGGTCCTGCCAAGGTTGGACACCCAGTGTAGGGGATTGTTTGGGGAGGGCAGTAATGGGGGAAGGGTGGGGAGGGGAACACCCATATAGGAGAGGGAGGGATTAGGGGGCTGATGGACAGGAATCTGGGAAAGGGAATAACATTTGAAATGTAAATAAGAAATACCCAATTTAATAAAAATTAAAGAAAAAAAGAAAAAGGCTCCAAACCTCCCCTACACACACACACACACACACACACACACACACACACACACACACACACGAAATGCTAACGATTAGAGGACAGAAATATGTGCACACCACACTTTCAACATTATCTTTAAGAACCTCTCCTCAGCTGCTCCCAGCTTCTGCAACCATCAGCAAGTAATATGAACTGAGAAGTATGAACCCAAATCACTGACTTCCTGGATGAAATTTATCTGAGATTAGTCTTAGTAAGCAAAGCAGAAAGTTGTAGAGTCTTTTTAAGTGTTAAAAATTCACTACCTTAGAGTCAGAAAGGCAAATATCATGCTTTTTCTTCTTTATGATTCCTGGAAAAAAATATAACCATGTAGGTACAGGAATGTAGAAGTAAAATAATGTAGAAGTAGAATGTAAAATGATGCAGAAATAATCTAGGGGAAACTAATGGGTGTGTGGGGAACAGAAGAGAGGGCATATACTCATAGCACATTAAATATTTATGAAAATGTCCTTATGGCTGGAGAGAAAACATAGTGGTAGAGTATTTGTCCAGCATAGGGTGGGGAAGGGAGGAAGGAAAAGAAAGTTAACCCACAAACTACTTCTGATATCAACTCCCAGGGTACAACAGAAGCAATGTGAAAATCCAACACAGCATACCTCCTTCACAAATCACCATCCTACAATAATGGCACCTAATGAAATGCCCTGAAAGAACTTCCAGACAAAGGACTTAAAAGAACAATTATAAGTATGCTTAAACAACTCAAAGAAGACATGAATAGATGCAGACAAAAACAGATAAGAATGAAGTAAAAGAGTCAATCCAATATATGAAAACAGAATTCAGTAAAGAGAGCTGCTGAAGAGAACACAAACGGAAATGGATGCTGGAGATGAAAAACTCAAGAAGCTAAATAAAAGTCTCACTAAAAAGCCTTTCCAGAAGAACAGACCATGGAGAAAACAAACACAAAGCTGGAAGACAAGGTAAAGGTCACTCAGAAACAGTCAGTAATAAATGCATGTATGTGTAAGTGTGTGTATATACATGCATGTAGAACATAGAAGAACTCTGGACACCATGCAAAGACCTCATCTTTCAATTAGAGGCATAGAAGACATAGAAGCATAGAAATACATTTCCCAAACCAAACAAAAAGAGGTGATATGTTATGGGGAGAGCACTAGTGGTGACCATCTAGACACAGTTTATAGCCCGAGTTTATATATTGCGATTCTTTATTCCAGCTGGCTGCAACTAAACTCAGGTACTTAGGATCTAAGCATAGACCCAAGGGTCCAAAGCATGGGTTTTTAAAGGCAGAAACCACATTGTACCATCTCACTCTGCAGTGCCATAAGGTTTTGCAGAAGCAAGCAGTTTAACAGAAGCAAAGATAAGCAGTTATCTGGAGGGCATTCCACACAAGCAGGCAGTTACCATAAGCTAAGATAGGCTAGCTAGTGGATCTGACCTCAGGTTCCCAGAATAGAGTTTGGTAATTTTCCATGGGATTCTCCATGAAGGAGATAAAATTCTAGTTAAACCTGAAATGGCCTCAGCAAGAATATTAATCATATGGGAACAAATGATATACCAATAGATAGGACCAGAAATGAAACTCCCAACAACATAGTATGTTAAAACATTAAAAGTATAGGGAAATAACAGGCATTAAGAGCTGCAGAAGAAAAAGGCAGGCCCATCAAGACAATACCTGATTATTTGACTTTTAGCACCAGAAAGACATGGAAAGATGTATTCTGAAATTTTGGAAAATCACAATTGTGAAGCCTGACTATTATACTCAGTAAAACTATTAAAATCAAAGGCGAGGTTGAAGAGATAGCTCTGCTGCTAACATGCACTAGCTACAGAGGACCTGGATCTGATTCCCAGCATCCACATGGAAGCTCACTGACTGTTATTCCACTCTCAGGGGATCTGATGCCCTTTCTTATCCCCTTTTGGGACTAGGTATGTGCTGATGCACAGACATACATGCAGACAAAATATTCACACATAAAGTAACATTTTTTTAAAAAAGTTAAGGTAAACTAAAACTTTCCATGAAAGAGAATAAGTGATGATCACTAAACAGAGGGAAGGAACATGTGGGTTTGAAGGACCTGGGATAAATAAACAATTCCAGAACCATATCAGAGTTCTAAGGAAATGGCATAAAGACTGTGAAACAGCAGGCATTAATGTTTCCTACTTGTGGTGACCACAGCAGCTACAAGGGTTCTTCTGACCTTCCCTCATGTTGTTATATTTGAAGACTTTGTTTCCCCTAGATGACTCCTTCCAACCTGTGGCTTTATCATCTATAATCCACTCTCTCCCATACAACTGCCCCAAATTCTGAACTCTTTTCCATTGTCTCTACTTGATGTCTTAACTTCAGTTGACTTTTCCAGATGACCTCATACTTAGCCTTTCTGAAAATGGTTATACTTCCCCAAAGTACACTATATATCCAAAGAAAATTAGTTTCTCCTAATCTAACTAGTAGAATGAATCTAGGTAAACCTTTGGGCCCCCTTGGGTTGCCAATTTTCATCAACTAAACATATGAAATCTATTCTCATTGGTGACTGTCTTTCACGATCCAGAGCCTTGGCAGTTCTAGGTGAGACTTAGCAAATCGCTCCTAATAACTTGTAGTACCCCATCATTAGATTTCCTCTAGTTGAAAATGCTCCCAGTGTCCCCATATGGCATCTTTTGCTCCTAAAATCTGCCTTAAACATCCTCTCTCCAGTGCTGGGTCACCACTAGATATGGTGTCACATGCCCAGTGAGAGAACACTGCCTCATTCCCCATGTGGCTCTGCAGTCTAGTCCCACAGATAAGACAGTGTGTATCCAGTGACAATCACTGAATCCTTCCTGTCAGTCTCTCTTCCTCCAGCCTGTCCATCATGCTCCATTCTCCTTATGTGACCTGAAGACAAAGCTCAACATTTGTCTTCCGATTTTTTTCCAGGCTCATTTCTCAAATAAGTTTTCACTTTATACAACTCTGAGAAGGAAAACTAAGTTAGGCTAGAGAGCCAGTGAAATGCCTCTGTGAGTTAAAGCATTTGTCTCTAGGCTAGACTACCTAAGTTCATTCTCTGGGGAGTCCAATGTGGTTGCAGAAGATAACTGATTACTATAAGTTGTCCTTTAACCTCTATCTATGCACCTTGGCAGGTGCACACCCACCCTCATACATACACACTAGATATATGATAGATAGATAGATAGATAGATAGATAGATAGATAGATAGATAGATAGATAGATAGATGATAGAGAGCAAGCAATGAAAAAATGTTAAATTAGGCTGATGATAGTTTTCTTCTGAAATATATTGAAAAGTAGCAAAGCTACATCTGATGCTATCAGGTTGGTCTTGGAGTTCATCTGTTAAACATAATTTCATAATACATTTCCTTCAAACGAGGCTAACCCATGACAGAGATGGGTTGGGAAAGAAACAAGATGATTCTGTAATCAAGTCTGGACACGGACGGATGTCCTTTTTATTCTGACTGCCATGAGTGACTGCTGCTACTTTGTTGTAGCCTCTTTCTCTTCTAGAGCAGGGTTACTGAAATCTCCTTTCATAAGACTAATCTCAATTTTTGACAACAGCCAATCCTACACAAAAATCCTCCCCCAAAGCACTTCATAGAAGCCAGAATCCTACAATAGACCTTTGTGTAAAGCTGTCTTACTGAACTATTCTCACTGTTGCCTACAGGCTGCATTAATCCTTTCCACCAGAGTAATAGACTGGGTGTGCTCAATCCAAAATGTCTTTCTGTGGGTTACAAAGACTGCAATATATATAATATATACATATATATATATATATATATCACAGTATCTGCACAAAAGCAAACTTGTTGATCAGTGGAATTAAATTAAAGACACAGACATAATTCCAGACACCTATAGATATCTAATTTTTGAGGAAGAAGTCAGAATACACACTGAGGAAAAAAGCAAATGGTGCTGGTCAACTGGATGGCTGCATGCAGAAGTATTCAAATGGATTCATATTTATCATCCTACATAACTCAATTTCAAATGGATCAAAGACCTCAACATAAAACCAGATGCACTGAACCCAACAGAAGAGAGAGTTGGGGATAGCCAAGAAGTAATTGGCTCAGAAAAAGACTTCTGAACAAAACATCACTGGCATTAAGATCAACAATTAATATATAGGACCTCAAAAAAAAACTGAAAATCTGTATGGCAAAAGACACCATCATTTGAACAAAGTGGCACTCTATGAAATGGGAAAAGGTTTTTACCATCTACACATTTGATAGAGGCTAATATGTAAAGAATTTTAAAACTAGATCTCAAGAAAACAAACTCTTAACTGCTGAGAAACAAAGAAAATTTCAACATCCTTAGTCAACAGGGAATGCAAATCCAAACCACTTTGTGATTCGTCTTACACCAATCAGGATGGCTAAGATCCCCCGCGCCGCCCCCAAAAGACACGCTGGTGAAGATGTGGAATAAGGAAAACACTCTCCCATTGCTTGTACAACCAATTTGGAATTCAGTGTGGAGTTTCCTCAGGAAGATAGGAATTGATCTACCTCAAGATCCAGTTATATCATTCTTGGCCATACACCTTAAAGATGCTTCATCCTACCACAGAGACATTTGCTCAGTCATGTTCATTGCTGCATTATTTACAATAGCCAGAAACTGGAAACCACCTAGATATCCTGCAACAGGTGAATAGATAAAGGAGACATGGCACATTTACACAATGTAATTTACACAGATGTTTTCAAAAAAACAAAAATGAAGTCGTGAAACCAGAAGGCAAGTGGATGAAACCAGAAAAATCTCATCTTTCATGAGGTAACCCAGACCCATGCAAAATGACAGATATGGTATATATCATGTGGATACTGACTTAACCAAGCTACAACCCATAGACCAACAGAGGTTAGGTATAGAGTAAAGGACTAGGAGTGGGATGAATAGCTCTCTCTAGAAAGGGAAATCGGATAGTTCTAGATGGATAGAGAGGGAACTAGAACGGGAGGATCAAGTGAGCATGGGGAAGGAAGCCGTGGATGAGGAAGGATGTATAGGGAGAGACAGTTAAAATTAAGGGCTGCTGAGGGATAGTATAGAAACCTAATACATCAGAAGCATCCTAAAAGATAAATAATATATAAAAAATATTCTAAATGAAATCATCACATGATGGGGAGGACAGAGTCCCAACTGGACATCGCAGCAAATGAAGCTTCCAGTACTGGGATTGGGTAACATCTAATTGAGTTGTTAGCCAAAGGGGGTGCTATGGGGACTCATAAACAACCCAGGCTGTTGCCAAGACCATAGCTTGCTCTCTACAAACCGATGGCAACACCCTCTTGCTGAAGACAACGTCTACACAACCCATTGAACATGGAGAAGTCAAGTTGGTGCCTATATAGAGCCGTCACCACCACATGCTGGCCTCTGTAGTACAGGAAGGTACTCTGGAGGGTACCAAAGGAGAAAATGTAAACACCAAGCCAGCCACAAACCCTTTGATTCACTTGGTGACCTGCCAGACATGTTCATGCAATGATGACACAGGTTTGTGGGAGTAATCAACCAATATCTGATTTGACTAAAGGCCAACTCCAGGACATGGAGCCTAAAGCCAACACTGCTTGAGTGGCTAAGAACCTGAGACCAGAGATCCCAAGGTCCTGGGGTAAAACCAAACACTAGAAAGAAAAAGCGATAAAGTGACTCCTAATGGCATTCTACTACACTCAGGGCTCAGCCATCATCAAAAGAAGTTTCCTCCTGCAACCGATGGGAGACCCTCAGCCAGACATTATGCAGGGGATGAGAAACCTTGCCCTGAACGGAGTGTTTCCATCAAATTCTTCCCCTCGGGTCTCAGGGAACCTTCGGAAGAGGGGGCGGAAAGAGTTGTAAGAGTCAGAGGGGATGGAGGACACCAAGAAAACAAGGTCTTCCAAGTCAACAGGACTGACACACACATGAACTCACAGAGGCAGAGGCAGCGTGCACAGGGCCTGCAAGGTCTGTACCAGATGGGGTCCTGGAGCTGAAAGAAGTGGACACACGTCCCCATCCCTAGCCCAGAAGCCATCTCCAATTGAGAACCACTTGCAAATGAAAATTTAGTTTCTCCAAGGGATCCTCAGTTGGGGGACAATAAGACTACATGTTCAGCAGTAGATGGCCAACAGGAAACAAACTCAGTGCATTGTTGGTGTTTCCTTGTCTCATAATATTGAGGCAAGACCTTTGAAATTTTTGTCTTATTTTTATTTTTGTTTTTATTTTATATATTTTCCTTTCCTCCTTTTATCCTACAGTTCGTGTGTGTGTGTGTGTGTGTGTGTATGTATGTATATATACATATACATTATGGCTTCTAGTTTAATGTGTTTATGGGATTCCTAAATATATGAGCATGTGAGTTTGTGTGTCTATGTCTGTTTCTCGTGTCTTCTCTTGGCTTCTTTTCCTTCTGATTGTTTTGTCCCATGCTGATGTGTTTATTTTTGTTTTATCACTATTTGCGATAGTTTGTATATGTTCAGCCCAGGGAATAGCACTATTAGAAGGTGTGGCCCTGTGGGAGTAGGTGTGGCCCTGTTGGAGTAGGTGTGTCACTGTGGGTGTGGTCTTTAAGACCCTCATCCTAGCTACCTGGAAGCCAGTCTTCTGCTAGCAGCCTTCAGATGAAGATGTAGAACTCTCAGCTCCTTTTCACCATGCCTGCCTGGATGTTGCCATGCTCCTGCCTTGATGATAATGGACTGAACCTCTGAACCTGTAAGCCAGCCCCAGTTAAATGTCCCTATAAGAGTTGCCTTGGTCATGGTGTCTGTTCACAGCAGTAAAACTCTAATTAGGACACTATTTTATTTTATTATTATCCTTTGGAAGCCTACTTGTTTTCTAATGAGAGACAGAAAGGAAATGGATCTGGATGGAGAAGTGGAGAGGAACTGGAAGGAGAGGTAGGAGAAACTGTAATAGTATACATTATGGGAGAGAAAAAAACTATCTTCAATAAAAGGAGAAAATCAGACTGTACTAGCAATAATTAACTTTGTAACTTGGCCTCCTTAAGATTGTGAAATAAACTTCCATTCACCCTTTTGAGTGTTTTCAGTCTCAGGTAAACTGGAAAATAAAACAGAAAGGAAAAACTAGAGGTCACAATGATTCTTGCCAAGAACCTCATTGCAGAAGTAATCTCGTTGCTCTAAGTATTTTGAGAATTCTAAGTACTGAATTGGCTCTTAGCCCCCTTTTGGAGATAAGCAAATACTGGAAGCACACTCCAGTGACCTCAAAAACACAACAAACAAAGGACTAGCACTTCTGTGGATGGAGAAAGAGCGGGTTTCAATTTTAATTGAAAAGTTAACATTTGCCGAAGCACAAGAAGTTCTGCCAGGAAATTTAACTACTATCCACAAATAAATACTGATTTATTAAAGACGTTTGTTGGGTAGATGTTTATCTAAACTAGAGGCTGCTTAACACAGGAATTATTCAGCATTCTTTAAATACATTCATCAGCAAACTACGGTCACCACATCCAACCTGAAGGATTTCATTGGTCAGGTATTGACTTTGGCTTTGAGTCTGAGGCTTGCCCAAGGGAAAGGGAGAAGCCAGACAGGGTTGCAAACATACCTGGCTTCTCTTCTGAGAAACATAATTAAGTAATTGCCTTAGTCGGGGTTCCTATTTTTGCACAAAACATTATGACCAAGAAGCAAGTTGAGGAGAAAAGAATTTATTCAGCTTACACTTCCACATTGCTGTTCATCACCAAAGGAAGTCAGGACTGGAACTCAAGCAGGTCAGGAAGCAGGAGCTGATGCAGAGGCCATGGAGGAATGTTACTCACTGGCTTGCTTCCCCTGGCTTGTTCGGTTTGCTCTCTTATAGAACCCAAGCCCACCAGCCCAGGGATGGCACCACACACAATTGGCCCTCCCACCCTTGATCTCAAGTTGAGAAAATGCCTTATAGCTGGGTCTCATGGAGGCATTTCCTCAAGGGAGGCTCCTTTCTCTGTGATAACTCCAGCTTGTGTCAAGTTGACACGCAGAACCAGCCTGTACGGTAATGGTTTTTTATCTTAATTTGCTTAAGACTCTCTTTCTGGCCAATATGACTTACCCAATTAAATATTATGTTTAAAGCACCCGCTCGAAAAGAACCTGTCCTGGGAGAAAAGAGGATATGGGTAGAATATATGTAAGTGGTTCAAACATCATTCTAAATTGTCTACCTAGTTTCAAAAGTCAGGAAAGGGTGTGTTTGGTCCCTCTTGGGAAGAGCCCATGAGAAATGTATGTTTATTGATTCTGTTTTAAGCTTATGTTCTTTTAGGCGAAGTACTATGAGAATGATGACTGAGACCACACACATTCCTATAGTAACAAGCAAACTCTTTTTAATGTTTAAATTGTAAACGTTAATTCAAACCAGGTAGGCTTTTACAAAGTGACTTCATCCATAGAACCAACAGAGAAATGAAGGGATCAGACACTTCCGGAACCCCACTCCATCCTCCCATAAATCATAGGCGGCCTATAGAATCACAGACGATTCCAGCCCAGGATGTAGCTTTGTGTAAATAGATCGCATAATGACTATGCTTTTGCGTCTGGCTTTTCAGCAGCAGGGTGAGTTTAGCCAGGCAATAGTGGCGCATGCCTTTAGTACCAGCACTCAGGAGGCTAAGGCACTCCGATCTCTGATTTCCAGGCCAGCATGGTTTATAGAACAAGTTCTAGGGCAGACAGAGCTACACAGAGAAACCTTATGTCAAAAACCAAACAATAACAAAAAGAAAACAGAATGATTTCAAGTTGTGTTCATTCGACCCTTCCTGTTTACTGTTCTACGGCTGGGAACACCTGAGTTGTTTCCATCTCCTAGGATGAATCGTGTCCATGCATACACATGACCTGAAGGGGGCGAGGGGAAGGGTTTAACAAGAAATGGTTGGCAGAGAAGTTTTTCCTGTTAAAAACTCGAAGCTACTGCAGAGACTTGCGTGATCCCGTGCCTGAGTCTGGCATGTGGTATACTTCTTTAATCCCTGCATTTGTGAGTTCAAGGCCAGCCTGGTCTACTTAGTGAGTTCCAGGCAAGCCAGGGTTACACAGAGAGATCCTGTCTCAAAAAAAACAAAGTAGTCTGCACTGACAACTCTCCTGTGTGCAATCATTGCTCAACCAAATCACCACACATTCAGTGACTTCTACAAGACAATTTTGTTCTCAGAGGGTTCTAGAAATCAAAGGCCCAGAACAGTTCTGTAAGGTCTAAACTCAGTGTCGGCGAGGCTTCTGGAAGCTTCAGCATAAACTTATCTCACCTCCTTTAGATTTTAGTGTGTGTGTGTGTGTGTGTGTGTGTGTGTGTGTGTGTGTGTATGTTCCTGTGTGTGCAGGTGCACATGTGTGCGCGCATACATGTTCCTGTGTGCGCAGGTGCACATGTGTGTGCACACATATGTGCTCATGTGCATGGGGGGGGGCCATTCCACAGTCTCCAACCACATTGTTTTTAGAGATGAGGAAGGGCCTTTTATTCGTCTGAAGCCTACCAAGCAGGCTAAAATGACTGGCTAGCGAACTCCAGGGAACCCCATCTGACCCACATAAGGATTCTCATGACTCCATGGAGCTATGGAGCTAGTTAATCCAAGATGATCATGTTCCTCAGCCTTGCGGGCAAAGTCTCCTGGCCATGTGAGACAATATACTTATAGGTTTTGGAGATTAGCAGACAGACATTCTTGTAGGGTCATCAGTAAATTGAGCACACCAATCCTCAGAAATGATTTGTCTCCTGTTTTCCAGTACACTTTCTCCCAGCAGAGTAAGACAGAAGCTCAGTGTCTTTTTATCCTATGACCTCCACCTTTCACCAATATCAACAGAGTAAATCTGAGGTGGAGTCTGGCAGTGAGCCCTACTCCATGGGCATTCATGGTTGCTTAATGAAGCTATCATCATTTTCTGCACCCCAAAGCATTCTGGGAGATGAAAAGTTGTCTTGTGCCACTCAGTGCCCTCAGTTATGGCTGGCATGGATGTTTCTGTTCTGAATTCCAATCTTAGCCAAAACACTTACGATCTTCCTGCATTTGTTTCCTCATCTAAAAAGCTGAGCATGGAGAAAGGCAATCCGGACAGCAATACTCATTTCAAGTGGAAATAATATAGTACTCAAGACTCTGGTCTTTAGATAGCATGATTTAAATTAATAGGAAGCCATGTACCCTGTCAGTATAAGATGCTAATTAAAGGAGAAACTGAGTCAGGCATGTGCAGCATCCTGCATAATTGTCACATTTTTGTTGTTTGATTTTTGAAGGGGAAAGCACATTTAATGAAAGAGCTTGCTTTTTGAAAGTTGCTTGACAAGGCCAGATTATAAGAAAATAACATGTTTCCTCATACTTATTTACACGGAGCCTCAAAAAATAGCTCTCACAGAGTGCCTGATAAGTGTTGAACTACAAGATGAGAGAGACTTCAGACTGCTATAGACAGGTTGATATATATATGTATATATATATGTATATATATATATGTATCTTTTATTTTTTATTTATTTGTTTGCTTATTTATTTTGTGGGGGGTGTGTGTGTGTGTGTGTGTGTGTGTGTGTGTGTGTGTGTGTGTTAGAAACAGCCTCACTGTGTAGTCCAAGTCAGCCTCAAAGCCCTGGTCCTCCTGATTCAGCCTGTTGAGAAACGTCGTGTTAGTTTAACATCTAATGATTCTATTAGCACTGTGAACTAAGCTTTGGCTAATGTAAGACCAACTGGGCTTGAAATAAGAGCTTATCTGGGGAGGGGATCATGGAGAAGGCTGGCAGTTGTGCAGCCCTTTAAAACAGCATCAGAAGGACAAGCTTATTTGTTTTCGCAATGCTGAGGTTCAAACCAGGGTCTTGCATAGCGGGCATGTATTTTACCACAGGGCTACAAACTTGGGAAACTGTATTTATGATTTTATATTTGAAAAATGGAAGAAAAACATCTATATATCGATTGCAGTAAGGTTAGGTTTAAAGTAAGTACTCTCTAGTATTTATGTCCAAATAAGTGATGTATCCAAACTGGCTGGAAACTATAGGGTGATATGTATATGAATTTTTAACTTTCTAGAACCATCGAGCTAAATTATTGGGTTTCTACTTTGTCATTAGGAAAATGGAACTGATCAGTGATCAGTGCACACCACCTGCAGATCCAGTGGTCATCTCTAAACTGCTTGCAATGTTCTGTTTATGTCCCCTGTAAACCTACATATGGAATTGCTAGCTCTCAGAGTGATGGTGTTAGAAGACAGGGTCCTTGGTTGATTGAGGAGTCCTGAAGAAGAGGGTTAGAACCCTATAAGTGCAAAAGAGCTCATTGGTCCCTTCCGCCGCATGAGGATACAATGAGAAGATGCTTACGAACCAGGAACTGGAAATCAGAAGCCTTCGCCAAACACCAAATCTGCCAGTGTTGTTGTCTTGGGCTTTCTAATCTCTAGAAATTTCTTGAGAAATTTGTGTTGTTTATCAACTGTCTGATCTAAAGTGCTCTGACCAGACTGAGTCGCTGCTTACATAATTCCAGTCCTAAATGGCATTTCTGTATAACTGGATTACGGGCCAATTTTCTTCGTTTTATTTTGGCAAGCAGGTTTTATTTCTATGATTAGAATTAAAGTAACCTGCAAAAAATAGCTTCAGGGGACAGCAAGATGGCTCCGTGGGTAAAACTGCTTGCTATGAAAGTCTGATATCCTCAGTTTGATACCCAGAACCCAGTCACAAACACACGTTCTCTGTGTCTGTCTCTGTCCCTCCTCCCTCCTCCCTCCCCTCCCCTAACCCCCTCTTTCCCTTCTTCCTGTCTCCCCCTCTTTCCCTCTCCCTCCTCCACACAGTGAGAGTAACCTTTTTTTAAAAGTAGTTTTGGGTCTGAGGATGTAGCCCAGTTGGGCGAGCACTTGCATAGCATGAGAAAGGCCTGCACTTGATTCCTAGAACTACATAAACTGGGCACAGCTATAATCCTAGCATCTGCAGGGGAAGGCAGGATCAGGTGTTCAAGGTCATCCCCAGCAAGTAAATACCAGGCCAACTGAGGCTACACAAGATCCTTTGATAGTTTGTCCTCCCTCAACTAAAAAAGTAGTTCTAGAGTCCACATAATGTTTTATAAATTATTTTTAATTGTGTGTGTGTGTGTGTGTGTGTGCGTGTGCGTGTGCGCGTGTATGTGTGTGTATGGTCAGTCCCTTCAGAAGCCAAAGGGGGGAGCTGGATTCCATGAATCTGGAGTTACAGCCCGTTATGAAGCACTAGACATGGATTCTTGGAACCAAATCTCTTAGGGCCATGTACACTCTTAATCATTAAGCCACCACTCCAGCACCCCGTCCCCAATATATTTCATAATTGGTCTATAATTTAATAATGAGCATCACAAATCTAAGCACCCTGACATATTTTAATCAGAACCTCTAAATATTTAGAGTTAAAATCTTGCCCCCACTGCTCCCACTGTACCATTCCTTCCTGTCTCCCTCTTCTAAGGCTATAGGAGCACCCTCCTCCCATTTGTTCAAACCAAATCATTGAAGCCATCATTTGTCTGGCTTTCCCTTTACCCAGCCTCACAAGCAGTCTGCCAAGAGCCCCTGTCAGCTCTCCCTCCACAATCCAATCCGAGCATCTCCATTTCTCTTCACCTCTATTGCCAACACTTTTGTCTGAACCCACATTTTACAGAGTTGTTACTGCAGCCCAGTGGTGAATGATGGAATCAGTCTAGTGGGTGACAACCAGCACGTCTTCTTCTGCAGAGAAAGGGAATACAAAACCTCAGGGTGAATCCCTCATGCTCAGGGTATCATGCCGTGGAATTTTTCTTTATGTGTATGTATTTATGTATTGGGTCACTCATGAAATATATCACTTGCAGCTAATAATAATAATAATAATAATAATAATAATAATAATAATAATAATAATTCACAGAGCCTAGAATGTGGTAGCTGCCCTATCACATCTGTATCTCTCATGGCTTGCACATCCCACACTCCAGCCTTCCTGCCACTGAACATACACCCAAGTATCCTTACCTTAGGGACTCTGTACCAGCTTCCTCCTGATCTTAAGGCAAACATTGCCTCCACAAACCCTTTCTAATGTCCCCCTCATCTCTGTGTTTATCTGTTTCTCCCATGGCATGTACACCTCTCTGAAACTACCTGATTTATTTCTGGTCTTCAGGCTTGTTTATCATCTCCGTGTTTGCCGGAATGGAGTCCCAAGAGGACAGAGCCTTGTCTGTCTCCTGTGCTGACTCCTCTCTGAAACTACTCGGTTCATTTCTGTTTTCAGACTCGTTTACCACATCTGTGTTTGCTCGAATTGAGTCCCAAGAGAACAGAGCCTTGTCTGCCTCCTTTGCTGATGTGTTGCAGAACCTAAAATGCATACATACACAATATAACATATAGTGTATAGATATTTTTTATTTACTGGTTTACTCAGTGCAATCCTATGCCAGGACTACAGAGATAACTCAGTCTTTAAAGTTCTTGCCTCACAAGCATAGGACCTGAGTTTGATCCCCAGCACCAATGTAAAAGACTGGGCTTGGTGGCACATGCTTGTAATTGCAGTGCCAGGGAAAAAGAGATCAGTGGATTTCTGGGGCTAGCCAGTCCTTCAAGCCCAGCCCATTTGTACTCAATACAGTATTATTTTTATTTTTCTAAAACAGTACCAATGTTTTCCCTTTGTTACCTTCCTTCTTTATGAAACGTCTCTGTTAGACAGTCTATCTACTGACTGTAGAAGGTTAGAATGAGGAGTGCACTGCAGAGGATGCCATCGCCAAGCAGACGAAGAATATTGCAAGGAGCAAACACATAAATCTACTATAAGCAATGATAAACTCTGATCAAATTACTTCCCCAACCAATTTGTCCAGGCTTTGACTCTCTACAAAGCCCACCAAGCGGTTTTAGCATCCTACAGAGCCTCTGTCTGTCTGTCTGTCTGTCTATCTGCATCTCTGTCTCTGTCTCCCTCTCCCTACCTCTACCTCTCTCACAAGCACACACCAAAAAGAACAAGGAAGTCTTATTAACAGCCCTGATTATCCAAAAGTGGGTCAGTCAAGATAACTAACCCATTAATGACAGACTGACCTTTCAGAATGACAGAAGTTCCAGATTGTTTTAATGAGAGAAGAATAAATAACTAAGTATTTATGTTCTTATTAGTCATCCGTTCTCCATCTTGATGACATTTTACTACTGTAAACAAAGAAAATGGGTGCTGTATTTGGATAACACGGAAAAAGATGTTTATATTTTCCAAAGGTTAACACTAAGATTCATTTTTTTAAAATCAAGTGGTTTTCAAGCATACAGGAAAAGCACACCATTAAAACTTTATCTGCTTCTAAGAATGTTGAAGCATTTAGACTTTTTTTTGGCTCAGTTCACCAATTACAAGTCATATCATCTCTTCCTGCTAGGGCTGGACGTAGAATCATCACAAGTAGCTTCACTCAAGGGCATAGAGTCACAATCAAAATTAGAATGTAGGGCTGGAAAGATTACGGCTCAGTGAGTAAAGAGCTTGCCAAGCAAGCATGAGGACTGAAGTTCGAATCCCGAGAGCCCTTGTAGACAACTATAGTAGCACACCTCTATAATCCCAGTGTTCCTACAGCAAGATCAAAGGCGGAGCCATGAAAGTTTAAGGGTCGGTAATCTTCTACCCACAGCAGCAGCAACGAGAGACTCCATCACAATCAAGGCAGAAAACAATGATGGAGACATAGGTAGTCGTCTGAGCTCCACACATGCACACCCTCATTCACACACACAAAATGCTGGGTACACACACACACACACACACACACACACACACACACAATTTTTTTTTAAATAGAATTTAGGCTAACTCCAAAAACGTATATGAGTAAAAACAGTACTGTGAAATCTCTGACAGGATTCATACTCAGAGTCCGCCGTGCCTTGAGTAACACTTCACCTCTATTCTAATTACTGTAAAGTAGTAATAGACTTTGAAAGAGAAAGGGGGCTGGAGATGGCTCAGTGGTTAAGAGCACTGACTGCTCTTCCAGAGGTCCTGAGTTCAAATCCCAGCAACCACATGGTGACTCACAACCATCTGTAATGGGATCAATGCCTCTTCTGGTGTCTGAAAGACAGCAAACCGTGGTACTCATATAAATAAAATAAATAAATCTTAAAAAGAAAAAGGAAATGTTTCCGTACCCCTGTTTGACCTAGTGATGGCTGCAGGTCTGCAGTACACAGGCGTTATTACACTGAAGCACCGCGCTTTATTAAAAAAAAAAAAAGAGAGAGAGAAAGAGAAAGAGAAAGTGGACAGTTCAAACTCCCAGTTTACAGATGAAAAGGCAAACACCAGCAAGGTAAAAGCATCTGCCTAAGAGGCAGAAACACCTGTCTAAGGTCATAAGGTCACCTGTCTAAGGTCACCTGTCACCTGTCTAAGGTCACCTGTCACCTGCCTAAGGTCACCAGTCAGCTGTGTGCTGGAGAGGCAGAAACGCCTGTCTAAGGTCATCAGGTCCTCTGTCTAATAAAGGCCATCTGTCACCTGTCTAAGGACAGCTGTGTGCTGGAGAGGCAGAAAGGAGCACTAGTATCTAGATCCCCAGATGAAGCAGCTTCTCATCTGTTCCTTCCAATCTTAGTCTGTGCTCCCACAGCTGTCCCGCACCATCCCACACTCCAAGGGGGTGATGGAGTTCTCTGGTTGTTCTAGTGACTCACTAGATGGCCAGCATGTACCGCACAGAGGTTAAAACAAATGAGCTGTTCCTAACGGTTCCATCTGAACACACACAAGATGTATTTACTGGGAGAGGGCACGCACACCATGACAAGCACATGGTGAATAGAGGACATAGAGGAGGATCAGGACCATCCTGCCAGTCCGGTAAACTTACATTTCTGTTTTATTTTTATAGTAGGGGAAAGAGAACCAAATCCCCTCGTATGTGGTGTTAAGAAGGACACAGACCAGTAAGGGAGGAAGGGGCTGCAGGCTAAAGAGTCAGGAACAGGTAAGCAGTGGGTCCCCACCCCCACCCCACCCTGCGGTAGAATTTACAGGTAGATAAGATTAAGCAGATGGATTTGGGGAACTCAGGGGTGGGTACTGGCGGTGTCCCATGAGGAAACATAGGCAGGAGGAAAGTGCCTCCTGTCCCACCTCTGATCAACTCACAAACTGAAGTGGTGATCTACCAAGGTCACAAATGCCTGCTCAGGACACCTTTGGGACTTAATCACAGCAAGGCTAGGGTCTCCTTGAGCCACTGCTGTCCCATCAAAAAGACCTTCTGTTTAAACTCCGGAGCCTGACCAGCCTTTTCTAAAGAGCTAAGGTTGATGGGCGGGGCTGACCCCACGGGGAGCCAGCACAGCAAGGAACTTCTGAGGGTTGTGAGCAAATGGTGTGAATGGCTGGCCAAGAACATTACATACTCAAGACGTCTGAGGACAAGATAGTGACTGGTCAGAAAGGCAGTCCAAACATCAAGTGGAACTTGGAGGGCTCACAG
Source organism: Rattus rattus (assembly GCF_011064425.1). Lineage (NCBI taxonomy): Eukaryota > Metazoa > Chordata > Mammalia > Rodentia > Muridae > Rattus > Rattus rattus. The sequence goes on along the minus strand of NC_046156.1, from coordinate 38,676,609 downwards.
AAGGCACTTCTTCCAAATTTGCTTCTCCTTGCTGTTCTGTGGAACGCACTCTGTTCCACCACCTTCTCCGTGTTCGAAGCAAAAGATTGACTTTGTCCCTTTCCCTTTGAGGCGGGTAGAGGGTCTCCTGAAGAGCTGCTGCCAGCCGGAGACCCAGCTCCCCGCCCGCCACACACACCCTGGAGTCTGCGGCTCAGTAGCTCGATAACCCACAGCCTTAGTCATGAATTCCCCTCCTCTCTTCTGCCCCTAGTCGTGCTTGGAGGTGCACACTTAATGGCCTCTAACTTCTGCCTGCCGCTGCCCTGCCTCCAGAGGCCGGGATCAAAGGCGTGCCACCACGGTCCGGGCTGTTGTTTAGCAATTTGTTTAGCCGTTTCTGTCACTCAACCTACCTCTGTTCTTCACTCATCTAATCTGACGCTGAGAATATCCCTCAGATACCATTTAAGTCAGATTTCCTAAAGCGACTCTCAAAGCTTTGCTTGTTCCTTCCTAATTGCCTTGTTGCAAATTAAAGCTTTTCCTAAGAGCACAGGGGAGCTAGAAAGGCTGTCAGACATTATTCAAACATTATTCTAACGTTGATAAACCCAAGACTCTGAGCCATGATTACTACAATTCAGACACCTTACATTTGCCAAATCCCTCGTCTCCAATTCTCAACTCAGTCCTTCCCCAAGGTGTGGCATCCATTTTTATATCCTTTCTGCCCAAAACACAGCTTTAAAACACTGCTCACTTCACCTTCCAGGTCCTGCCATGGCGAGCCTGCCTGGCAGCACAGATCTAGCCAGGAAATTTAATTGTTGGGCATTTTGTTACCTACAAGGACAGATCCAGACTTAGGGTCTTTGATAGGGCAATCCACCAGGTGCATGGCTCACTGAGATGATCCCTCTACTTGGAGACCTTTGCTCATTGGCAGTAGGTGGGAATATTGAAAATATTTGCCCTTAGGATAAATGATTTTGAAACCTCAGGTAAGATCATGCCCTAGGTAGAAGTACATAGCTATATATATTGCATTTTAATATTGAAGCCACGAAGTCCCTTATACTATAATAACCACAAGAACTTTATTCACCTTAATTTCTGTAGCAGGAAATCTAGAGTCATTCTCTCTAAGGTAAACGTGAGAAGGAAATAGTTGTTTTCTAGAAGTACTTTGACCTTGAAGAAACCATTGTAGGAAACAGTGATCATTTTCTCTTATCTCCGGAGTTGTTTTTCATTAGGAGCCGTACAGCCTTGGCATGACTCTGGTCACAGGACAGTCCTGGCACACCTGGAATGTGTTGCATCATTGAGTACTGAGAACAGTACACAGGAAGGACCAACATTGCAGGGCTGTGATGTTTTCCTTCAGGAAACGTAGAGATTAGATTAGGGGCTTGGGTCTGAGGAACTTGTTTTACCCCCCAAACAACTTTTGTGTATCAATAAATACATATGCTTTTGTGTAGCTCTTGGACATTCAGTCCACTGAGGCTGGGTCTCCCTGCTGCCAGCAAGGCCTTAATTCATCCCTGAGTGACCCTCTTTCTTTGATCATCCTGTGGGACTCAGAACACTGACAGATTTCTGTTAATTAAAATTTAATATAAGCATTACATTCAAGTTGTCCTAGTTCTTGACATCATTTCCTTTTGGGTTTTCTTCCAAATTCCCATTTAACTTTGACCTTTAGCCACAATAGAAATGTGTCTATGGTACGTCCATGGTACGTTTCACTACTCCTAGGAATAATCAGAGATGTGGTAAAATGACAAGAGATGTGGCCAGGGCGGTTAGCTGGAGGTAGGGGACAAGGGGAGGGGCTGCCTGCGATGGGCAAGGAGTTGGGAGCACTGTGCCCTAAAGGCAATATACACCAGTTCCTCGCACTGCGCTCCATGAAGAACCTTGATAAGTATGGAGGGATTTTAGTCACTTGCATGAGGGAAAGTGACACATTTGGGACAGCATTCTTCTAGGGATGCTTAGGGACCATCCAGGTGAAGAAAACGTAGATAAACTTTGGATAAGACTGGCCATTAGGGGAGCTAATGAATTACATCCGAGACAGTCCAGGGTGTGGGAGACATATTTCTATTTCCTGCGAGTGGTTTTGATCCTGTCAGCTCCGCCTCTCACCAACAGCTGGGGTTGCTGTTGCCGTTTAGAGGCTCAGCTGCTCCTACTGTGGTTTTGACTCCACATTTTAGGCACATTCAGGAGCATGACTCACGGTCCTCTCTGAAGGCAAAACCACTTCAGCCTCTATTCACTCAGTGCTCGGCTTCCTGATCTGCTGATACTCCAGACCCAGATGCAAGGGTGAGACCGCTTGCAATTTGAGAGGCCCAGAATTTCAGCCAAGACACTAGGCAAAAAGCGCTGAAGCTCAGGAGAGACCAGTGGGGCAAGAAAGGAAGGAAGAAGGGAAGGAAGGAGGGAAGGAAGGAAGGAAGGAAGGAAGGAAGGAAGGAAGGAATCTGTCAAAGCTTCACTTAATCCACCAGAGCCTAATGGCTGGATAGCTCCATCCTGTTAAGCATAAACTCAATGTCTGCAGCTTCAGGTTTTCTCTGAGGCTGGAATCTCACATGGGAAAGAGGGGGCAGGGAGGGCACTCTGAGGTATGGAAACCCACCTTCGGGATGCAGGTCGTAGGATTATGCAATTGGAAGAATTTGGTCTCAGCTCACTAAATACTATGGAAGCATACACCATGCAGACAGACATTTGCACTAAATAAGTGTGGCTTTATTTTTCTTTCACAAAATACAAAGTTTTGCACCACATTACAGTAGTGTTTTAACAGGGAGACTCCCAAGGTGTTTGCTGGGAGAGGGGAGTTACACAATGACTTGTGTCACTCTGAATACTGAAGGAGACTGACGAAGGGTGCTGTCCAGGTAGAACATGCAGGTTATTGCTTAGAACTTGCATAAACTTCAAAGTGGCTCACACACGAAGTATACAAACATTTCAAAAGTTTAATGAAAGTACCGAAAAGACACTTTCTATCCCTTCAAACAAAGCACAACCAGACACCAAATCAAAGCTCCTAGGTTGTATTTTAATTACTGATACATCTTAGTAACACTGATTTATAAATTATCTGGTCTTATGTTTTGTAAATAAAACTCGCCAGTCTTATGGAAATTATTAAGCATATCTTGACAATATCATATATTGTAGCATCAGAAAAACGTACATGTCACTATAGCGAATGCATGTCCTGCGGTTCGAAAGTAGCTTCAGCAAATAAGATCTACGTTGAAATGTTATTACAAACCCAAACAACTCAAAAACTTCATAATTTATCCTACTTGTAAGAGTATAATCTACACAAAAATTTCTTAAGAAGAAAGCAGACACAATGTTGCAGAAACTAATCAGGCAACAAACAAAACTACAGGGCACATTTTTTTATTATTTACAGCCATATTTTTAAGGTTCCATTAACCAAAAAAAGGAGCAAATGATTCTAACACACACCAATGGCAGAATTACATAAAAATGCAAAGAAAAAAACTGAAATTTCCAGCCAGAGGTATGGAGCATATAAACTGAGATTCAGAAACGGTTTTAATTGGGTTTGGTCTTATGTGTAGGACCTAATAAATATGAAGACTGCTGTTCAGAATGGATACATGTGAATGCTTTCAATGCAAACAAACCCGTCTTTCGAAGCTGTCTACTGCAATAAAAAAAACAAAGTGTGACACGCTATCCAGTAGGTGGGAGTTGAAGTCCGGATCACAAAGGTACCAGGGTTCAAATCCCTGGGTGCTGTACTCGAGAAAACACTAAATAACTCATTAGCTGGGAAGTCTTAAATAAACAGTACCACAGAAGTCTTTTATGTTGAAGAAAACTCTATAACAACGCCAGACCTTACCTTCATCAAAACAGCTCTGTTTTGCACGCTCAGTACTGCCATGGGGTCTATAAAGAACATTTATATAATTAAACACACCTACAATAAATCCCCAGCTGAAACACTTTATAAAACTCTTATTGCTAAACCAGTTTAAGAAAGAGCTTACAGATGTTTAATAAAACCATAATCGCCTTTGTTTCATGTTGTAAACAGGTATTATTATACGCTGACTGGCTTCCTGTCGCCTCTTAATAAAGTGTGGTTTGTCAGATCTCTATTTACACCTCCTACAATGCTTGTGTCCATGAGGAAACCTGTTTGTAAACTCTGAAACCCGCCACAAGAGACTGAGAAGCAGCCAGATGAGTGGGGTGTCTCAGGAGGAGACATAGGGAGGCCCTGGCATATGGAAAGGGGATGCTGAGATCTGCGGGGCATTGGAGATGAGGGAGCCGGGAACCGGAGAGCTCAGCTGGAAAACCACCAATAGAGGAAGAGCTAACATCTCTGGAAAGAAAACCAGTCTTGCTGTCTCCCCCGACTCCGGGCCCTGTAGGATTTGCTCATTTCCGCACACATCATCCGAGTTTTGCACCAGGGTTAGCTTTCAGTAGCTTTAGCGTGAGCCAGCTGCGGGTAGGGCTGGGAAATGTGCGCGCGCATTCACACCAGACTGTTCACACCGGAAGTTTCCCGTTGGTGCGCTGGCTCACACCTGCTGAGAAACACTCTGCCAATCTAACGGAGTAAAATGTTTCCTTTTGATGAAATCCAAAGCGCAAGATGCATAACCTTCCAGGAAACGTTACCGGTGCCCGTAACCGAGTGGGCTTTTCCACTGCACAGACGGCTGAAGCACTGGAAGCCAGGCAATGCATACGAACCAATCGTTAAGCGCTTGTTTGCAAATTGGAGCTAACAGCAGTGCAGGAATAAACATATCCAGGTATGTTAATGGAGTCTTTTGGGACATGTTGGTTTTTCTTAAAAATGAAATGAAGGAAACGTGTTAGGATGGGACTTTTCCCTTTGTGCATTCGTGACAAAGGCATTTGCAAGTGCCTGAGAAATGCCACCAGGAGTTAAGCTGAAACCTCACAAAGAACTTGTCTCCAAATGCCCAAGGCCTGAGAGGAAGCAATTAAAAAAATCCAACACTTGAACAAAACTTTGAGTTAAGCAAATTATTAAAATTTATGATAGAATTCCATCCAAATACCTATAAACAGGCAATTTTCCAAACCTTAAGGACCCAGTTTATCCAAAGTACAGCAGGGCAACTCTCAGAGATGGTAAAATCTACCATTATTCCTCTTAACACATGACGGGTCCATGAAATAACAGAAAACAAGCGAAACAAAACAGAAAAAACCCACTTCAATTTTAAAAAGCCAACATACTAGAGTACTTTGAGTTAATTTCTTTGCATGCATGCATAACTCCATTTTGAATTTCAAATAAATTCAAACAATCCCTCAAGTGATTTTAGACACAGAATGCGAATTCTATGAACCCAAGCTCGAAAAATTTTAAGTCTCACACATAAAATATCGAATGCAGGATCCCCGATCTTGCATGTTATCAGTTTATTTTTGCTCCTTTTTTAAAGTTTGTTTTCTAGAATACTACATATTCAGATTGTCACTAATCTTCTCTAGAAAAATAGAGTTGATTAAAAATTTATACCAATTTGCTTTTATTTTCTATAAATATTTTAAGACTTGTTAAATATCAGAATGCCTAATAGACTCATTTAAATTAATCCACGTAGCCAAAATACTTATATCTAAAATATCTAGCAAAAATTTGTCATTCAATAAATGAAAATGTCATTGTTTTAATAAATACGATCACAGAACAGCAAGATATAGCCCCGGTGGGCGCTGCCTGCAGTGGCAGTTTGCAGGACATTTCCAATGCTTGCCCTTCTATAAAGGATGTGGACAGTTGAACTCCAGATGCTGCAGCTAATAAGGATTGCTAACAAAGGCAATGGCAAATCTTGGTTCAATGTTTGGTATTCTGAACAGACTAACTGGTTCTATTGATCAATGATAATCGATCGATGATAACAGCAATGATCGATGATACATGTGACCTTTTAAGCAGGAAACACTCATTGCCTCCATGAAGACTCAGAACTACATGCTACCATCATTTTGATGGCAAGTTTAAAATCTGTGTTCAGAATTGTAGCAATATCCAAAAGGCCAAAAATATTTACCTCGAGGTTTATCCCTTTCTTAGTGAATTTCCAAAATAGTTTTTTAAGTGTCTTCTCTCTTTTTAAAAAAAAAAAAAAAGCCCATTTTCTTGTAAAAGAGCCACAAGCGATAAACTCATTTGCATTCCTACACAACCAATACACACTTGCGAGTCTAGGATGGAGACAGCAATAAACGTAGCCAGCCATTACCAGTGTGACATCAGCTGCTTTGAAGACAAAGGCCTGCCTTTTACGTGACTTTATCTTTCAAGAGTAAACACACCAAGCACAAGACAATCAACTTGATTTTTATCATTTGATTGACTGGAATTTCAATTCCCATCTTTAAACATACCAGAACTTGCCAGACTATCTGTACTGGACAATTAAATTACACTACATTACATTAAATGTTTTGATTACATTCCACTAGTCTCCTTTTGTCGTCATAAGATGAATAATGAGAGAGTCAAACGCTCTCCTTCAGTCTGAGACTCTAAATGGATTAGATCTTTTGGTTTAGGTTCAGTTAAATTCAAGTATTCACCACTAATTGGATTAAGTCTGTTTCTTAAGAACAATCATTAAAGTCAAGTGCTTCAGAAGATAAAATAAATAAAGGCAATAATAGCTAAATAATAGCAATAATAGCTATAATTCTATATTTGGATTACAAGAATCAAAGTAAAAAGAAAAACACCCCCGCACGCACACACGCACACAATTACTTTTTTCTCATAGAATGACAGTTTTGATAATCAGAATACTTGGGTTAAGTCACCTTCCTTCTTTCCTTCCTTCCCTTTAAGAAAAACAAAACAGCAAAGATAAACTGAGCAAGCCTGAGTAAAATCTATGAGTAAAGCACAAACTCTGCCTTATCTGCAGTTTTAGTCCCACCAACACGAGGCCGATTTCAGAAGCGTTCCTGATGTTCTGGTGTCAGACTTGGAACTTGGGGAAGATTTTGTAAGAATATAATCCTCATTGGAGAAAGTACAAGGCACCAGAGGGGAGGGCAGCAGTGTTGAGGACCTGTTTTTAGGGGTCCTCCTATCAGCCCAAGTAGTAGTCATCTACTGGCATTCACTTTCAGAAGACATTCGACCAAATGGGCCACAAGATGGGTCTTAAACCTTGCCTCACTATAACATTTTAAAAATATAATTGGATAAAGCACTAAAGACAGAAATAAAGCAGCATCTGAAATCTTAAAATGCATAAAGTATTTTCAAATAGGATATTATCAATGTGAGAAATACTCCACCATAACAGATGACTGCATATTCCAATGACATTGTGTCATTTCTGGTGGCCTGGGCATCTTGGCAACTCAGACATGAGGCCTTGCACAGGCACTGACATTAGCAAAGAACGGAGCACAATGGACAGCCGCTCACACACGTTCTCATTCCTTCAGCAAAATGGGTGGTGGACAGAGGCCACCAAATCACCAAACCATTTCTACCCTCACGTACACTGAGAGTTCAGAAAAGTTTTACCACTCTACTTACAACTTTTATTTAAACCTTTCGATTTCCATCCATGCCTAAAAATATAGAAGCAAAGAAGAAATCCTGAAATGAGAACTAAATTGCATTTTCTCCTGTCTAAAGAGGAAAGAAAGGAGAAACAAAAACACTGAGACCGCCACAGTAACAACGCTGCCTGACAGAGCGGCCGGCACAGAGCTCGTCCTATCAGACAAGACAGGGAATGAAGATGGTCTGTGGACACAGCTGTCTGATGAAGCCGCCTTTAATCGAGTTTTCCATTCTGAAGGCTGTCCTTGGCTTTCTCTTGTCTGATGAGAGAGATGACTTTCATGCATCCTTTTGTGATTTTGATCATCCACATGATGTTCATCACATCTAAAACAATACAAGAAGAGATCCAGACAAAATGGACTACAGATCCAAGCCTTATGTAGGGTTCTGTTCCGTACACGGAGTAAACGTAGAAGTACATTGGAGGTATCGCGATGATCCGCACGATGAAAAAGACCACGGTCATAAGAATTCCATTGATGACATTGACTTTGGAAAACTTGGGGTACTTCAGGACTTCAAAGAACCATCTGATAAGAGAAGTAAAGACATCATCACACTCATTCCACAGCTTGAGAATCTGCCCCTACTCTCGTGCTTTAGATTGAAGGAAGAATTATTCAAGGACCATATAACAACTTATATGGAGGGGCTGGGGAGATGACTCTGTGGATGAAGTGTTTCCTATGCAAGCATGGGAACTTGAATTCTGATCCCTGGCACTCAAAAAAAAAAAAAATGTTGGTGTGAAAACGCCCTAGTAACACTAGTGCTGGGAGAGGGGAGCTGAAAGCAGGCAGATCCTGGGAACTTCCTGGCCAGCTCAACTCACTGAAATGGCAAACACCATGTTCAGTGAGGAACTGTCTAAAAAGATAAGATGGAGAAGCAACTGATGAAAACATCTGGATGTCAACTGTGTCAATGTGTGTTCCTGACCACACCCACAGGACAATTTATATCCAAGTGTGCATGACCACACACACAGGAAGAGTCAAATGAAGAGGCAAAGTGCCTTGGAGTCAGCACACTATAAAAGAACAGCTGGGGGAGCCATGATACCTACTTCTGGGAATCACAGTAAAGCTACACTCAAGACACATGGCAGTGAGAGAAACAAACCAGTGCCACAGAAACCTCGGAGATAGATAATACAAATATACTCAAGTGACTTCTGACTCTGACATTGGACAGCTCAATAGAAAAAGTATGCCTTTTCCCACTGTGCAAAGATCCATGGGTTGTTGGCAGAGAAATTACCTCAAAGTAGATTAAAAACCTATATGTAAAATGCAAAAGTATAAAAAAAAACAGGAAAAGTTTGATGAAAGTTTTTAGCTTTAACACTGAAGTGCAAGCCATGGGGGTTGTGGGAGGTGGACATGACTAGTAAATTGGTAATCTGGACTTTGCTAGAATTAAAATTTTGTACTTTGAGGCCAGGCATGGTGGCATGAACTTTCAATCCCAGCACACAGGAGGCAAAGGTAGGCAGATCTCGAGTTCCAGGCCAGTCTGGTCAACTTAGCAAATGCCCGGACAGCCAGAGCTTCACAAGAAACCATGTGTCAAAAAACAGACAAACAAACAAACAAATAAAATTTTCACATTTAAAGAGAATAAAAAAGACAACTGCACAGAAAATACAACATTAATGTGTGCCAAAACACCATATCTAAAATAATACTGGAGGGCTGCAGAGATGGCTCAGTGGTTAAGAGCACAGACTGCTCTTCCAGAGTTCCTGCGTTCAAATCCCAGCAACCACATAGTTGAATAGAAGAATCTGATACTCTCTTCTGGTGTGTCTGAAGACAGTGACAGTGCACTTATATAAAACAATCTTTAACACAGATCTTTAAAAAATAAAATACTTAAAACTCAACAGTATGGGAACAACCCATTCATAACGGGTGAAAGGATCGCAAACACGCCATTACAGATGCTCCAACATGTAGAGATGGAGAACAAGCATACTGAAAAACACATGCAGGAGGTTGAGATGGGCTCATGTTTGAGCCTGGGCAGTTTGTGACAAGTCTGGACAATGTGGTACGGCCCGCATTGTCATAGAGAAAAACCCCATCATGCTGAAAGATCAAAAACAAACGTTCAACACTGTCTGTCACAGGAAAGCATCAAGATGGAGACAGGTTCAGCCCCTTCAGAAGGCAGTCTAGCAGCAGCTGTAAAGCTACACATTTTCTAACTGAGGAAAACTCAGCAAGCATACGTTGCTGTTAAAGGAACAGCAAGCCTGAGGCGCTCGACCCCCTTCAGCGAGGTGAATGGTGCTGAAGAGCAAGGAAGGTGACAAGGACAGCTCTCCAGGAAGCGGAGGTGGAAGTTTTGGCAGAAGCGGGTGAGGCAGCCACAGCTGGGGAGAACTCTGTGCCACATTAAAGGGCTCGAATTTTATCCTCTAAGCAGCAAGGTGCTGCGTGTCATTTTCCCTGTGAAAGATGATAGCACAGAGGGCAGAGCTGGAGGGACCTCAGTGGTCTGCAGCCGTGAACCTTTTCCTCAAGGAAGAAGATGATGTGGACATTCACATCAGACTCTGGAGACTAGACGCCTGCCCTGAGTTCAGCCCTTTGGCTTTGTGGGTGTTGGGCTAAAGCAAGCATAGGAAGGAAACAATTGTGGTGGAAATCCATACACAGCAGCGGCAGCAGCAGAACAGCCAGCAGAAGTCTGTCTGTCTGTTCTCAAGCAGCACTGTCCAAAAGAACTTTCTACACCCTGAAATGACTATGGCTGTGCTGTCCTGTTCGGTAGGCATGAGGCATACAGGACTGGAAAACTGGCTTGGAACCCTAGGAAGCTGATGACCTTGAACTCCTGAGCCCCCTGCTTCTAATTCTCACTGCTGAGATTCAAAACACATAAATGGCCTTAAAGCTGCTAAACATTATCTCCTGGAACGAGTAAGATTAGAATATGAGGCATGGGCAATGATAAAATGTTAACTATACTTCTCCCATTTCTTCTCTGATTTGCAAGGGAAATGACAACCTTCTGTCCCACTGCACAGAAGAAGGAAGGAAGGAAGGAAGGAAGGCAGGCAGCCAGGCTAATTACCTGCACATGTGTGGAATGCTTTTAGAAGAACATGCTTGTCTAGGACAGCAAATGACCAACAACCCAGGAGGGTGTGGATGTGGTTGACCCTCTCAGGATGCTACAGAAGCTAGTCAGCTATCTGAATACTAAGTAAGAGAACTCTTAGACCTGGAGGACTCGTCTATGCCAACAATATGAACTAACTACACACGATCTAAAGACCTAGGTAACCCAAAGTGTGTCCAATGAAAAAAGGATGCACCCATGTTCACGACAATGGGGGAGGGGGGGGGAACACCCATAAAGAAGGGGAGGGGAAGGGGTAGGGGGATGTTGGCCTGGAAACCGGGAAAGGGAATAACATTCAAAATGTAAATAAGAAATACTCAAGTTAATAAATAAAATAAAATAAAAACTGTAATATCTGTAACCTACCTCTGGGTTTCCATAAATCAACATTAACCACACACAGTTAAAACCGTGAGATCTGGAACCTACCTCTGGTTTACAAAGGGGCTGGAAAGCTCAGCAAGCAGGCGGAAATTGGCAATGTATGCAAGCACTCCAATTTTCTGGATGAAAGACAGAAACAGTGTCAGGGACTTACCAAAACATAATATTACAAAATGTCCTAATAGTCATTCCTGTGTACAATCCATTGCTATAAAAACAGACCAGGCTTCTGCCTTTTATCATTAAACCAACTTTCCTTTCTTTTTTTTCTTTTTTTTAAACACCTTTGTTTTTTGGTGTAGCAATGTAAGCTTAACTGTTTGTATGGGCACCATATGCATGCCTGCTGCCGTGAGAGACCTGACCAAGTGTCAGATCCCTGAGATCTGGAGTTGCAGACAGACAGGCATGGGCCATCACATGGGTGCTGGGAACTGAGCCCAGGGCCTCTGGAAGGGCAGCAAGTGCTCTTAACTGCGAACCATCTCTCCAGCCTCCTGATTCCCTCCTTCGGATGTGCTCAGAACTCTACAGGTGAGCAGTAGGCTGCCACACACTGAGTCACTTAGCACTGCATGTTCTCCTAGGAAAACAGAAGGCCAGCCACTGGCTCACTGAACTAACACACTCCACAAACCATCACAGACTCCTCAAACCACAGCAGGAAGAACAATACATACAAGCGAGAGTTCCTAAAGCTAAAGAGTCTTACGGTCAACATCTATAAAGATCCTGTTAATGTCCAGTATGAAGCTTAAACATCTCAAAGGTGGAATCATCCCAAAGCATCTTGGGCAAGGATATACTTGCTAAACACAATTACACACCAAATCTGGCCATCATATTTGATCTAGAAATACATACTTATCAGAAGGTTCTAGAGCTAACACACACACACACACACACACACACACACACACACATATATACAGGGGGGGGGAGACCTCTTTCAAAGTTGAAACATAATATTTAGCAAATTCTACCAATTCATTACGATAGAAAATACAAGCATACAACAAACATTAAAAAGAAAATTCTTAGAATTTTATTTAATGTACTTTTTATAATTGTCAAGAAATAGACTGGTGAGATGGCTCAGTTTGATATCTGGATCACACATGGTAGGGGTAATTTGTTCTCTGACTTCCACACATGTGTCTACACACACACTTACACACACCCACACACATACCTACACACCCACACACCCACACCCACACACCCACACACCCACACCCCCACGGTGGGGACGTGTAAAATGGAGTCACTCCAGCATCTCTAGTCATACCAAGTTATGATACATCTCAGATAAAAGTCTGCCCACCCCCAATCCAGTAGATGTACACAGAACTTGGCAAACTATTTTCTGGCCAGGCATGCCATGCTAAGTTAAAAAAAGTGAAGCATTAAAAATTGGATTCTTATCCAAAAACTTTTTTTTACTACTTATCTACGCAATTACTTGGGGGACTTAAAACTCAGCGCTTGGTCACAGAATTGCTTTACTGGATCTACGGTTTCCTATTTTCAAGTTCACTGTCTTTGGTGACAGTGGAATGTCTGCGTAGGAAAGGAGGAGGGAAGGAGGAGGACTAGCCAAAGACCAAGCTGGTAGGCAAATGAGTCCCGTGTGTGAAAGATGGGCCAACTTGTCACAGCGACCCAGGCCAACTTGTCACAGCGACCCAGAACACTGGGACCTAAAACGCAAGCGTGAGATGTCAGGATGTGTGTGTTTACACGATCCACACAGGAAACATGTGAAAAATAACAGTGCCAATTATTAGTACCTCAAAGGGTTCTCTTTTATTCCTTTGCTGTTTTTCACTTACAGTCCTGCCACCATTCTTAACCCTTACCCCTGTTGAACACTTCAGTTTAACAGGGTATACTCTATGTTAAGGCTATGCAGCACATTCTAAGAATAATATAAACACAACAGGACAACTAACAGCATTATCTAGAATAAGTTTAAATTTTTTCTTCTGTCTCATTATACAGCAGGGTATTTTTCTTTCCTGTTCCCTTTTTCAGTAACAGTTCTTCCTTACCCATGACAGCCTGCAGCCTAAGGGGGAGGGGCAAACCCTGTAAAATGCTCCAATGAAGCGTGAGCTTTGGCTTGTGTTTCAGCTCCTCAGCCAGCCGTGTCCACTGTCCAGTGTCCACTGTCCTTCCACTGTGACAAGCCCAGGTTACATGTTCTCCCAATAAAGATGCTAAGATATAAAAATGTGTTTTGACTGCAACAGCAAGCCTTTTAGAATTACAGAAATTAAATTTCCGGTTCCCGAGAAACATCCAACCACAGTGTAGCTAAAATCTTAGTTTTAAGAGACCAGCTGCTGTTAGTATAGGTCCTTTGCCGGTAGGAGATCATTCTTTATACCGCCCATGCTGAAATAGATCTTGTGTCTTCATACTCTAAAGACCTCTGGACTCCCTGAAAAGTTATGACAGAATTTTGTTTGATGGGGCTCCCATTTTCTGGTAGATTTTGTTGATTTGAGACAGTATCTGACAGAGATCATGCTGACTTTGGACTCCCTAGGTAATCAGAGATGACTTTGAACCCCTGATCTTCTCAGCTCCACCTCCTGCTTCCACCATATCAGATACTAAGTGCTGCTATAAAGCTCAGAGCTTTCTGCATGCTAGACAAGCACTGGACCACTGAGCTGCAACCCAGACCTTATGCTTGCTAGACAAGCACTGGACCACTGAGCTGCAACCCAGACCTTTATGCTTGCTAGACAATCACTGGACCTGGGTACATTCCCATTCCCTACTTTGTATTTAAGCTTTGAAGCTACCTTGATTTCAAAAGTTGAGTAACTATTGTATGATTTTTCTTGCAATCAACATATAACATCAAACAACTCAAACATTGATGGTTCTCTCCTCCAAAGTCAGTGCACTCAGAGAAACTGTCCACAAATATTTGCCTTACTCTACTGTTGTTCGACATTTCATTTTATGAGTTTGTAGCAGCTGGCTTTTCAGCATCTTTGTGGCTAGCAAGAAGCATGGCTGTCATGTAGGCATTTGTCTTTGGACGCTCTTATTCTCACACAAAGTTAATTTTTTAATTAAAAGGTTCTGCAGGTTTTGATGAAATTTAAACATGATCAAATACTTTATAAAATCCTCAGTATCAGAAGCTGCAACAGGGTGTACAAGGAACTTAGCAGGTAATGCCTTTCCCCACCTTTGGCAAGACATTTACATACTGACATTGGTGTCACATTTGTGTGACAAAATGTGTGCATGCACTACCTGCCAAATATGCAGATGAGCCACACCTCATTTGCATGTTAACATCAACTCTTAGTTTACTTTCCATGTCTAAAAATCTTTACAAAAATGCGAAGTTCAGTTAGAAATTCTGTTTTTCAAAAGCACCCAAAGCAGGTTGTTGCCATGACTCCTGTTGTCATGTGACTACAGAAGTCTGATCACTGCTCCCACAGACAGAATCAGGTCTATGTTATAAGGGGTCAAAAAATCTTTTCAGCCCCAGGATCCTCCTCCCCCTAACCACTCTGTCAAGAAGAAATCTGAGTTAGGCCCTGGAATTAGGAAATGCAAGCTTATTCGATCTCACGTAGCGATGATCAAGCTTTCTGGAAGATGAAGCAGGTACAGCTTGTTCAGATGTAGCTGCCCATTTCATCCCAGACGTGTGGAATCCCATGACCTTCTGTGCCTGTTCGTCTCCTCTCCTAAAACTGGGTTGATTTGGGAGGGCTGTAACAGAACTGAGTGCTGGGTGGATGTGAAGGATCTCAAGAGGATATGTCACAGCTCTGGAAGGCACAAGTCCAGGGGAAGGTGAGAACAGGTATAGTCTATGAAGGTCAAGGAATTCTCTGCTCCGCTCTTGCTCCCAGCAAGATGGTTCCTCCACTTTGGTGGCCTAACTCCTCTCTTCATATAGAATTCCTGGTCCCAAATTACTCTCTTCTAAATGGACATAGTAATGGTGTATTAAAAGGCCCCTCCTACTGTAGTATGAATTCCTCTTAGCTAATTATGTATGCAAGTAGACCTATTTCCTGTACACCTTCAGAGGTACTGGACACGAGGACATTCAACATACGAATGCTGGAGGAAACTTAACTCAACTTGTGCCAATGTGGAGTCCCCAGTTCTTTTCTGCATTTTTACTATATTTCTTTTTACTGCATTTCTCTGTAATTCAGTTATAGGTCATGTGATATGTGTGTATATATATTTATATATAAATACATACATTTACCTAGACATACATATATATACATACAAATATACATGCATGGGGCTGGAGAGATGGCTCAGTGGTTAAGAGCACTGACTGCTCTTCCAGAGGCCATGAGTTCAATTCCCAGCAACCACATGGTGGCTCACAACCATCTGTAATGGGATAGGATGCCCTCTTCTGGCCTGCAGTCACATATGCAGGCACAATACTGTACATAAAATAAATAAATAAATCTTAAAAAAAAACAAATATACATGCATGTGTGTATGTGTGTGTATATATATACCTATATACATATATGTTTCCATACATAAGAATGGCGACCTTACATCAGTGATATCTGGGCATTCTGGTATCATAGGTCATCTCATTTTCGTTACGTAAACTCTGAGAACATATAGTCGCTCTAGAAAATTCAACTTATATATTAAGCCAGTGCTCTCTCGATGCAACCCCAACTGTCAGTCCAAAATCTGAAGTTCGAGAGGGGCTGTGGCTGCTCAGTCCCAGCCACTTCAGTTGTACCCAAATGTCCCACTGATGGGTGATCAACACCGCAAACTGTAAATCTGAGTTGCCATGGACACTTCCACATCATGGGAAGGGTTTCCTGGGATGGAGGACATTCTATGTCTCATGGGTAGGTCACACTCATTTTTGTTTTATTATAAATTAATTTTAACTTAATACATAACAGAGGTCACGTTTGCAGCTAGGAGACAAGGATGGAAATCAGAACAGCCTGACCTGTCCAATTTGTGCACATGAAGCACTTTAAAATAACCGGAAACAACTGCCACTCACGTTGCAAGTTCATGCATATTTTACGTGCATTCTTAATAAGAATTGTGGTGACTTGTTAAAAGTACAGATGAGTTTGTCCAGAAGAATTGGTTGGGGGTCGAGATGGCTCAGCAGACAAAAGCGCTTGCCACTCTTGCAGAGGACCTGGCTTTGGTTCCCGGCACCCACACCCATGATGCTCCATATCCACAACTACACATACAGACGCATACATATAAAGACAATAAGCCTTTTAAAAAGTGAACTGGCTGTCGCACTTGACTTAGAGGGGTGAAATCTCGGCACGCTGGCACACCTGCTATCCAGCACCGATTTAGATTCCAGCCAATGTAAGCTACATAACGAGTCTCAGAAGAAAACAATAAATTTAAAAAGATTAGAAGAATAATTGTTTAATTGTACATAATTCAAATAAAATAAGAAAACCAAAGTTCACTGCCTTTTTTCTACAAACTCTGTAGTGAATTAATGCAAGAGAAATCATGCAAAGGGAAAAGTTATTTTTAATGGGACTCTTACTTGAACCAAGTGCAAAATCTTTTATTTTGTTCCAGCAATCTCTCTATTTTTGGCTGTGCCTGTCTGTCTATCCGTCCTCACCTCCCTTCTCACTTTCTTTTGAGACAGAGTTTTGCTGTACACCATAGCGAAGCCTTCAGACTCTCATTACACATGAGAGACAAGCCTTGAATCTGTGATCCTCCTGGCTCACCTGGGAATGCTGGGACTGCAGGTGTGGGCCACCTGGTCTGCTCAGCCACTCCTCACGGTAGTGGACTCCCACGTTAACACCCATGACAGGTGTCTCCTCACTGAGGACATCGTTCCCTCCCCTTGGCTAAAGGCAGCTCTTCTTCCAATCTGGTTTTGATGAACAGCGGTCTTCTTCTTGGGACTAGGTGTTTTAAAAGTTCGGCATGTGACATCATTATGCCCAGTGTGATTGAGCTAAGGTGTTCCAAAGTACGTCAACTTTCCTGCCCAATGACTTCCTGTGGCCTTCAAAAGATAAGTGCTACTGCCAAATTTTTATAGTAATTTTTACTTATTTATTCACTGATTTGCTTATTTTGTAGATATATTTTGTTGCCTATGTATTTGTATGTGTGCCGTGTGTGCCTGGTGGCAGGGAGGCCAGAAGAAGGTGTCCTGAGTTGCAAGCATATGAGCTGCCATGTGATACTGGGAATTGAGCCAGGTCCTCTGGAAGGGCAGCCAGTGACTGCTGAGCCCTCTGTCCAGCTGTCCCCAATTCTTAAAAAAACAATAATTTTAAAAGACATACTAAAGCCATAAGACATAGTGAAGTATGAAGGTAGCAAGAGCCTTAGTCTTAAAGTTTTAAGTTTTTCCTCTACACTTAATGGCAAGCCCAGAAGTATTTTCAGGAAGCAGACTAGGTTGAAAACAGTCACTGATCATTTCTTCCAACTCCATTCATAGTTCACAGGATAAAATGTGGCCTTTAGCCAAGGCATCAAATCACTGCCAGAGACAATGTCATTTACGATATCCTTTAAACCTCACGTTACTGGTGAAAAATAGCACCTTAGAAGTGTCTTTCTCTAACCATATTCACCCAAAGTGCACATCGTCCACATTGTAAGAAAACGTGAGGCCTTCTAAATTCTCTCCTCCCCAAGAAAATCTTCACTTTCTTATTCAGAGTGCCTGAGTAAAGGGTCTGGGAACGTGCTAGAAATACATAGTCCCCCCCTTTTTTTTGAAAAGGCTTCAAATATATTTTAATAAGGTGATGCTGCATTACTACTCCGTATCAGGAATAAATCATAGTACAGAAATAAAAATGCACAGCATAACGACCTAGGACAGGCAAGACTAAGAGCTACTGTCAGCCCTTCAACACACGCCACCCTGTTCCCAAGATTGTACGAGGCCTACCAAGAAAAGCTGTGGACAGCAACAGCAGAGGCACAAAAGTGTAGTCCTTACCCAAGAAGAAGGTGGAGGCAATTTAACACAAGATTTCTTCTAAGATACACTAAAATGAAAACCTGAGATAAAATGTCTTCCTTATGAAGGGGTCACATAGGAGATATAACAGAACCGTATGTATGCTGTAACCTCTGTGGACATTTGTCTGAATTCTCACCTTGGAGTCAATGGAGAATTGGGCTAGGTCACTGGAGGACATTTAGGTTCTGTGGATATATATATAGATAGATAGGTATAGATATAGATATAGATATAGATATAGATATAGATATATAGATACATAGATATATAGAAATATAATCATTGTCTATGGGGTCGAGGCAAATAAAGAAATAATTAAAGCATGAGAGAGAGAGAGAGAGAGAGAGAGAGAAAGAGAGAGAAGAGAGAGAGAGAGAGAGAGAGAGAGAGCGAGAGAGAGAGAGAGAGAGAGAGAGAAGAGGAGAGAGAATGAATTTATTGGAATGACTTATAGGCTGAGAAAGAGAATGAGAATATGATCGAGATTAATGGAGCCTGAGTCCTTTTTCCCATGGTTCTCCAGGTCCTCAACAATCAATACACTTCAGGATTGCACCAATCCTTTTTCTAAAAAGTATTATTTGTGTGTGAGAGATCGCTGTGTGAGGGTGCACATGGCAGCCATATGGAGAGCGGCTCTGTAAAATCTCCTCTACCTTCATGTGGCACCTGCAGATGGAATCCGGGTCCCAGGCTCGCACGGCAAGCGCCTCTGCTGGCTGAGCCATCACACAGGCTGCTTCTTTTCTCTGATGTCTATGTGGTCTGTGCACGTGGGTCTCGTGTGCACTTGCCTACACCAGAGGCAGATGTCACCAGCTGTTGCTGCCTTCCTTCCACCTTACTTCTTCAGACAGCTTCTCTCACTGAACCTAGGGTTTGCCTTCTGAGATCTGACTCTCTCCCTCCCTCCAGCACTGGAAGAACAGATGCACCCCGCTAGACCAGGCTTTGGCATGGGTGCTGGGGATCCAAACTCAGGTCCTAACATTTACCCAGCAAGCACTTTGCACTGAGCCATCTCCGCGAGCCTAGACATACATCATTCTTGAGCCTCATTGCAAACATCCCTGGAGCCAGGGATCAGCAGCCTAGTTCTCACAGGCTGCAGGGGATTCCGGCACACAGCAAACTGAGCAATGTCCAAGACCTTTACATCTCACGAAGCTAACTCTCTCTGCTGTGGTTAACGATCACTTACAAGCACCCCCTGCATTCCAGACAATATTCTCCAGAGGGATCTCCTACACTAGAAAAGTTGTCAAGTCCCTTAACTAACAGGTCATTTTCTCCACACATCTCTGTTTGCTTCTTACAGGCCCAGCACCTGCCAAGGACGTCAGTCCTGTACCTTACTGACTGTTATATCCACAAAGACTCATGCAGTAGTTGACCCATTTTTCCCCCGAGCTGATTCTTGCCTTAAATAGGAGCATCGCTTCTGAGACCAAGAGCTCATTCGCCTCTGAAGGAAAGCCAGCTAGAAGCATCAAGTGAAAACCCTTTCTATTTTATGATATCTAAAACTGGCCAACCACGATAGGAACAATCTCTGAAAATGGACACCGTGAATTTCTTCTCTCTACATACACAGGCTCCTATCAGCAAGTGTTGACATCTCCTTCCTCCTCTCTGAGGCTGGGCTGCCACTGGCCACTCAGGTGACTGACTGATGAAGGACTGTGCTATCTATGTCCTGTGTTCCAGAGCTGGGTCAGGAGAAGCCCTGCTTCCTCCCCAGGACTCCTGAAACATCACTTTGGGAATTCCCCTTTCAGAAAATGCCTGACAGAACCTGCTAAGAATATCCTCCCCACTCTGATCTCTCTCTCTCTCTCTCTCTCTCTCTCTCTCTCTCTCTCTCTCTCTCTCTCTCCCTCCTCCCAACTCCCCTCCCCTTCCCCCTACCTGTTCTCTGTGTAGCCCTGGCTGTCCTGGAACTCACTCTACAGACCAGGCTGGCCTCAAAGAGGCAAAGTGCTGGGATTAAAATGAGTACCAGAGTGCCAGCCTTTTGGTTTCTTCCTTGCTGAACATGACACATCAAGTCCCCTGACTACAGATCCCACAGCCATTCTGTGAACTGTAAAAAGCGAGGCATTTTAGTCACCCTTCGCTCAGAGGCTCCATCTTATCCAAATGTGTGCCCACTGGGATGTCCTCATAAACCTCTTTCTGCCAAGCTCACCATGCTTCCACGAACCCCATTTCCTTCCAGCCCAACTCCTGACCATCTCCTGAGAAGGGGTGATGTCTCCATAATGTTTTCTCACCTATGAAACCTTCTCCATTTTTTTCTCTGAATGTCAAAGACTTTTTAAATTTATTTATTCACTTTATATCCCATGAAGTTTTGCTGAGACAGGATCTCATAGTGTAGCTCGAGCTGGTCCAGAACTCACAGAAGTGCCTGCCTCAGCCTCCTGTGTGCTATGCTGAGATGAAAGAACATGGACCCCACACTCAGCCGGACAGGAATTTTAAAGGACAGATTTAGTACTACATATCTTAAAAGCTCCCAGAAAATTCAGCAAAGTATGTATGTGCACTATATAGACTGTAATAACATACCAATTACAGCCAATACTATGGAGGAAAAAGAAACTGGCCCAAGATCTTTTCATTCCCTAAATTACTACAGTGTCATTGACTTATTTCTGCTTATTTATTTACTTAATCATTGAGAAAGGGTCTTGCTATACTGTAGCGTAGGCTGGCTCAAACTTGCTACTTTCCTGCCCCAACCACTTAGATGCTGGAATTAGAGGCATGCACTACCATGCCTGGCTGTTTTCTGAATTAGTTCCCCAGTAGAAACCACATTAAGATACACATCCTCATCTTGACAACACTGCCCTACACACACACACACACACACACACACACACACACACACACACACACACACACACCCCTACCTCTCAGTTCAAAACACTCTAACGTGAATGTTCATATCACTTATGGCTGCAATGTTTACATCAACCCACAGTTAAGTCTCCTCTCTCTACTACTTCACAGTCCCCTTGACATTTGAGGGACATTTCAAAGCTAGGTGTCCGGTAACCATTCTCCTGTCCAGGCTCTCACCTCTGGGGTCTTCGATTAATACAACTGAGATCTAATCTAATCCTGCCTCTCCAGTCAACTGGCTGCTCTCCTGAGTATCTCCTTCTGAATATGCAAGGTTGGGAACTCTAGATAGGGGCTACGTTGGGTGTGCTCTGACTGGGCCAATAAGAGCGCTTTCTAATGAGACACAGTGCCTTTCCTGGCAGAGTCCAAATCTGAAAACAGCCTCCATTTTCAGACATGATATACTATTGATGGAATGTGGTCTCCTACCACTGGGGCATCTCTCTCTTTCACGGGTTATTAAGTCTAAATGTGAATGCAAGCTCTATTCATTTAGGTTTATCATCCTGGCATGTAGCTTTACTTTAAAAATATATGTTCAGCACAAAAGTTCTTCTTCCTAATTTTTCCTAAGTAAGCTTTCTTTTCTTAATTTATTGTGATATAATACAGACTACACGGCAGTTTTAGAAGTGTAGAGTCAGCGACAATACACACAACCATCAGCACTGCATTCCCAGAGCGTTTTGAAATGTCCCATGAAACAACGAGCCCTCCTCATCCCTTCTGCCCAGTTCTTGGCAACTTGGAATCTATTTCCTCTCTATGGACTTGAGAATTCTAGGCATCTCATGAGAAGAGTCATGATAAGCTTGCTCGAATGGGAAGGTGACGATGAAAATTTCCATCCACCAATACAAGGGGCAACAGGAGCTTGTCAATCAAGCAACCACGTTTTCAGTGGTTCCCAGAGTGGCTATCTGGACAAGCAATAGCTTAACAACCCTTATGAATGCAGAAGACTCTCACCAGCCACCAATGCTTTCCCGAGACTCCAGACTAGAAGAAGCTGGAGTTAGGGAACTGCCCAAACTGCCACCACAAAGGAAGTTCCATTTTGTCAAAGTCAGCTTCAGGTGGTTCTTAAATGATCCTGCCGGCAGTGCTTTAGAGAACCTTAGCCACAGATATGCTAGTCTTCCTGGACCAGATGACCCTGGTAGGGAGGCACCTCCTACACCCATGGCAGCAGTGTGCCTCTATTCCTGGATGTTTAAGCAGCATTTTCTTCCTCCACAGGTGGCACTCCTGCAATCCCCTGTGCACAGCCTCTGTGAGGCAGAGCACCATCATCATCCAAAATGGTATAACTGTCCACTTGTGGTCAGGGAGGGCAGACTAAGCTCGCTGCATGAACAGTGAGTGGCTACCAAGGCTGACAGCTCCAGGCTCACCCAGCAGCTTCTTTAGGAAAGAAAAGGTAAAGAGTGGCTTGAGGCAGATCTGAGTGTAAGACCAGCCTGGTCTATGTGGTGAGTTCCAGGATGGACAAACAGCTGAAAGGAAAGGAGAGGAGAGGAGAAGAAACGAGAGGAAAGGAGGGGAGAGGGGAGGGGAGGGAAAGAAGCAGGCCTGAGAGCAAAGACTGTGGAGATCAAGAGCTGTGGAAGTGCTGAGAAGATGAGGGAGAGTGGAGATAGATGGAGAGGAGATGCTGCAAGTAGGGCTGTTGGGAGAGCCCCACTCGCCACGTGGCCGCTATCTCCAGCTGCTGAGGAGCAATCCAAAACTAAACTATTAAGAGATTGGCCCAGGGAGTGGCACCATTAGAATGTGTGGCCCTATAGGAGTAGGTGTAGCCTTGTTCGAGTTTGTCACTGTGGGCATTGGCTTTAAGAGCCTCACCATAGCTGCCTGGATGCCAGTATTCTGCTAGCAGCCTTCAGATGAAGATGTAGAACTCTCAGCTCCTCCTGCACCATGCCTGCCTGGATGCTGCCATGTTCCCACCTTGATAATAATGGACTGAACCTCTGAACCTATCCACCAGCCCCAATTAAGAGTTGCCTTGGTCACGGTGTCTGTTCATAGCAGTAAAACTCAAAGACACCATGGAAACAAACACATGCCAATTTTTTGCAGATACACAGTAATTGTGCATGTGGGGCCCAAAATTGATGTGGAAATCACTCTCCATTGCTTTCCCTTTACCTTACTACATGAGGGGGGTTCTCAAGAGGACCCAAGAGTGGGTGGTGTACACCTAGTCTTTCTCTGGGGACCTTCTAAGGCTGGAATTAACAGGAGGGCTGCTGCAGACCCCAGGCATTCATGTGGTTCTGGGAATCCAAGCTCAGTCCTCAGGTTCACATAGCAAGGTTTCTGACCACTGAGCCACCTACTCAGTTCCTAAACTTTTTCCCTAGGCTATCCCAATGGAGAGAAACGGGAGGACATAGTATTTATGTGTTGAATACAGTTAAATACACTATGAAAATCATTTTAGCTGGGCATGGGTCACACAGCCTTTAATCCCAGCACTTAGGAGGTAGAGGCAGGTGGATCTCTGAGAGCTCAAGGCCAGCCTGGCGTACATAGCACATTCCAGGAGAGTCAGGGTTACACAGGGAAACGCGGTCTCCAAAACAAATGTTTTTAAGCTAAGAATTTCCTAACTCCATTACCCATAAAAGGCTAGGGAGTGGTATTTATTTTATGGCACTGCTATGCAGATAAGATTTATGATGCATGCATATGTGTGCAGGTGTCTGTGTCCACCCATGTGGCAGCTAGAGGTAAACTTGGAGGTCTTCATCATGGTCCCCCCCCTTATTTTTTTGAGTCCCCCTTACGTCTTTCACTGGTCTGGAACATACCTCACTAGCTGACTAGAACACCGCCCTCCCGCCCTCCCAAGGGCAGGAACAAACATAAGCCGCCAAGTCCACGTCTTTTACACAAAGGCTGTTCACGCTCAGGTGCCAATGCTTACTGGCCACGAGCTCTCCAGCCCCTGGATGTTTTTACTAAGGCTAAATACAGAGCCAATATCTTCCTAATCCTCGGAGCCTATCACAAAGTGCCAGTCCAGGGCGTGGCACGACAGCCTCTCACTTTCAATAGGACCTTCATACACAATTTGCCCTAAAGTATTTTTAAAAGGCAGGAACTGGCGTGAATCGTTAAACAAAGGAAACCACACAGAACTTCTGACTCCTAAGATACCACATTCCAATCAATACTTCTAAATGAAT
Source organism: Rattus rattus (assembly GCF_011064425.1). NCBI lineage: Eukaryota > Metazoa > Chordata > Mammalia > Rodentia > Muridae > Rattus > Rattus rattus. The sequence continues at coordinate 38,652,341 of NC_046156.1, read as the reverse complement.
TCATGAAGACCCATTAGAAAGTTTTGTCCTAAACTGTAGCAGACCAGTGTAATAAATAGATAATAAGACACTACATTGATGCAGAGCTGAGAACGGTGTGCCCGCAATGACCTTCATGTTTACAAGTAACTAATCAGACACAGGTACGAGCCAGGCAGGGAGTCCTAATAAAAAGGACACTAACCACACTGAGTCAAAAAAAAAAAAAAAAAAAAAGGAAGGAAGGAAGGAAGGAAGAAAAAAATCAGGACAGGAAGGGGAAGGTCCTTTACAAGGCATTATGGGGCTGGAGGATTGGCTCAAAGCTTCAGAGCACTGCTGCTCTTCCAGAAGACCCAGATTCAATTCCCAGCACCCATGTGGTGGATCACAACCATGTAACTCTAGTTCTGGGGAACCGAGTACTCTCTTCTGGCCTCCAAGCACATACATGGCACAAAGCACCCGCACACATAAAATAAGTATTTTTAATGCATTAAAGCATAAATCACTCCATGTCCCCACAGTAAGAGATAATGTCACTCTCCCCTTGCTGACCAGCATCCTTTCTCAGGGCTGAAACCTGAATGGCACTTTAAAAGGCCATTGCTTACCTCTCTGTACAGATTAAATCTGTTCCCAAGATTTAATCTACTCTTGTAGGAAAAAAACTTTAATCTAGTGAATGCAGTAAGTAATAGAAAAAGTGCTCAAAACATTAATTAATCCAAAGCTAGGGAGGAAACTCAGTCAGTAAAATGTTCCCATCAAAGCGGGAGGAGCTAAAATCAATACCTAGCAACGTATATACAAAGCCAGGTCTGGTGGAGCCTAACTAACACCTCTGACCTCCACAGGCATAAACATGCATGCATGCACACACATATACACACAAACACACAGCAGGCTCAGACACACATACAAAGGCATTGTAAAACCTAGGTGTAGGGGGCTAGAGAGATGTCTCAATGGTTAAGAACACTTGTTGCTCTTGCAGAGGATTTGGGTTCAATTCCCAGCACCCTCACAGTAGTTCACAAGTGCCTGCAACTCTTGTTCCAGGGCATGCAAATGGTATGTATACATGCATACAAGTAAAACACTCATATGTATACATGCATGTGTGTTTAAAAATCATAAGTATAACCTGTAATATCTTAAATCCACATCCTGCTATTCAAACTTTCTTCACTAGAGTCTGTATTTAAAACTTGCCTCTACTCCTACTTTATTTAATTCCTATAACAAAATCATTTAAGAAAAGAGCTTTAAACAGTTGCTGACATGAAGTCAAGTGCTCTGAAATGACAAAAGCAAGGCTACCCTGAGCTGGAGAATCTTTGAGGAACCAGGTTAGTCCCCTCAGCAATGACAGGGATAACTTCTCATTGGACCAGCTCGCAGAACCAGATCTGAGACAGCGATCTAAGGGACCATGCCCTGAGCAGGATGGCCTGTGCCAACCTCATGTCCTGGGCTAAGTCTGCCTCTAGTTAAAACTGGGGCTCATGTCAGTCGTCTGAAGATGAACTCCGGACATCAATCATCTCCAGATTGACGAAATCTCCTTTCTCTGCTTTTCACCATCTTTTCCTTGGGTGTCATTAAATGCCTGATGAGGCCATAGGAGCTGAGATTTCTGCCCTAAAACTCGAGTTACTGTTCAATGCCAGCCCTTGGGAGGCACAGGCAGGCAGGATCAGCCTGGTCTTGATGGCAAGTTCCAGGATTTTGCTTTGCTATAAACAGACTAACTTCAGGTGAATTTAGTTCATATTAAAACATGAGAGGAATACATTAAAACAACAAGATGGCAGTGGGCCTTATTCATCAACTCACTAAGTAAGACAACCATTAATTTCTCCTCTAAATCAGCATGCACTTGATTTTTTAAAAGCAGGCATGAACGTCCAAAGGGAAGCTAGTATTCATCTCATATAATTAAGCATTCAACTTGTCAATCTATGCACAGCCAGCCGTTTACCAAGCTTGTGATTCCAGAGGCCAAAACAGAACAGCAGTTTATCTAAGCTTACAGATCCATGTAAGGGACCACAGCACACAGAAATCTATACACATCCACGGCTGTTAAATCACAAATGTATCGGGAAAGACAAGTATTTACATCTGTGAGGTGAGGTCCTAGGGTTTTTTAAGTGGAAACTGAAGTAATTAGTGTCATTTGCCTGACTTGGTTTATGAATACATAAAGACACACTGATTGAATTAGGAGTGGTGGCCCATGTTTCCACCTGAGAGGTGAAGGCAGCGGAAGTCAAGAGCTGAGGAAGTATGGGAGAAGTTGGATTGGGGCACTGAGGGAGGGGGGAGACGATGTCAACACACAGTACACCCACATATGAAATTCTCAAAAACCAAAATACTGTAATTATAACTTCAGCCTCATTGCTGTACTGTGAATCATCATTACCATTACTTAAAAGACAAAGGTAAGAGCCCCAAAGCATTGGGGGAAATGCACAGGACCCCTAAAACTCAGCTTAACAAGATTGTAATGTAATGCATGGCTTTTCCTTTTAATATGTGTTTGGTACAATTGTTACGAGGGGGAAATGGGTGGGGGAGTGTTAGCTCAAGATTGCCTCAGCTAGCCTATGCTATGTGAGACCCCCATCTCAAATGAGCAAAACTGAACTAAACAAATTAGCATAGGTATTAGTAGAAAAACTAATTCATTGAGTTCATTGTTTTAGTTATTGTAAGTTGACTTGAGAGTGATCCCTGCGTGCATTTGAATGTGGCCACTGGGAATTAAAACTTACAGAATGCCAGGTGCTAATTCCAGCATTCAGGAAGCAGAGGCAGGCTGATGTCTCTAAGTTTGAGGTCTAACTGGTCTACAGAATGAGTTCCAGGACAGCCAGGGCTCCCCAGAGAACCTGTCTCAAAACAAACAACAAACAAGACTTCTAGGCTGAGATTTATGTCCAGCTGCACGCGTCTCCAGCAGTGTCCGCTGGGTAGGCTATCGTGAATCTGGTACTCACCAATACAAAGTAGTATGCAATTAGTCCTGCGCAATGGTGAATTATAAAAAATTTGTCTCCGATCACTTTCCAATTAAAAAGTATAATCAATAAATCTGCAAGAAAGAGAAATGAGATGTTACCTTGGAGAAAGAGCTGCTGCTTGGTTTCATAAGTGTATTTCCCTCTCTGTCTGTTAACTCTTGGCTGTCCATTCTGACACCACAGCTCTCTGTACATCTCTGACTCTACTCACTCTCCTCACTGTCAAACGAAGTATCTGTTCCTGTTTTCCTGCCTCATCCCCAACACCATCGCTACTCCAGAACGTCAAGCTAGGGCAAGTTTCCCATCTCAGAATGTGGGGCAGGGGTGGGGAGTGAAAGCCAACACCTGACAATACTAACAGCTAAATTTGACAATTCTAAAAGTGTTGACAAAGAACTTGTTTCCAGCGTTAAACAAGATGAAGAGATGATCAATCAAAAATAACTGAATGCAAGGTTTTGATATTTAGCCTTCCATCAAGGCAAACAGGCAAGGTATCAATAAAAGGTATAACTATCATGTCCTCTATAATATGTTTTAAGACAGAGCTCACATGCTTTAACTAGCTTCCGATCTGCTATGGAGCCAAGGTTCACCTGTAACTCCTTAGCTTCCTTTTTCAATGCTGTTATTCAGGCATACACTACCTGACCGCCCACAAGAGAGAGAGAGAGAGAGAGAGAGGGGGGGGGGGAGAGAGAGAGAGAGAGAATATGTGTGTAGCCAAATATTAACGAAAACCAGTAAGACCACCAAGAACTATTACTATCCAAAAGTCTACAAAGAAAGGGAAGTAATCAATTTCTTATTAAGAGGCTCTCAGCTGATATATCACAACTCAGAAGATAGTTTAGTTTAACAGAATGGAAACTGCTCAGAATCTTAAAACACGATATTCTCTAGCAAATGGTTGAACATTGAATGTGATAGATTAGAGCTTCTAAAACGTAGAGACTTCATTTTTAAAAGCAAAGAGTGTGAGTACAAAACAGTTTGAAAGAGGACTCAAAGCCATAAATTTTAAAGAGAAACTAATTACTATAAGAAAAATAATAAGAATATCAGGAATCACCTAGTACCTTTCTCTAAATCCATCCATTTCCCTATCTGCTCTGGTTGCAGACTTGGTCACAGCTCTGACTACTCCACAGCATGTTGATAGAAACACTTGTTGGTGGGTTACTGTCTCATCTGAGAGAATCTTAGTCAATTTATTTGGTACAAGATTTTAAGTTGAGGCATCTAAACTTTCAAGGTTATCCTTGACTACATAGCAAGTTTGAGGCCAGCCTAGGCTATGGGCAACCAGTTTTAAAAACAAAATTAAAGAAACATAAAAAAGATTGCCTGAGGGTAACTATTCTGCAATGACAAGATTGTTAACCTACGTGGCACACTAGGAATTGTGTCATCTTGTCAACGACACCGTGTCTGCTCAAATGAGCAAATCCTTCCCTAGTATGTTGACAGGTTTTACATTGGTCACCAAATCCAGTCTATCTTTCCCTATTATCCCTTCCTCTTAAAGAGTTACATAATTGTTTTTGTTACGATTCACACCTTCGTGAAACATACACTTCATCAAATTCAGCCTGGCTCGTGGCTGTTGTGCTATACTCTGTTTGTTTGTGTTTTCTTTCACTGACTTAGTAAGTTTAGAATTATAAAACAGGCTTCTTACATAAGGGTCCAAATTGTAACTGATTACCTTTATCATTAGATTAAGAAAAACCAAAACATTTCTAACTGCAGTTAAGATGGCATATTCTCTATTTCCCTTGTCCTCACTGTAAAAAATGCCGACCCAAAAAACCCTATCCAGCAAGAAAGGGAACAGAGCAGAGGGGAATTCGTAATTGATCATGTCTAGACACCATAGATGTGAAACCTTTATCCAAACAATTAAAGCCCATGGCTACTGGCACAGACTTCAAGGGCTGTGGCACAGGCTGCCCTGTCATTGGCTTCATAGCAATTATACCAACAGGCTCTTTAGAAAGGACAGAGACCACTGTTTTGCTTTTTTTTTTTTTTTTTTTTTTTTTTTTTTTTTTTTTTTTTTTTTTTGTTGTTTTCAGTTTGCAAATGTGTCCTTCCTTAAGATCTAGAAAGCTTGGGTTGGGGATTTAGCTCAGTGGTAGAGCGCTTGCCTAGGAAGCGCAAGGCCCTGTTGGTCCTCAGCTCCAAAAAAGAACCAAAAAAAAAAAAAAAAAAAAACAAGATCTAGAAAGCTCTGCCATCATCCACCACTTTATTTTCCCTACACAGACCCTTAAAGCTATTTTTTTTTTTTTTTTTTTTTTTTTTTTTTTTTTTTTCCGGAGCTGAGGATAGAATCCAGGGCCTTGCGCTTGCTAGGCAAGTGCTCTACCACTGAGCTAAATCCCCAACCCTAAAGCTATTTTTCAAATAAGCCAAAAACATAAACAATATATTCTGTGCATCGTCCCATGAGTAGTTTAGAAAGTAATAAGCAATGAACAATGTTACCACGTACCAGAAATGAGGTAGCCTGAAGCAGTCGAAATATTTATTTTCACAAGTGATGGATCACCCCTGTACATATGTAAAACAAAACAAAACAACCCCACGTTATCCTCCTAAACATATGGACTGTTTTCTTTTTTCATCCGGCTTATTGAGACAAGGCTTCATGAGATCTAGGCCGGCCTCGAACTTGCTAGGGCCACCTTGAACTTGAATTCCTGCTATCTTGAGTTCACTCCCCTGCTAAAATCACAGGATGCACCAGTGTGTGCACAGGATGAAATGCTTGATCAGAAGGTTGTTGCCCATACTTCCCATACTTCTAAGCCCAAGCCAGCTTTCCAGGATCTTCCAAAGGACTAATCATCGATTCTTGGCACTTAAGCTAGACTGAACTCTTCTAAGAAACCATCATACTGGGGTTTGCAGTAAAAAACCAACCACCTAAGGATGGCTGAGAGCACACCATGTGTTCTCTGGAGTGCTTACAACTCCTCCCAGAGGCATCGCATCCATGGGTGATAACACAGGGTTTCTGCTTTAACCAGGAAGCAGTATGTAACCAGCTGATGTCCCGCTGGCCAACGTGGGGAGGCTCACTATCGATTCTGGACTGTGCTGTCACCCATCTGAGCACAGTGCTAGCCAGGACAGTACTTCTGACTGCACAAACAACCATAATTTTTATGCACATACATAAACACACATGATTTTTAAAATGTACAAAACTGTAATTTTACGAAAAGACTTAATGTCTTCATACCATTTGTTCACATGAGGACTGAAATGGAATTGTAGATGCTGGTCTTTTTAAATGTCTTCGTTAGTTAGAAGGAGGGACTCAATTAAATGAAGAAATCATCTCTCTTCCCTCTGTTTCTGAGGCAACACTGTCTTATCAATATTACTCTACTGAGGATTGGAGGGTTTTATTACCCAGGAATATAGTCAGAACCGGACAATCTGACCCCAGTGTTGTGACTGGGGTCACAAATCCATATCAGTACAATGTATTTCTTTTCAATTTTTCTATTCATTTTTATTATTATTAAGTGTATTATGCTGTTCATACACATGTATGACGTGTGTGAGTGCAGATGCACACATGCTACTGTGTGTGTAAAGGTCAGAGAAGACAACTTTAGGAGTCTGATCTTTCACTCCAATGTTTATATAGGTTAAACTCAGGTGTCCAGGCCTAGGCAGGATGTAACCTGCTAAGTGCCTCGCTTGCCTAGGATGGGATGGATCTCTCACTCCGTCCTTTGTGTGGTTCGTAACTCGTATTGCTTTGAAATTAACACAAGATGAAACTGGTCATAGCAGAGAAAATGCAAAAGAAAAGTCACATTTTCTTCATACATTCATTTCGAGCTATAATTGCAAACCAGGAAAATTTATAAACCTGGAATAAATCACAGAATAAAAAAATGCAAAATTTATAAATTACTTTAGGTTAAAGTTATCAAGGCAAAACTTGACAAAGGAAAGACATCTTTTTTTTTTTTTTTTAATAAAACTCATTTCTCAAAGGACTGGTTCTGTTTGCAATCATGTTAAGAAAATAACCGTGGGAGAAATTAAAGCTCTGATTTGTTTAGATGGAGAATACAGACTCTGGTCAAGGTATGAAATAGGCTAGAATTGCATCACTTTCAAAAACATCTTCCTAATAAAAATGAAAATGTATCAGCTGGCAAATCTTGCCGGGATAGTTTCACACTTATGGCAGGGATGGTATCCTTGTAGTCAGTTGTTGTCGTAGTGCTGGTCAAAGCACCTGGTTAAACTGCCCCAGTCACACTGCTACCCACCAACTGCTTACATTAGCTGACCTGAGCCTTCCTGAGTAACCTGTTTTCAGAAAGATGCATCTTTGTGATTACCTTAGATTATTACATATACTAAACCATCAAATATTTACAAGGGTTGGGTTTATTCCTTTAGCATGGCCATCTGTAAGAGCCATTTCAATTCTCTGCTGGCAAACCATGGGTCACACGCCATTCTGAAGACAAATCTTACGCGGTGACTGTCCAGCTCGAGGAAGACACTGTTGTGCTTACATTCTCCTGCATGAGCCAGCACTTGCAGTAAGTGTGAAAGAGAACTGGCCTCAGCATGAGTGTCCAAATCTGAGACCACTTCAGTGCAACTGGCTGAAGTAGGACTGAATATAAGCACTTTAATAAGGCATGCATCAGGGATAATCGATACGCTTTGTTTTAAAGGAAGGTAAATGAGGCTTTTACTAATAGTTAGTAGCAAAGCATGCATCAAGTCAAGAGCCTGGGGAGGAAACAGCTTACCAGAGTGGATCAGCTATAGTAGCTTCATCGAAGAAGAAGAGGTATAAACCAAAAATCCCAACCAGCATAGAGTGGCACGTGGACACTACCCTGAAACGAAAGCAGGAACACACAAAGGTCTCAGTCCACGAAGGTCTCAGTCCCTGCAATGAACAACCTGTTCCTTTACAGAATTCTCCATCCTGAAAGGGCCGCACCTCTAAGTGTTGAATGTTAAACAGGAAAGGTTGAAATGGAGGAGTACAGCACATCTGGGACTGACTAATACTGTCGTTCAGAGAGAGGCTCGGCTCGGCAGCAGAGCCCCTGCCTTGCATGCAGAAGGCTCTAGGTTCCATCCCCAGCACCAAAAGTAATTAGGGGCCACGTGGTGGTGGACACCTTTAATCCCAGCCATCGGAAAGCAGAGGAGTTAAGACCAGTCTGCTCTCCCTAGCAAGTTCTACACCAGCCAGAGTTATGTGACGAGACTTTGTCTCAAGAAATCAAGTAATGACGACAGTGACAATGGTAATAAAGTCATTTAGAAACCAGAGGGCCACAGTCTTACTTTCATATGAACAAGTTCTATATAATCCTGGGTGAGTCATTTCTCTGACACAGTAAGGCCACAGCCCTGCACCCTTCAAGTTCCATCAGCAGCAGTGTGGCTGCAGGATGAGTTTCCACGTCTACTGTCCTTAAATGCCTCCTTCTTATGCCCCTCACTGCTAGTACTGCCATACAAGTGCTTCACAACTGAGCTACACGTCAGGTCCATCTCTGACTTCCCAAGCAACCTGAATGGTCTGTGACCTGAAGATGCACTGTCTAAGAGATTTGGTTACCAGTGTCACGTGTATCAGCACACTTGTGACACTGAGGAGCAATAGCAGAGAGATGCTCACGGAACCCCTTCATCATAATTAGGTAAACACTTCCAAATAGAAAAGTTGAGAACCAATGATCTGCTGATTTATTTAGTTGTTTAGTGTTGATTACTTTTTTCGAAATAGGGGATTGCTACATTCCTCAAACTGGGCTTGAACTTGTGGGGCTCACGGGATCTGCTCAAGAATCTGAAGCATCAGTACCTGGCATTAGGAGACCCTCCCCCACACCCCAGACTGGTGCTTCACCTCCCAGGGCTTGAAGTGCAGAACAGCCACCGGGCCTGGCTTTTACAGACCCAACCCAGGGCTTTATTCATACTAGAGAAACACCCCAAACTACACACAAACAGAGCTCCACCCCCAGCAACTCTTTTTAGTAAATACTGAAGTGAAAGAGTTCACAAGATCCAGGTTCTTTTCTTTTGTAGCAGAAAATATGTTTTGGATGGAAATCCATCATTTAGGCCTATCTAGTCCATGATGAAATGGCCTGCAACCTGACCACCCAAGACACTGCAATCATCCACGCACAATGAGGCTGTTTTCTTAAGCCAGTTTCAAAGGTTTCACATCTTCATTTAGAATTTACAAGTAATGAAGCCTCTTTTCATTAAAATTAAAGATGCAGGAATAAACTAGAAACTACTGATGGGAGATAAATGTCTATGATATGGCCACCCCCCCCACCCCTAGTTTCTAACAGCAAAGGAAGTTCACCAACCAACATTACATTTTATATTAGAAACAGTCACTGGTCCTTGAGTGTACTTGATCAGCTAGATCTCTTAAGCAGATAAACCACATTATCCCAAACTGTATTTTACACTCACAAAGGGAATCATGAGTTTGGCCAGTGACAAAGGAATTGTTGTAAATCAGGGCAGCACTTGGAAGTGCAATTAATCCAACTGGTCTAGTCTACAAGCCTGGTACTTTCAAGTCAAGCACACTTGAAAGTCAAGAAGAGCAGGATAGACATGGTATGAAGTCAAACACTGCATCTATTTACATTTGTCTTTTTTTTTATATGAGACTTATTTATTCTATTTATATGAGTACACTGTAGTTAGCTGTCTTCAGACACACCAGAAAGAGAACAGCAGGTCCCATTACAGATGGTTGTGAGCTACCATGTGGTTGCTGGGAATTGAACTCAGGACCTCTGGAAGAACAGTTGGTACTCTTAAAAATAGGGCTATTTTTGTCTTTTTCAAGACAGGGTTTCTCTGTGTAGGCCTGACTGTCCTGGAATAGTAGATCAGGTTAGCCTGGAACTCACACAGATCTGCCTACCTTGCCAAGTGCTGGACTTAAAAGACTCAAACACTTCAACTAAATCACCACACAGAGGGCTTCCAACAGTTATCCAAAATCCTACGAGAGGGAAACATGACCTCTCCTAAAGTCCTGACAGGTGATTAGGAACCATATGTTAAAAAAGTCTCATTGTCAGCCCCGACTCTACATGCTGGAGGACCTGAGGTCAGTCCCCAGGACAACAGTGACAACAACAATGAGAGAAGGCTATACTTGAACAAGCTGCTGTTCAAGCAAATATGCAAATCCTATAGTAGCAGCTAAAAAGAAACACTAAGTGGAAAAAGTTGAATTTTGTTTGGAGCACATTTCGAGGTTGAAAGCTGAGTTTCAAGGCATAAAAACAGTCCAACTTTCCTTTGTCCTCTTTCTCTCTAAGTTCCAAGTATATAAGCTCAAGCAGGAAGCAGGAGAGAGAGAGAGAGAGAGAGAGAGGGAGAGAGAGAGAGAGAGAGAGAGAGAGATGAGGAAAGCCCACTAGAACAGTCTCATAGGAGGCCAGATTCCCACTTGAAAGCAGAACTCAGTCTCACGCCTTGTAATTTCCTGTGGCACAGAACAGAGATGAGTGAGGGAAAAGTTTCCAATTTCATTTTCCTCTCTGCCTCCGTCTCCCCGAGTCCTCCACAGTCTTGGGGAGCTTGCAGCTACCCAAGATTCGAAAGCTTTTACAGATTCTAACCACATTGAAAAGGAGACAAAAAAAGAACTCAAAATTCACTCCGAAAAGTCCCTCTCTTCCACTCGTGTTTCCCAGCATTCTGTCTTCAAATGTCTGAAAAATAATGATGTATGAGCTGGAAGGTAGCTCAGAGGTGAGCAGGGTTAATTAAGTTCCGACTCCCAGCATTCACCTGCAGGCTCACAGCTATCTGTAACTCACGGGATCCCACACCCATCTCTGTCCTGCCAGCCCAGCACACAGAGCACAGACACGTGTGCAAGCCAAGTATCCACATTACACAAAGTAAATGTATTTGTTGTTGTGAATTTTTCAGAAAGAAAAACAGAACTTCCAATAGTCAAGCTAAAGTCTACTCAATTTTCTCAAACCTAACTGGAAAGTGTATGTGTGTGTGTATGTATATGTATGTATATATGTGTGAATATATTTGTATATGTATATATTTGTATGTGATACACACACACACACACACACACACACACACACACACACACACACACACAGGTCCCTAACACTCTTATTTCATGTGTGTGGATGTTGTGCTCACGTGTGCCTAGTACCCATGGAGGCCAGATGAAGGCTTCAGATCCCTTGGGACTGGAGTTAGGAGGCAGTACACTTGATGTGGGTGCTAGGAACTGAACCCAGATCTTCTGAAAGAGCAGCCACCACTCTTAACCAGAGTCACCGCTCCAGCCATGCCCAGTCCCTCCCTAACATCTTCCGATGTAAAAGTCCTTAAGACTTTTCTTATGTGATCTCATCTTTCTTCTATTCCTAAAACCAAACAAAACCTTTGACCTCGAAATTTTTAGGAGCCTAAATGATGACTTCTTTTCATCCCATGAGACTATTTTCAGTCAATTTATCACATTTTCGTGGAGTTACCTCGAGTTCCATTCGATCTTCTTCTCGGTGCTGAGACTGTTATAGCCCAGAGAGACTCTTGCTGAAAACCAGCAACTTATGAAATGGAAAAGAAGCTGAAAAGTGACAAAGCTGCAGCAGACGGTGCCGATGACCATCTTAGCGTTGGCCTCCATCGTCCTTCAACCTGGGAGAAAAAGGACAGCTCTAAGTCGCCCTCGCACAACCAGCCTACAGCCCTTCTGAAATTTCAACAAGTATACAGCTATGCCACTAAGTTTAATAAAAGTATAATATAATAAATGTTCTGATCTAAGGATGTTTCTGCATTTACTTGTGTCATATCACCCACTTTAATGTTTTTTAAATACCTAAAAGGTACCCTGTTTTACCTCACAGATCTCCATATCATAAAAACCATTTTAACCTCATGACTCAAACTTATCTTAGAAGGAAATTTCAATTGCTACAATTTCAATTATTACACTTGAAATTACTTTTAACAGGATTGTTTTAATAATTATATAGGCAAATCACCTGTTTCTTTTTGACTCAGTTTTCTCATCTATAAATTGAAAGAGTTGGTCGGATAATTTCTAAGAATCATTTAAGCCAAAGTCATAGACCATTGCCTGCAATAACAAATAAAAAATAAATTACAAAGTTAAAAACTGATTATATTGTGAGACACAACATTGAAGGCAGAGGTTAAATTTTAAATAATTTAAAAGAACCACTCCAACTGCAAAACAGCTCAGCAGATAATAGCCCTTGTGACCCTACAAGGAACTAGAATTTAGCTCCCAGCACCCAGCACCCACTTGCAACCTTGTGTAATTTCAGGCCCGTGGTATCCAATACTGTCTTCTGGCCTCTATGGGTACTGCACTCATGTCTACACAATTAACTATTAAATAAATCTGCAGGGCAGTGGTAGCTCATGCCTTTAACCCAGCAACTGAGAGGCAGAGAAATAAATAAACAAATAAATCTTTTAAAAAAACAAAAACAAAAATACACACACCATTGTAACTGTAAGTTAATGTTAATATTTTTTCTTGGACCAAAAAAAAAAAAAACCTCTACAGCTTTTTATATCGTTTTTAAAACAACTGTTTTATTTAAAATAAAATAAAATAAAGGCACTTTAGAACAGTTAGTGGAAAGAACAGTAGTATCCTCCCACATACATGTATACACACTTGAAGTATGTTTCCCATGTTATTTGGCTGAACTTGTCTTTGATAGCAGCAGTTGGGAAGCAGATCAACGATTTGAGGCTAACCTGGTCTACGAAGTGAGCTCCAGGTTAGCCAGAGCTACCCAGTGAAACCTGTCTCAAAAATCTTAAGACCAAAACAAAACAAAAACCTAAGACATTTGCTCATATCCAGCAGGCCAGCCTTTCTCTCTGACCAGCCAGTCCTTGGAGGGGAGGAAAATGAACCAATGCATGTTTTCAAGCTCCTAATTTGAAGAAATGAAGTCACCTGCTGAAGCCACCTCACCAGAGACAAAAACAAGTCATTGCCTGAGCCGCAGCAGCCAACCCACTTCATCCCCTGCCAACCAGGACCACAATTTGAATCAGTCTCCCACAGACTCCTCCTGACAAGATTGTGTGTCCATCCCCCGTCCTGTGCCCCTCGATGTATGCTTAGTAAAATTATTGATACTGTCATTCTTCTCTGCACCACTCCACTAACTTTATGGCTTATTACTTTTTATATTTATTATAGTTCAATGTGTGCACTGTACATTAAAAATTAGTTTGTGGTCTTTTAGTCTAGGTTTGCAATTAACCAAATAGTACATGAAAGCAAGCTTTGTGCATCAACTCAGTGTGTTACAACGTCCTGTGTGCAACCTTTCCTAGAGGTCAGACTGATGCAAACCTGGAGGCCCCAGGTACAGCTAACCAGAGAAATGGTGGAATCAGTCTCCAGAAGACACAGAGGATGCACTCCACGGAGAGGATGCTTGGGCGGAAGGCTTTGCATGCTCACCACCGGCCCTGCTGGAGCATGGGCTGCTGGTGCCTCTGTTAAAATTCAATGTATGCATGGGCATTTCTTGACTGCTTCCTAAAAGTTGTCATAAAACTCATTGTGCATTCCCAGGTTTGTGACTCATAAACTAAGATCCTAAAGAAAGCATTCACCATTAAGAAAGTTTTTATTCCCAGCTACTGTACTAGAAAGACAGAGACAAGGTAGATTGCTGTGAACACACACGCACACGCACACGCACGCACACGCACGCACACGCACGCACACGCACGCACACGCGGGCGGGCGGGCGGGCGGGCACACATGCACAGGGCCAGCCTGGTCTACAGGGAAAAAAAATGTCTAAAAAACAAAAAGAAGGAAGAAAAGCAAAGAAAAAAAAAGGAATAAAGAAAGACAATGTGGGCCCAGAAGGTAGCTGATTGAGTGGAAGGTACTTGTCACAAGCAGAGCTCCAATCCACGTGTGCATTGAGAACATCAATTCCTGCAAATTGTCTTCTGACCTCCATACGTATGCTTAACACATATGCAAGGACACACATGCAATCACACACACATGCACATATCATGCATACATACACACATAAATTAAATAAATATAGATTTTTAAAAATTAAAAATGCATTTCTTCCCCCCTCCCCCAGGTCCTAGATTTTGTGAATTAATCATTATGGTGGACAAATACCTTATATAGTTTTTTAAAAGATTCTTACTTTACATGTATTAATATTGTTGTGCCTGTGCATATGCATGTATGTACACCCGGTGCATGCCTGGCATGGACAGAGGCCAGAAGAGGGCGTCGGGTTCACTGGAACTAGAGTTCTGGATGGTGTGAGTCAGCACATGGGTGCTTTGAGTAGAACCCTGATCCTCTGAAAGGAGAGTACGTGCTTTTAACTGCTGAGTCACCTCCCCAATCCCCAATATTTTATACAGATTTATTTTCTGTTTTCTTGGGGTATATGATGACAGTATTTCTCTGCAGAGAATGGGGTTCCATTTATAACTAAACAAAGAGTACCATATATTCACGCTGTGGCTTCTATTAAAGGCTCTGCAGACAGAAGCTAATTAAATTGTTCTATCTCAGATCTGCTTCTTAGTAAGCAGCTGCGTGCTTAATCAGTCATGTCAAATCAAGGACTCATCTAGAGATTTTTTTTTAAATGTCCCACAGAAAGCTAAGGCCTCTTGGTAGCAGCAGTTGCCCCTGTCTGTTCACTTCTGATGCCAATCAGAGGATGGAACGGTAACAATGGACAGAGAAAATGACGCCTAATATTAGCCTAGAAAAAGGGCCGTTGCGGACTTGGCAATCACTAAGCATTGGAAACCACAGCGAGAGTGGAGAAGCATTAAGCCTCATTCATGTACCTCTGCATGTGGCCAGCAGCTGGCAGGAGGCAAGGAAGCCGTCCCTAGTGGGAGCTGTCCTAGAAAAGAGCAGCTGAAACACACAGGGAAAGTGTACACACCTGTTGAGAAATTAAGTCTACCATATAGTTAGCTGTCTTGATTCACAAGAATTGTAGACACTAAGAAAACTTCCATGGTCTTAGGTCACCTTAGCTTACCTCTCTCCCCTCACTAGGAGAGCCCTCCCCCTGCAGGAGAACACTCATGAGAGTGGCATGGGCCCTGAAATAGCAAAGAGGGTCGTTCACAACTTCACTTCAGAGAACAATACAGCCAACCTCTGCCACCTGTCAGCTGTATCCCAGGCTTTGGGCTTGTGTCTGGAGTGCTAACGGGAGGAGACTTGTGAGCCAGGAGGGAGGCAAGGATATGTGTTTAAAATCCTAAAGCTCGGGGTGCACCCGGATGCTCCTTTCTCACTAGGAAATAGTACCCAGCAGACATACACAGTGAGTGGTATTCAGTGACTTGAATAAAAGAGTGTAAGGGAAGAAGACATCCTCTTTGGGGCGAAAGGGGCACACAGGAGTGCAGAGGCCAGAACACAACCTTGGATGTCATTCCTCAGGAGCTGTCTTGCCTGTATTCTTTTTGAGATATAATGTCTCTTTGGCCAGGACCTAGCTCAAATAAGCTACACTACCTAGTCAGTGAGCCTGTCTCTTGTCTTCCTAGAACTGACATTTTTTTTTCTTTAAACAAGGATTCTGAGAATCAAACTTAGGTCCTTATGTTTGTCTGGTAAGCACTTTACCAGGTGAGAGCCATCTTCACAACCCAAAACCTTCCCTTCTATTGAAATCCCAATGATTTGAGGCAGAAGCTCCCACAGCTCAGTTCCCCTCAGGGTGTTTAGAACCAACTCCTCGCCCACAACCATAACGCAGACCCTCATTCCCTCCTCTGTTCATTATCCACTGGTAAGTAGAGGGGTTTCTGAGGGAATAGATTTGAATCAGCAAAGTCGTCTCCACTCAGGCATGCAAGTAAACATTGCCTAGACGTGCAGTGCTAAAAACCCTCCGAGGGGCATAGGGTAGGGCTGTGTGTTTGTCTTTAAGAGCAGCGGGGCAGAAGGAAGCGAGAACAATGCCTCGCTCATGCTTAGCATTCCTTTTCCATCCCTAGCAAGCTTCCTTCCCTGTTTTCCACATTTATTCCAGATGCACAAGTCAGCCAATTCCCAGTTGTCCCTCTCTTCTGATAGAAACATTTCTGCTCATTTCACCTAGAAAATGAAGGCTACCGGGCACACTCTCTTAACCTGATACATGTCTGCTGCCTCGCTGTAGCCGGAACCTCCTCTCTGCACACTAAATTCTGCCTGGTTATGCATTCCTCATGCCTAACACAGCTCTGGTTATGTGCAGCTCTGGTACTCAGCCCCAGTGTGCCAGCGCACCAGTGCTGGATGGTTCCCTATGTAGTCACACAGGTCCCCAAGACTCTGTGTCCCCAGATGAGCTGAGCCTAAAGCAGCCCTTCCTCCAAGGCTTCCTAGCTCAGTGAATGGCACTATCTCACCTCCCACTTCCCATCTCTCAACCTACATCAGCTTGGCCATCCCTGATGCCTTCCTGTGTCACCAGTGACAAGGTGGCAACTTTAAAAGACTAGAGGATGTCAAACAAAAGGCAAACTTCTGAACATTTCTCGTGGTGGATTTATGACTAATTTGAAAAAGAGTGACTGGCTAACAAAACTTGGCAAATCCTAAGCTAGTTGGTGGATCATATAAAGAACTGGATTTCTCCTGGCTGACATGATGGCTACCATTCACAAAGAAAAATTATGATAGGGTAAACTTAAGAAACACACACACCAAGAGACAGACAGACACAGAGATAGAGTGCCTCAATAGTGTATCAATGAGAGGTAATAAACCATGCACAAGGAAACAAGCTTCAAACTCACTTAAAATCAGCCTAGGTAAAGTATAGCTTTCTGTCAAAAGTCTGAGTGCCCTTTTACCCAGAATTAATCACACAGTAAAGAACTATTAAATTTGTCTAACTAAAGCAGTGGGTTTAGAAATAAACCACGTCATGAAGAGTTAATGAGCTTGGGAAGGAGATTTCTTAGTAAGGACTCAGGAGGTTAGTGGTCTCGCCCTGGTTTCTGAACCTTAGCACCGTATACACCAGGCATAGTGCTAGATGCCTGTAACCCTAGCACGTTTGTTAGCTGTGTAATTTGACCTCAGCATCCTTCCCTTAACTGAACTTTTGGTTCCCCACCTTATATCAAGCACAGGCGCAAACCTGACATGGCTCTCAAGGGAGCATAATTCTGTCCCTTAGAGGGCTAAGGACGATTCTGAGCATATGGGTCCCACTAGGTGGCTTCTGCTTCCATCAGCCTACAGAAAAGGAAATCCCAGGCCCTGGTGCTGCTCCAGCCAAGAGAGCTGAGGGCCTCCACCAAGTCTACCAGGAACCTCTCCTCTCTCTGCCACAGTGTCTCTAATCATAACACACTATCTTTGCCTGCCTGGTCTACAATTTTAAACTCCCTCCTCTGTACTACAGGGCACATTTCCCTTCTTCTACTTCCTGACTGTGTGCAGTGTGACCAGCTTCTTCATGCTTCAGCCACCGTGCCTTTGTGGTCATGATGGACTCTACTCTCAAGCCGTGGGCCAGAATAAACTCTTGTTTCTGAAGCTGCTTTTGCTGGGTATTCTGACAGAGCAGTGAGAGTTTAACTGCTACAGCTGCTGTGCCTTTTCTCACAACTGCATTCTCTTGCTCTAGCCACTGCATATCAGAGTTCTAAAGCCAGGTGACAGTGGCCAACACATTTAATCTCATCACTCTGGAGGGAGAGGCAGGAGGACCTCTGAGTTCAAGGTCAGCCTTGTTTACAGAGTGAGTTCCAGGACACACAGAGAAACCTTGTCTCAGAGAGAGAGAGAGAGAGGGGAGAGAGAGGGGCGGGGGGGGGGAGGGAGAGGGAGAGAGAGAGATCAGAAAAACAAAAAGACAACAGCAACAACGAGACGAGCTCTAGAAAGGTTTGTCCATAAATATCTTACCACCATTTTCCATCTCACTTTTCCTTTTTCTTTTAAAGCATTTTTTATAGATTTATTTTATTTATGAGTACACTGTAGCTGTCTTCAGACACACCAGAAAAGGGCATCAGATCTCATTACAGATGGTTATGAACCACCATGTGGATGCTGAGAATTGAATTCATGACTTCTGGAAGAGCAGTCATTGCTCTTAAGCACTGAGCCATCTTTCCAGTCCCCCATCTCACCTTTCAGCCACACCATCCTTATCCTTCTGTCCTCACTCTCTGGTACCAGCCATTCCCCAGTGGTAGCTCAGCCCTGCCTCCTGCACACAGCATTCATCCTGCTGCCCTCCCAGCAGCAGACTTCCTGGTTGGTCCTCCTGTAAACTCTCTGTGTCTTCCTAGCCCCATGCTTCCCAGCTCAGCCATTAAATAAGAGAATTCTCTAAGCCACTTGGCCTCCTGCCGTCTAACTTGCCCAGGGTGAATCGACCAACACAGACACCTATAGCTTTAGTCACCATTTAGATGGAGAAAACTGAAGCTTAAAACCTCCATTCCCCAGAGCGCTTGAGGCCTGAGGTGCACAGAGCCAGCTGCTCCCTGCCCTTACTACATGGGACCATCCTGTGGCCATCTCAAACCAGCTCACAACCTGGCCCCTAAAGGTCATCTCAGTGTCACCTGCTCTGGGAATGGCCTTCTACTACGTTACCATATCCTGTCTACTCTAAAGTCCTATAGATTTTGCTCCTTAAATAGCTTTCAAATGATCTATTTTCTCCCCTAGCTACCTCATCGCTTTTCTGGCACATCCCCACACTCCTTACTGTGAAGGACTGAAGGGCTCAGGGGACTCTTTGGTGAGATCATCTCCAATCATGGCACCTCTGAGTCCATCCTCACAATCCTCATGTCCCTGATGCTCCCCTAAGGAAGGCTTTGCCTCATCTCCAGGCTCCCTCTCTCCCTCCACAAGGCCTTCGTCCATCCTATTCCCACACTCCCAATGTCATTCCGCCCTCACCTCCTCATAGCTGAGGTCGAGTCTCCCATAAGCACACATTTATTCAATGTCTGTTAATAAAACAATGTTCACAGACACTCATATTCTTTCTGTTCAATTTACTGTTTGATATAGTTATTTATTCTTTGAGAATTTCATATTTTCCTCCTCCCCCACCCCAACTTATCCCTAGATCTTCCCATATATAAACCTCCCACTCCTAACTTCACGTTGAGAGTGTGCAGCCCACATACTGACCAACCCAACAAAGTCCTCCCAAAAGCCACACACACCTGAAGAACTCTTTCCTCCCCAGGAGCTGCTCTCCTCTCCACATTCCTACTGTGTGAGTGATTTCCATCCTTCAAGAACTTTATCATCTACCATCTATGTTCTCAGTTGACAACCTAGCTATCACAGCATAAATGTATGGTGACTTCAAAAGACCTCATTATTAAACATGTCCAAAAGCAGAGTGCCAACATAGATGGGGCAATACAACAACAACAACAACAACAACAACAACAACAACACAACACTATCCCACCTTTAATTCCCTCCACTCACCATGACATGCATTCCAAAGTCTCATGTGTACGAATAACAATCTACACTGTGTTTTCGAAGTCTGATCAACCGCCCAGGTATTTATGCACTTATTAACATTCTCATGGGCCTAACATGTAGGACTGAAGTCTTCCCTGCAAACTAAGTCATGAGTAAGTAAATGAACAGGGGATGAGCTACTTACCAAGACCTGTCTAAATGCTGACACAGCGTCCACAACTGACCACAGGTTTGATGATTTCTATGTAAAGATTAACCCACACTTTGACTTTTCATTCATGAGGCCCAGCAAGCAATAAGGCAAATAACCACGAACATCTCAGCCAACTACAGTTACAATTTTTGTCTTTATTTTTGATTTTTAGGTGGCATTTGGGAATCAATCTGGGGCTTCATATATGCAAAACAACCGCTCTCAACTCAACTCAAGCTACCTCCAACTCTCTTTTCTCTTTTCAAAAGGAAGAATCTAAGTTGCTTGTTGGCCTTGAACTTGTTCTGTATGTTCTGGCATCAGCCTCCCAGGTACCTAGGAACACTGATTTTGCCAGTAGCCTGTGCACCTCATGCATGCCTAGTACTCAAGGAAGTCAGGAGAGCGTTCAAATCCCCTGGCACTAAGAACAGTTGTGAGCCAACATGCAGGTGCTAGGAAGCAAACCTGGATCTTTTGGTAGAGCAGTCAGTGCTCTTAAAAGCTAAGGGGTTTCTCCAATCCTTTGTTTTATTGTTGTTAAATTATGCCTTGTCGGCTATATGAAAAATTTAGGAGAATTACATCAGGTATGTCTCTGTTTTCTTCTTTTCTGAGCAAAGTTAAAGAGCCATCATCAGCGTCACTGCTAAAGTCTGCAGGGCCTACAATCAACAGGCAATACATCGATCACACAGATACATGGGTCCTAACAAACATCTCTCTGTGTCTGTGTGCGTGTGTATACATTCAAAGGATGAAACCCAGGACCTTGCACGTACTGCGTGACCTCTCTACCTACCACTAAGCTATGCCCTGGACCTTTCCCCTTTTTTCTAAGGCAGGATCTCACTAAGTAGGCCTGGTCACTATGTAGACTACTCACTTCCTGACATCTGCCAAGGTGTTTGCCACTAAACCCAGCAATGGCACTGCCTTTTAACCAGAAGTCATTGAAGGGAAAAATGGCCTACAGGAAAAGCTGAGGGACCCTAAGTTAAGTCCCTACTTATCTGAAACATGTGATCTCCATTAGGGTTTAACAAGGAAACGGCTCACTGCTGCAGAAAAAATTTCTCCACGGCTCGCTCTTCCCTGAAGAGTCAAACACTACGGGGGGAATAAGGAGGTCATTTACGTTTGCTCTCTAGTCCCTCACCCTGTAACTGACCTACCCAGCGAGAATGAATGCATTCTAAAGAAACAGGGGCTCAGACTGTTGATGAATAAACCCAAGAAATTAGTATTTCCTTTTCTGCTGAAAGAAAACGGAGGACACCAAAGAAGGAACCTGCCTCCAGGAGAAAGAGTTACAATTGTGAGAGGACAATGGTGGGCAGGAGAGCACACCTTATGCTATTTAAGCCCTGTCCTCACGTCAGGACCTCCAGGAGATGGACTGGGGAAGTCCCTGGATCTCTTCCCAATGTGGTCACTTTCAACAAATCTCCTTGTCCTGCCTTCCACTATTAATGTGGCTCCTTTGGTTAGTTTTGTGAGGGTGGGGAGCCAACCCCGGCTTGCTGGAGCACAGACTGTGACCCCCTGAGTCTGGGAACAATCTCCCAACCTTTTTGTCCCCAACAGCATGCAACAGAATTTAAGTGGAAGATAGATTCTTCAATTCTTCCTGCTGCAGACCCTGGCAACTAAGACTTAGCAGTTGTGTTAATAACAACAAAATGTAACACGCCCTCACAATTCCGTCATAAGTTAAGCACAGGAGCGCAGGAAAGGCAGAAGCTAGTCCCTAATGGGAGCGCTGTATGGGTCACCCAGGGAGTATCTGTGCCAGCTCTAGGTGGCCCCACCTTATCCACAGGTCAGAGAAAACTCCTGACAATTCCTATCTCTACAGAAACTCTCTTTAATCAAAGATCTTATCTGACATAAACCTGTCTCTTCGTTGCTATCTTAAATGCCTTCTAGGACTTTCTCTGATCTCTGCACAGTGCAGTTTCTATGGTCATTTCTATTGTATTTATTTACTCATTTGCTGGGAGGGAGTGAAAGGAACTTGGTAGCTTGGAACAAACTAGTAACTCAAGGCAAAGCTCGAATTCCCTGCAATCCTCCTGCCTCTGGCACCCAAGTGCGAAGATTTCAGGGATGAGCCATCACACCCATCCTGAGGTCTTTCTGTAGTTTATTATAATAGAAGACGTTTTCTGATAAAGATTTTCTTAAAGAGCTAGCTCCTGCCAAAGTTGTCCGACATGGCAGA
Organism: Rattus rattus; assembly: GCF_011064425.1. Lineage (NCBI taxonomy): Eukaryota > Metazoa > Chordata > Mammalia > Rodentia > Muridae > Rattus > Rattus rattus. Next base: position 38,630,352 of record NC_046156.1, on the reverse strand, counting down.
TGTGAGGTGCCACCATCCCTGCTCCCTCTGATCAGGTTTCCTTCAGAGGTTATTAACTGGGATTTTAAATAATTTCTATTTTATCATCCTTGACTGCACTTTATATGCTTTAGGTTGTTTGGGGTCTTCCTTGCTTGCTTGCTTGTTGTTCAGTCCTCAAGATGGAACCTAGGAGCCTGCACATGCTGGGCAAGTACCCTGCCCCTGTACCCAGTCCCCGGCCTCTTTGTGCTTTCTATTTGGAGACAGACTCTAAACTGCCCAGGTGGCCCTGAACTTCCCATCCTGGCGGCCCCATTCCGATTCCTGTTCTAGCTTTTATCTTAGAAATAAATGACGCCCAGTATTTACGTGTTGCAGGTCACCCTTATCTTTTGCCATATCTGGTTGTGTTCTTCCTGCTTTTTATTTTCGGCAGCTGACATTTGTTCCCAAGACTTTGCAGGAATGCCTAACAAGAAATATGGTCCCTCCCGGCAAGAACCTCCTTACCAGTTCTCCCTTCATCCCACTGCTCCTACCCACCCCCAGGACATCCAGCTGAGTTTCTAGGGCCCCCGAGGCTCAGAGTACACACGTGATTTATGGGATCAAAGTTGTTTTCTCTCAGCTCACCCTACTTAAAACTCTTTTCTTTTTATAAAGAAGCTTTTGTTCTTTAAACTTGAGTTCCGATTAGAGCTGCCTTTTCGGATAAACCAGAACATCTTGGGGGGTTGGGGGGGAGAGTAATTAGGACGTCACACTGACTGCAGTTTCTGGCACAAATCAAGATGCAGGCTTAAAGCTGGTACCATTTGAAAGCTAGCCTTTAATAAAATTAACATTTCCAATGTGATGCTAGGCCTGTACGGTAAGAGCCCTGCCGCTGAGGGACAGGTGGCCAAGCATCAGCTAGGAAGGCTGGAAGCCAGAGTTTTCTTCCAAGCCTCTGCTACGCTTATTTTCAAATCAGTGCCCTTCCCTTCCCAGAGAGAGATCCCAGCAGGAGCTGCTGGCTTAGAACCTCTTCTGGCCCTCTGCCAACACCATGAAATCAAGGAAAAACTGGACAACACACAAGTTTTCCCGAATAATTTCTTCTCTATTTTAAGGGAGGAGAGAGGGGAGAGAGACAGGATTGGAGACCTGCCAAGCTTCCCAGGAAGTCAGAACCTAAAGAGCTGGGAGAGTCTTCTCACCACACAATCAGCAGTCCACTGGCCACAGGCACGTCCTGGGCATGCTGGGAATTAGCTAAGGCAAGACCCTGCCTCCTACCTTCCGCTTTCCTTTTCCTTGCTGCTCCCCTCAGGAGAGTACTAACTGGGGTTAGAGAAGCTGAAGGGCCAGCTCGATGGGTTTGGAAGACTTACTCCATTTAGCAAGAGAGAACTAGATTTGTTAAAAATTATACACCCTGGGCAGATCAGGCATGGGGCACACACCTTTAAACCCAGTACTCTTAAATTCCAGGGAGGCAGAGGTAGGTAGATCTCTGTGAGTTTCAGAACAGCCAGAGCTACATAATAAAGAAACCCTTTCTGAAGAAGAAAAAGAGGAAGTAGTAGTTATCCTCTGTAACTTACAAATTATATACAATAGGCATGCATAACAATGCCTATATTACCAAATGTTTCTGTGGTTTTAATGCCTTAATAGTCACCATTACAGTACACAATACATGTAGTGACATAAAGTAGTAAGCTTTAATGGCCACCAATCACTTTGTAATTTGACACACTACCACTCCCAACCAGATGGAGTCTCTACCTTCATCACCTGGGCTGGCCTTGCCACCGGCTGATACACGGAATACAGCAGAAGGGAAGGCCTGGGAGCTATAGAGCAGAAGCGGCTCTCACAGCAACTGTCAATGCCTGCTCTTCATGCTCCTGAACCGGTGTGCTGGCCATGAGCCCACGAGGAGGAAACTGAGGCTGGAAATTGCCTCCAACACTCAAAACCAATGACTAGCCACACGAGCAGGCCATCCGGGATCTTCCAGCCTGTATTAGTCAGGGTTCTCTAGAGTCACAGAACTTACAGAATGTCTCTATATATTAAGGGAATTTGTTGTGATGACAAATTTGAATTTGTCTTAGTCCAACTGCCCCAACAATGGTCAGCTGTGGATGGGAAGTCCAAGAATCCGGAGTTGCTCAGTCCCACAAGGCTAGGTGTTTCAGCTGGTCTTCTGTAGAAGTAGATTCCAGCAGACGGGCTGGCAAGTAAGTGCAAGTCCTCGGGAGAAGAGGGAACTGTCCTTCTTTGAATGTCCTTACATAATCTCCAGCAGGTGTGGCCCAGATTAAAGGCGTGTACTACCGCTCCGGGATCTGCAACTTGCTTTGTCCAGGCTGACCTTGAACTCAGATCTCCTTGCCTCAGTCTCCTGGGATTAAAGGTGTGTACTACCTTGCCTGGGCTTAAGCTTTTCATGGCCACTATGCCTCAAGAGCTCCATGCCAAGATCCCGGTGAGAAACTTCCAGCCTCAAGATCTGGATCCCAGGTGAACCCTCCAGTTCAGAGTCGTAGTTCATCCAGATAGAGTCAAGTTGACAACCAGGAATAGCCACTGCAGTTCCCCTCTGAAGGCCTTCCTAGCCACCCCCGAGAAATAACACTGTTTTAAGATGTTCGACCAAGAATGGAGATTCCTATGTGATGGCACATGCCTGTAAGGCATACAAGACTGGCAGGAGGATCCGGAATGCAAGGTCATCCTTGGCAATACAGGGATCTAAAGCCAACAGAGGCTATCAGAGAGCCCCTCTAAAAACAAAGTAAAATAGAGCCTGACTAGGTATAGTGTCTCATGCCTTTAATTCCAGCACTGGGGGATGTAGAAGCCAGCCTGGTCTACATAGTTTGCTCCAAGCCAGTCAAGGATACAGTGAAGGGGTTGGGGATTTACCTCAGTGGCAGAGCACTTGCCTAGCAAGCGCAAGGCCCTGGGTTCGATCCTCGGCTCCGAAAAAAAAAATAAATAAAAAATAAATAAATAAGGATACAGTGAGACCTTGTCTTTAAAAGAGAAAAGAATACACACACCACACAGTGCTTAGTACTATTAAGTCCTTTCCTAAGCAAGAAATATCACACCTACCCTCTCTGTTAGCCCTGAACCATACAATCTGACATTGTCTAACTCCATTAAATCATTCTTTTTCTCCTGGGTCTAAAAGTCCTAAAGCTCATTTATATTGATGATCCGATTTGAGTTTGGTGGTTTAAATAAGACTCTCAAAGCACGAAGAGACAGCCTATACAATGGAAGGACATCTTTGCTAGCTATACTCTAATAGGGGATTCTAACTGTATTAATAATAACTCAAAATCAAGCACCAAGAAAGCCAACCTACGAATGTGTAAGTGAACCAGACAATTCTCAAAGTACAAACGGCCAGTAAATACATGGGGGACATGCTTAGTCATCTCGAAAACACAAATCAAGCTATGAGACTCTACCTCAGCCCCGGCCTAAGAGCTAACGTCAGGAAAACAAAGAGAAGGTAGTGGGGGTGTGGCCCATGTGGAAACTCACTGTTGGGGATGTAGGTTACGGAGACCACTGAGAGAATCAATATGAAGGCTCCTCCAAGGCCTAAAAATAGAACTTCCATGTGATTCCGCCATACTACTCCTGGGTATATACCCAAAGGAATCTTAAGTATAAATACCAGAGATAACCTGCCCATCCATATTTACTGTAGCACTATTCCCAGTACCCGAGGTGAAATCAACTGAGGAGTCCATCAACAGATGGAGAAACATGGTAGACATACACAGTGGAATTCTACTCAGCCATGACAAAGAACAAAATTATACCATCTGTGGGAAATGGGTGGGACTAGAAACTGTCATACAGTGTAAGCCACATTCAGAAAGACAGATCTTGCATGTTTCCTCATGTGTGGCATGGAGGGTTTTTTGTTTTGTTTAACGTATATGAAATGAAAGCAGACAAGGAGAGGACAAGACTACAAGGGAAACAAAAGAGGATAATATGTGGGGAAAATAACAAGTAGCCTGAATCAGTGTACTCTGCTCACACCCCCTCCCAGTATCTGAATCCCCCTCCCTGCCAGAGAAGCAGGATGATCTGAGAAGGAATAATGTTTCTAAAACAAAAAAATGAGACAGCCAAGGGCTTACACATTCTTAGGTAGCCTTTTCTTCTGCTACCTAAGGGTCATTAAAACTACTAAAAGTACACTGAACAGTTTCTCTTCTGACCTCTTCCTATGAAAATGCCTTCCCCTAGCACCAGCTCTAACTCCCCTATTAGCCAATAAACTGCTTACCGACCTGACTCAGCATCCAGCGTGGAACCTGCCAGGCGGCCAGACGCAATGTGTGGATCTTGTCCCTGTGTTGTTTCTCGGCGTTGTTTGAGACAGATTCTACCGAGCGCTGGCTGTCCTGGAGTTCCCTATGTAGACCAGGCTAACCTTGAGGTTAAAGGTGTGTGCCACCACACCCAAGAGATATGGGGATTTTTAACCATTTCATAGCCTACTGAGTTAATATGCAAGTCGGAGAAGATGCTTCATTAACATCACAGTTTAACTACAAATCTCACATTTGAATTCATTAATCACGGTGAATCATGCAAAAGGAACTAAGGGTAGCCCACAGCCTTGGTCATGAAGGGCTTGGCTCGATGATGCAGGTCTCTAATTCCAGCTACCTGAGAGGCTGAAAGGAGGATCACAGGTGACCCCTGCCTGGGCTACAGAGATCTATTGAGGGAGTGGTTACTGAGACAAGTATTTGGTAACTACAGAAGCTCAGATCCTGGTGACTTCTGAGGAGTCAAGGTCCCGGCTTTATAAACTAGGATCAGGCTAACATACTCAAGTCATATACTGTGCACTGCCTGGTAAAAAAAGACTATCCAGGAAGAAGATCACATTGCTATTTATCCTGATCATGTGTCCCTTTAGGTCCTGTTAAAGCTATTTCTGGGTTAAGCCTATGAACTTACACCTCACTCTACTGACCTTTCCCTGAGCGCCCCTGGCTAGCACCGAAGAACTTGATCCGAGGAGGCATCAGAAAGTCAAGCCGCTAGGTTTTACTGTATGAAGCACAGATGGTTGGTATGTTCACCAAGCCTCTGCAGGTATGGTGTTGCCAATTAAAAACTCAAACGGAGATATCTGCCTTATGTAGGTATGTGTGAATGTGTATGTGGAAGCCAGGAGTCCACGACCTGTGTCTTTCTCAATCACTTTCCCTCTTGTTTCCAGACAGCAACACCCACTGGAACTGGAGCTCAGGGACTGACTAGACTAGCTGGCCAGAACCACACTCCTGACCTCCCAGAACCCTCAGAACCAGCAACAGTCCGGGCTCTCTGCTCCAGTCTCCCAGCCCAGGATCCTAAACTACTGGAGTATTACAAAGCAGACCTTGCAGCAAGAGAGAGCAGGAGTTTATGATACACCAGGCAGCCTCACTCACACTTCATTGCTTTTATGCTTTGTTTACCCCTACGTTTAGTTTATGTTGCTGTAGTGTATATATCCTTTCAAATTGTCCTAAATCCCTTCTCTCTCTCTGCCCAGTTCCAACACTGTGACTGAACCCAGGACTTTGATATATATATACATACACACACACACACACACACACACACACACACACACACACACACATACACACACACACACACAAGGTAAGCTTACTATTACTGAGCTACATTCCAATTCATTCATGTATGTATACATGTATGTATGTATGTATGTATGTATGTATGTATGTATGTATCTATCTATCTATCTATCTATCTATGGCAAGATCTCATACAGCCCATAGTGGCCTCAAACTTCCTTATGCAGCAGGGCCTGCCCTTGAATCCTGACTCTCCTGTCTCATCTTTCCAAGGGCTATGATTGTGGGTATGTGTCACCACCCCTGGTTTCCTTTTACCCACTTTTTATTTTGAGATGGAGGTCTTACTAAGTGGCCAAGACTGGCCTCAAACTTGCAGTGCTCTTGCCTCAGACTCCCAAGTACCTAAGATTACATAGCAATGTGCCACGCCTGCTTGGGAAAACATGTATTATCTCGGGCCATCCGAAGGCATTATCGAGTTCTCCAAATCCTCGGTCTTCAGGGTTTGTTTCTGAGATGTGAATCTAGGAGTTGCCAGAACGCCGCCTCTGCTAAGGAGATGAGTCTTTCCTCTCTGCCACCCACTCCGTCTTTATCTGGCCCCACAGCACTCCATTTTTCTACAAACCATCTTTCTGGCAATATCCAGGCTTTCAAAAACATGAGAAGTGGGCCTGGAGAGGTGGCTCAGTTGGTAAAGAGCCTGCTACACAGTCATGAGGATCTGCGTACATTTGGATCTCCGGCCTCCCCTGGAGAGGCGGCTCCCACCTACAGAGATAGAAGGATGGCGGAGGCTCTCTAGCCAGCTAGTTCAGCCAAACACTGAGCTCCGGTTACAGCGGTGATGCTGTCTTTAAAACCAGGGTGGAAAGAGCCAGGCAGGTGTGATAGAGGCCAAGCCTTTAATCCTAGCCTTTGGAAGCAGACAGATCTCTATGAGTTCCAGGCCAGCCTGGTCTACAATAGTGAGTTCTAGAACAGCCAGACCTACATAGTGAGACCCTGTCTTGAAAACAAGCAAACCAACAAGGTAGAGAGTGACCGGTAAAAACAGGATGTGGACTGCTGGCATGCACACACACATGCATAGCAAGCATTAAAAGCTGGCCAGAGGCAAGCATATGTCTGAACTCTCCTTCTCTGCAGAGTGAGTTCCAGGACAGTCAAGGCTACACAGAGAAATCCAGTCTGGGTGAGGAGAAAAAGACAAAAAGGAAAAAAAGAAAAAAGGCAAATAAATTATAAAATGTGATGTGATTCTTAAGTGTCCCAATATTTTTACATGTATTAGAGCAAGCATGTTAATCAAGCAAGACTAGTTTTTAAAACTGTTGCTAAAATGCAAGTTAGGGTGCTTTTGAAGTTTAATAATAAAAAAACCTAAAAATGCATCAGTGAAAACTCCTTCTTGCTGCCATTCTATCAAATAAGCACACTAAGCATCCCAAGTTACGCTTTTCTTTTCCTTGGTAGTAATGGGGGCTCAGCCTATAGCCTTACAGAGCTGTCTCCCCTACTGTGTGCAGCCTCAGCCCCAAAATAACATCTTTCAATGGATTTCTAAGTACGCTTGGAGAGAATTAAATAAAATGAGCCTAACCAAGGTATACTCCCTCTCTATGCCCCCAAACTGAAAGTTAAATTAGAGCCAACATAGAAAACTCATCAGCGTATAGCTGTCTCTGGAGTCTGTGATCCAAAACTGGGCTCACAGGAGTAGCTGGACAGAAACCCTAAGTTGGAGGATATGAGATGTTGATATTAATGAAACCTGGATCGAAAGCACTGGACAAAGGTCAGACAGGTTTAAAAGGGGAGGGGAAGGGGGTGACATTAAACACCTAAAAAATTTCACCTGCAGTCAGAAAGGTACAACAGGATCCAGAGGATCCAAAAGGAGGATCCAACTAGGTCAGATGTCAATGACAAAATCTAGCGGTAACTAAGCAACAGGTTCTGATACCCGTGTACTTTCTCCGGTTGCTTTCTTTTACCTGGTGGTGGGAGTGTTAGGTGGTGGAAGTCAGATGTTAATTGTTAGGGAAAAGGGAAATCAAAAGCCTGAAGAATAGTTTCTGCCTTTGACCAACCCCAGGGCACACGGCAGCAGAATCAGCTGCCTGACACTGGTTGAGGCAGAAGCTTGACTTGGATCATGGACCATAAACTAGGCCTCTGAGGAAGTCCTGATAGCCTAGCCGAGTTATAGACGAGAATGAGAATCCTGTTCCAATTCCTGGTGAGGCGAGCAGCCAACTTCTTACTCAAGTGCAAGCAGCAAGGGAGGCTTAGGAACAACGCACCCCCTGAGCTTTGCTCAGAACTTCTCGGAGCCAGGAAGTGTGAGCCTCCTACTCATCCTTCCCACATCTGAGCCCCTGCTCCCCTAGGCGGCCCACAGAAGTGGACATGACCTAAATCCATCAGCTATTTTGTTCTGGCCCGTTTGTTTTCCTCACAAACTACAAAGAAAAGGCTCTTGCTCCAAAGAAATCTGCTTTGAAATCCAAATGCAGAGTCCTTTCCACGCTTCGTCCCCCTCACCCTTCCAAAGCAACTGCTTGGCTTTGCAGTGAAGGAACAAGTGGGAAGGAAGTCCCTGTCTGCCCCTACCCCATCCAGCTGCCTTTGGGCTCTGCGTCTCATACCCTCACACACTAGACAGGTCCCACACGCCCTTCCGTCCACAGACAGACCCTGATAGCCCTCACACCCCCTCCAGTATCTCTAGGCCACCCCGCCCTACCCTACTTGGTTTTCCACTGATTAAACAAACGGCAGACTAGAGGTTAGGAGTTTTCCAAAAACTGCAACTAGAAACAGAACAAGAATAAAAACTTATTTTAGATACTCATACACTTATTTGTGTTCTGGGTTTCAAAATAAAAAATGCACTTTCTGGTGTCCTGGCCCAGTAATGTTTGGAACACTGCTCCTATCAGGTCTAGGGCATTGGTCCCACTGTGCAACCCCTCCTTTCTCCCACGTGGTTTAAGCTCTGGGCAGGGGTGCAGCCATCTTCAGGGACTACACTTTCAAGAGCACTGGGCTGTCATACCGCCTTACAAGCTCCTCCTGTATCCACAGGATTACCTCTTCCTAAATACAACCATGTCATCTGAGCAAAGAAACCTCTTTTCTAGTGCTGCTTTATCTTGGCTTCGCCTGGTCTGGGATCTGCAGGCCTTTGAAGGAAAACAGGCCTCAGAGCAGCAGGGTTCCATTTCTCAGTGAGCCACCTTTCACGCTTAACAGAATACACTGACAAAGTGCTCTGGGCTCCATTATGAAAGTACCTCATTTTCCTGATGGGACGTGTTCCTAACAGATAGTTACGTGTCCTGTAAATATAGCTGTCCTTACCACCCAAAGTCTGTTTGCCATCCCAAGGACAGATGGGATGTCCACCTCCCATACTGCTCTTTTTCCCCCCCTCACAGGGCAAGGGGAAGTAGGGAAGAGAATCAGGAAACCGTCTGCACTTGCTGGGATCCCCACCTTGCTCAAGGACGATGGCGCAGGCCATAACTCGCATAACTCTGCCCTCCAGGCAGCCCCCCTTGTACATATATGGCCACTACTCTAACTAGTTCACTATCTTCCTCAAAAGAAAAACTGTAGAAAAAAAAAACTTTTCTGCATCTCAGTGTAAACTGTTCAGCTAACCCTTGATAGAAAAGGTCAACTGAATCTTTAATCTGTAAGACAGCACATTAACTTGGGAGCAGGGTGGAGGGAGATTTGAGGTCTGAAGGGTTTACGAACTTAAACTGCGTGGTGTCCCCTAATAAATGGGGCTTTGAGAGGGCACAGGCGTGCCAGGCCTCCTTTAGCGCACCAAGGGAGGGGAGGGAACAGGTCTGGTGACTATAATACAACTGCCCTTGATGGTGAGGGACAATAAATTCTCAAAGAGTGACAGAGCAACCTCAGACTCTTCTACTTCCTCTTTGCACCCCAGCCCTGTCCTTCCTCCCTTCAGAAACCCAGGCTCCTTTGCTCCATTGGTTATGTTAGTCTGGGAAGGTGGCCATCCCTTCTCCTAGGACCCTTCTGCCTTCCCTTTGCAGGGAGAGTCCTTACCCAGCTTAGTGCAGCAGGACTTCTCAAAGCTCAGCCCTCAAGGGGCTTCTCTTGATAGTCCAGTGGAACCCCTCCAGTGGAGATTTCAACACACGACGCAAGAGCAGGCCGATCCATGCACCCTGACCCCGTGAGTCTATTCAGAAAATGCTCAGCAAATGTCCGTCTTTGGTGACTGATGTTTCAAGCCTCCGACAACTGTCATCCCTAGTCACCTCCAGGTGAATGGAGGACTTTAGTGACAAGAGCCATAATTCTTTCTTTTCCACCAAGGGGTGAAAGCTTTTACTGGAAGGAGCAGAAGCACAAAGCTAATAATAATGACTAAGCACCCAGAGCACAGGCATCCAGCCCAGACAGACAGAACTCATGGAAGACGGCACCACAGAGAAACACTGGACAGAGGCAGTGTGGTGAAAGAGGAGTTGCATGGATCCACGGAAAATAAACTCTCTGGATCGTCGCTCAGCCCAGGGAAGCAGACTCCACTACTGGCCTCAAGTTTTCTGACATTGCCAGTATACATTTCTCATTTCATTTCATCCATACAACGTAAGGAAAATAGAAACAAAGAGAAAAGATCTTGACCCTGACGAAACGTGGGAAGTAGGTCTCCTGAATACACTGACTTAGAAACTACTTATAAATATTCCCCTTAGGACTACATGTTCAGGCAGAAGCATTTCACCTTAAAACATCCCCCTCCTAGATACGTTTTGATTTTTTCAATTATCTGACTAGGTAAACGGTTTTACTAAATAAAAATGACAGACATGTCTACTATAAACATCAATTTCCACCATCTGCACAAACTCACATTGTCTCCAAACCGGTATCTGAATTAATTTAAAAATCAAAGATTACTTTTTAATATTTTGTAATTTTACATACACATACCCACTGGCCCCCAAATGTTTACAAATAAAACAAAAAACAAAACAAAAAACAGGCCAGTCTTATGAACTTAACTCAAAACCACTTTCACAGACGCTGCCCTACCATCTTGGAAAGGTGGGAAAATAAATACTGGCATTAGAGACCCTATTTTCTGCCAGGGTAAACTAAGGTACTTAGTTTAATCAACTTGCCAGGGGGTTACAGTGGCTGGAAAGGGAAGCCAATTCTCCCTCCACTAGACTTCAGCACTTGGGTGGCTAAAAAAAAAAAAGGGACCCACTAGAGAGCTGCGGAGGGTAAATAAAAGCTATTTGTTTTAGAAAGAGGATGGAGAGGAGGGGGATACCACTTGATGCTCCGGACCTACTTGAAGGAATGCGTCTCCCGCAGGCCCAAATATTGCACCCACCCGCTTTGGGCTCAGACCTCTCGGATGCCGCTAGCCAAACAGGAAAGCCGGGGGACCGGCGGACCAAGCTGCCCGAGAGAACCGAGTGGACCTCGGGCCGGCCCGGGGGGACGGCGGGCCCGGGACATCATCTGTTCCTAGCTAAGCGTCGCGGGGCCGGCGGCAGGAAGGATGCTGCGCCGCCTCACACCTGCGGGAGCCTCCCGCGCGCTCCCACCCGCCTCAGGCGCCCGAGCTCGGCCGCGCTAGGCCGGTGCGACGCGGCGCGGTGCCCGAGGCTGCGCTGGGCGAGGCCGCCCTCCTCCCGGATCCCGTCCAAACGGCGTCACCTGTGCCCGGTCCCGGGACGCCTCCCGCGGGCGGCGGCTGCGCGGGGCGGGGAGAGCGCAGCGGGGCTCACAGGCGCCTGGTCATCCAGCCGGCCCGAGGGCTGCGCCGGCCGGAGCCACGCGCGAGATGCTCGCGGGAAGCCGGGGGAGCCTGGAGGAGCTGTCGCCGAGGCTCGCGCTGCCGCCGCGCCCGCCCGGACTGCGGGCTCGGGTTACCGCAGAGCGGCTCCTTAAAGGGGACGCGGCCGCTCGGACTGGGCTGGCGCTCGCCGCGGCTCCGACCCCAGGCCAGAGTGGGCGGGGCCCGCAGGCCGCGCGTGGGGCCCACCTCCCGGCGCTGGAACTTGGGTCGCGGCGGGGATTCGGAGCCGCGAGCTTCGGCGGGGAACTGCGATGGAACCCTGAGAGCTCACACCTCGGCCCGGGTGCAGTGTGCGGTTCGCGGGCTTTCCCAGCAAGTCACAGACCTCACGAGTGGGGAGAAGTATGTGAGTCCGCCCCCGCGGCGGTCAGCGCCCCGACTCGCCACGTAGCCAAAACCCTTTTCCAATGGTGAATTCTGCTTTATATGCCCAGACACTATGCAAAAGATCGGCATGGTTTGCTTTATCGAGAAGGGGATGAAAGGGCAACTGATGCTTTTTTTTTTTTTTTTTTTTTCTGCCACGTCTGACACGGCCAAAGTCGAGCTCCGCCCTGTTCTGGTTTGAGGCTGCAGGTGCGAGCCAAACCGTGTAGGAGGCACATGTGTGGAAGAGGCGTGATGTCTCAGAGCAGCTTCTTCCCAAACCCCTAGAGAACACCCTTGAAGGACCGCAAGCAGTCAGAGTGTAGCTCCTGCCTAGCATGTCCAAGGCCCTGGGTTCGATTTCCACGTAATAAAAACGGGTACACTAGCAATCCATCTGCATCGTGGGCCCCTCTGTAGTCAGGATGTTTAAATAGGACTGGACTGTTTGGGGGATTTTACGCGTGTGTATGTGTATGTGTATGTGTATGTGTATGTGTATATGTATATGTATATGTATATGTATATGTATATGTATATGTATGTATCCCAAATTGCCAAGTCAATAAACTGTGCTTTCTGACCTGCTGTATCAACAAGATAGAATTACCTGGAATAAAACTAAATAAGCAGAGGTACACACAAGCTATATAATTTACAAAAAGAAAGCAGTCACACGTCCTATTTTTGGAAAGAGGTAAATTCTACATAAACCGAGTCACTTGGAAAGTCCACCATTAATGACATAGGGCAGTTTGTGAGAATTGCCTATCAATAAAACTTACATATTTGACCTAATATGTATGCACACAGGAACCATCTGCTGCTGATTTAGGCCAGAAAATGCACACATAAATCTCACACCACATCTGTATTTATATTCAACATGGAAAGCAATAGAACTGAAATCCTATTTATTTGAACCTGGAGTTCTTTTTTAGCAAGGGAGAGCTGTCTTCAGCTAACTGGACTAGCCAAGCTCTCTGAAGCTCACTTCATCTATAGAAATGGAACAATTCAATTATTTCTGAAAGCCCCCCAGTCTGGGTGGAACCACGGAGAAAACCTCTACTAGCTAAACGGTCAGAAAAGCAGCCAGGAAGACCAAGCAGGTTGTCCCCCGTGCTCTGCCTAAGAGTATCAGCATTCCAGGGCAGCAGTGCCGTGGCCACGCCTGTTTCCTCACAGATATTTCACAACCCGCATAGCCCCTGGTTGTTTTTGCTTTGCTCCATAGCTGCTTCATGTACTCATAGCGCTCATCTCATAACTGTGTGGGCATGTGATGGTTATAGGCAGATATCTATAGGGTCAGTTCAGATAGGACAGATTTCACAGCGCTATCTCAGGACTGTCATCTACAGGCACTTGTCCTATCTGATCATCGTTGGTCAGTTGCTCTGTTCTCTTCTGATAAACGCATCATGACTACCCTGAACATCTATAATCCTCTAGCTCCAACAGTAATTAACCAAAAAGCCACGTAAACCTATGGAAATACACTATAGACATATGGATGCCCCACTACTCTTCATAGGCTTCTATAAACGCATTGCCAAGCTTCAAGAGCATATTGAGATTACATAGTGACTACATCACAGACAAAGACTGAGACCTGAAATACTAGTCGAATCTCAGAACTTACTTTTCTCCCCCTACCCCCACATTTGAAACGATCTCTGCTAGCCCAGGCTGATGTCTAACTCCTGTAAGATCCACCTTAATACATGCTCAGATCGAATGTTAAATTTTAAAAAAGTGATTTTAGGAGAGAATATACCTATTGTAATTTTCTGAAGTTTTTTTATGCAATTTAATTTCTTTAGATGGGTCATTTCAATTATTCACTTTTAAATCCTAGTTACTCAACAAAAACTACCTCAAAATTCTGTGTGAAGTCCCGCATTTTTAATGTGTTACATCAAAGCTAAATTGCATTTTTATGCTTTTTGATCATAGAAACAGCTCAAGAGAAGTAAAAATATTTATTCATCTACTCTTAAAGACTGGAGAGATGGCTCAGCAATTAAGAGCACTGGCTGCTCTTCCAGAGGCCCTGGGCTCGATTCCCAGCACCCACATGGTGGCTCATGACCGTTTATATGGGGGTCTGATGTTCACTTCTGGTATGCAGCTGTACAGGCAGCAGAGTACTCCCATACATAAAATATATAAACAAATAAAAATTTAAAAAAAAATAAAAATTCAGGTTGGGGATTTAGCAAGGAAGGCCCTGTTCAGTCCCCAGCTCCAAAAAAAAAAAAAAAAAAAAAAAGAAAAGAAAAAATTCTCTTAAATGATGCAAATTTCCCTGGTGAACTAGTTTTTTTAAAAAAATCTAAATAGAGCTGATTGTAAAATTGAGACTGAAAACTACTTTGTTTTTTAAATAACAATTACTTTGTTTTTTAAATAACAATGGAGCTCAAGAAAAATCGCTCAGTTCTCTTCTTCCTGTTCCAGAGATGGAGCCTAAATGACACCACACAGTCTGATCAGAAAGTTTGGGCTAGAGCTGGAAACCTGCCTCAGAGGCAAAGCCCTTGCCTGGCATGTAGAAGGCCCTGGGCTCATCTACAGCACAGGAGTGGAAGGGAGGGGAGGAAGAAGAAAGGTCAGAGGGGCAGGGTTTGGGGGCGTGACTCATTTAGTAACAAAAAAATGAATAACTGCTCTAGGAGTTTTAGTATATCAAGAACTTTTTCCCAAATGTTATGAGTATTTATTTAAAATTACTTTCGATTGTGTTTTAGGAAGAAAATATTTGAAGATATTAAGAAATGTTATCCCTGTGGGGGTAAAATTCTGAGTAAGTTTTGAGTTCTTTGTGCTTACATTATGTTTTTCTCCCTGAATATATGTGTATTGACTTTGTCTACATTTTATTTTTGATGAAGTTCATTTAAAATTTATATGAAATTTTATATATGAAATTTTAAAATGGTTCCTAAAGCTTCAAGTAAAAGCTCTGGCCTAGGCTGGAGAGGTGGCTCAGTGGTTAAGAGCCCTGACTGCTCTTCCAGAGGTTCTGAGTTCAAATCCTAGCAGCCACAGGGTGGCTCACAACCCTCTGTAATGGGATCTGATGCCTCTTCTGGTGTGTCTGAAGATAGCGACAGTGTACCCACATCCATGAAATAAATAAGTCATTTCTTTAAAAAAATGGCCTACCTACTTCTCACCTGGCCTCAGCCACATTCCTCAAACTCTGCTACGGATTCCGAATTTTCTAATATTATTCTATGTTTCTCTAGAGATTAACTGACATCTTGTCACAGTATTTGAGGATCTAATTCTTTCCCCCAACACCACTGCCACCACATCCCTGAACACCTGCCCCGCCCTTGCTCCCAAATTAGCCTCATCAGAATCAATAAACAGTAATTAGGGTTCACCTCATCCTGACCAGGTGAACAGAACTCATTGCCAAGGCAAGCACCGTGCATGATAACATTTTTCTTGAGTGCCCTGGGGGTGGGGGGATGTTTAATAGCGGGCATGGCCTTTTTGGGTTTTTAGAACATATATCTAACCTAAATGCTATCCGATTAGTTTTTTTTTTTTTTAACATATCCATCCAATCCCATCAGTAACATCCTCCAACACCCACACATGTCGCTCTAACTCCATTCTCGTTTTGCTGAAGCACCAACTCAGCAACCTTCCTCAGAGGACTGCTCAGAAAGCAGAGTCCGGAAAAATGTCTATTTCCTGTTCCCACAGCTGATGCCTCCACGGTTCCTATAGTTCCTCTCTGACTCCTTTTTCTCCCTAGACATTCCCATTATGCTTGAAAGCCTGAAGCATCCCAACAATGTATCTTAGAATGGGTCCTTTTTTCATTGGTTATATTGAACATTAAGGGATTTTATCTTATCTACGCTTTTCAATTTATGCCCCATTTTGGTGAATTCTTGGTAGCAGCACATTAGCGTGTCTTTTATTCTCTAAATGCATTGTCCTTTCATCCTTTCCTGATACAGCACTCACTTGAAAAGCTGGGTGTGCTGGCCCACCTGCAGCCTCGGGGCTGGGGGGCAAGAGGATCCCAGGGGTTCACTGGCCATCTATTTTAGCCAAAAAGGCAAGTTCCTGCTTCTGTAAGAGCCACCATCTCAAAGGGAGGCAAGGCAGAGAGCAGTAAAAGGCAAGCAAGGGCAACCTGACCTCTGACTCCATATGCGTGTACACAGGTGAACACACCTACGCACAGAGGTAACCAAGCAAAGTGTTCTACTTGACCCACCTTCAGCTCCTATGGCTCAGCTCTTGCCACAATTCCGGAGCCCTTGGGCTTTTCATGTCAAAGTCTGGGTGGCTCCTAGACACCAAGAACATCTGTGCTTTTCTACTTTGACACTTAACTCTATTTTGCAATTAACCTTTAAGCTCAGTTCACCCAGTGTTGACTTTATCTCATCATTACCTTAGCCTGTCTTTGCCACCTCTCCACGCTCCCGGAATGGATCTGATATCAACTCCACCATACACTAGCCAGTGGCAATTCTCTTGGGCTCCAGATCTACATGCCTGGTATGCTGCTGTTTCCCCAGATCCAATGTAGTAAAACATAGAATGCCTTGTCTCAAATGGGACCTTATAAAACTGCAAAGCTTCTGTAAGGCAAAGGACACTGTCATTAGGTCAAAATGGCAACCAACAGATTGAGAAAAGATCTTTACCTATCCTACATCTGATAGAGGGGCTAATATCCAAAATACACAAAGAACTCAAGAAGTTAGACTCCAGAGAGCCAAATAACCCTGTTAAAAAATGGGGTACAGAGCTAAACAAAGAATTCTCAGCTGAGGAATATCAAATGGCTGAGAAGCACCTAAAGAAATGTTCAACATCCTTGGTCATCAAGGAAATGCAAATCAAAACAACCCTGAGATTCCACTTCACACCTGTCAGAATGGCTGAGATCAAAAACTCAGATGACAACAGACGCTGTCAAGGATGTGGAGAAAGAGGGACACAGGGATTGCAAACTGGTACAACCACTCTGGAAATCAGTCTAGAGGTTCCTCAGAAAATTGGACATTGCACTACCTGAGGACCCAGCTATACCTCTCTTGGGCATATACCCAAAAGATGCTCCAACATACAACAAAGACACATGCTCCACTATGTTCATAGCAGCCTTATTTATAATAGCCAGAAGCTGGAAAGAACCCAGATGCCCTTCAACAGAGGAATGGATACAGAAAATGTGGTACATCTACACAATGGAGTACTACTCAGCTATCAAAAACAATGACTTTATGAAATTCATAGGCAAATAGATGGAACTGGAAAATATCATCCTGAGTGAGATAACACAATCATAGAAAAACACACATGGTATGCACTCACTGATAAGTGGATATTGGCCTAAAAGCTCGAATTACCCAAGATACAATCCACAGACCACATGAAGCTCAAGAAGGATGACCAAAATGCAGATTCTTCACTCTTTCTTTAAAGGGGGAACAAAAATATTCATAGGAGGGGATATGGAGGCAAAGTTTGGAGCAAAGGTTGAAGGAACGGCCATTCAGAGCCTGCCCCACATGGGTACATAGCCTATATATATATACATACATATATATATACATACATATATATACACATATACATATATATATATATATATATATATATATATATATATATATATATATACAGCCACCAAAACTAGATAAGATTGATGAAGCTAAGTAGTGCATGCTGACAGGAGCCTGATATAGATGTCTCCTGAGAAGCACAGCCAGAGCTTGTCAAATACAGATGCGAATGCTAGCAGCAAACCATTGAACTGAGAACGGGATCCCCGTTGGAGGAATTAGGGAAAGATTGAAGGAGCTGAAGGGGTTGCAACCCCATAAGAACAACAATGCCAACCAACCAGAGCTCCCAGGGACTAATCAATACCCAAAGACTATACCCATGGCTCCAGCTGCATATGTAGCAGAGGATGCCTTTGTTGGGCACCAATGGAAGGAGAAGCTCTTGGTCCTGCCAAGGCTGGACCCCTCAGTGTACAGGAATGTTGGGGGGCAAGAGGAGGGGGTGGTTGGGGAGTGGAACACCCTTATAAAGGAGCGGGGAATGGGATGGGGGGCTTATGTCCGGGAAACCGGGAAAAGGAATAACATTGAAAATGTAAATTTAAAAAATCCAATAAAAGTTAGAAAAAAGAAAAGAAGAAGAATGCCTTGTCTCTCTTCACCCGTCTACCACATGCTAACTTCCAGGATCAGATAAGATGGGGTGCATTCAGGTGGCATGGTGGCAAACCAAGTTCCTCGTTCTCTATCATTCCCTTCTAAGGAGTCGCCGCCATGCCCTAGTCCATCCACTTAGGAAACTTCAACTGTTGGGGGCCAGTGAGAAAGAGACAGCTGCGTGAGGAAATGTACTTGCTGCCAGGTCTGACAACCTAAGTTCAATCCCTGGGACCCACAATGTAAAAGGAGAGAGCTGACTCCTGCAAAACGTGCTGGCCTCAAATTTATTGTATAGTTGAGGTGACCTTGAACTTCTGATCTACGTCCCTCTACCTACCAAGTCCTACGATTATTGCCATGTGCCGTGCTGGGGACTGAACTCAGAACCACCTTGCCTATCAAATCACTGCGGGCATAAAATGCTCAGACCTCTACCTCTAGGAGCTCCTGCAAGATGTCCTCTGGCTTTAACTGGTACTGCCAGTTTTTACACTTTTTACTAGCCATGTGACTTGAAGCAGTCTACGTCATTACCCTCAGCCTCAGTTACTTCACATGAAGAGTAAAGAGAATAATCTTGAATAACTTTTAAAATAGATTTCATGTACACAAGACCTAACTGAGCTACCGTTGGAATTAAAATGAATCAGTGAGCACCAGCGGTTTTGGAAAGAGAGCCAGGCCTGGTAGTACGGTCTCCCGGGTGTTTGGGAAACTGAAGCAGAAGCAGCACAGTTTCTAGGCTGTACTATAGAAGGAGTTCAAGACTACTTTCCTGGGTAACCTTGTGAGATCCAGTCTCAGCATAAAAAGTCAAGCCATTGGGGAGGTTTTTTTTTTTTTGCTGGGTGCCCTCAGGAGAAGAGCACTGGTCCTGGCTGGGCTACCATGTGTGATGATGGCTGTAACCATGCCTGAAAGAGGAAGTATAGGCAAGAAGAAGATCGCCGCCCATACCACCCAAGGTACTAAACAATGCTGTTGGTCAAATGTGTTCAAACCAAATGCCATCAGGCCAAGGTCAAGTTTGAGGAGCGACAAGACAGGGAAGAACAAATGTTATAAGTCCTTTTAGATGTAGACTAATTTGTGTCCATTCATGAATATATCTATTCAGCCAATCAGCCAATGTCTTATTAAATACCAATTTATACTAGGCTGGGGCAGATTAAACAATAGTCCCTGTACACACAGAGTTTCAGGCTAGCAGAAGAGATGAGAACTTAAGGATGACAACCATGGATTATAGAGTGTATAATGTATAGAAACCATGTATAGAATGTTTGCAGAAAAGGAGGCTGGCGATCTGGCTCTGTGACTCAGGTGCTGGCTGTGCAAGCATGGAGTTTGGATCTCCCGAGCCAGTATGAATGCAAAGTGGGCATGGAAGACTGCCCTGAAGATACAAAGAGGAGACCCCCCACGGCAAGTCGGCTACTTAGAACTAGTTATATCAACCAGCTGAGTGCAGTTCAGACACTTGGCCTCGAAGGATAAGGTGTGGAATGATGAGGAAGACTCGGTTCGCAACTTCAGGACAAACCCATGTCCCTCAAGCATCCACCCCTACCCACGCAAGTACATGCAGGCACATGCAAAGACGAAGAAAAGAAATCACAGAATGGTTTGTGTGGAACCTAGAAGGATGACCAGAGCATCACTAAGGGAAGTACAGTGTACTCAGGGTTATTGAGCTAGAATAATACATGCGAGTCTTAATTGCACAGAAGCTGGATAATGACTGTTTATTCTGAGTACTTACAATGCGTCAGGCATCGGTAAGACATCCTATGACCCTATTTTATAAATGAAAAAAAAAAGCTAAAAAAAAAAAAATCATGTAGGCAGGAAAGCCCCAATCTTTCCATGCAACCATTCCTGAGGAAACAGATAACCATTTCCCAACAGGAGAATCAAAACACGGAAAGGTTAGATCTCAGAGGAGAGAATGGTCGGAACTTGGATTTTTTTAGCCCAAAGGCCAGAGAGATGTGAAAGAGGAGGAATGTGCCAATCCACAGAAGCATGGAGAGACTCGGCATGTCCCCCAAAACCCCCAGAACTAGGAATATCCAACAGACACTTAGAGAATCAGCAACAGAAGCCAAGGCCACTAAAGCCCTGGGAGATTATGAAAAATAAATTATGGCTCACTAAATTATGTAGACTCTGCTCGTGAGAGGAGAAGGCAGTGGAGGGTTTTAAGCAACAGAATGAGGTGATGGGAGACAGAGAAAGAGGAGGCAGGGCACCCTGCTCTGGGGCAGCAAAGGCTTAGGTGACAAACTGACAGTGCTGATGACCTTAGAAAAGAGAACCCTCCAAGTCAGACTCCTGCTACCCATGACCACAATGATTAGGTTTATTATAGGGACTGAAGAACTTAGGTTAGTGTCTGATGCTGTAATTCAATAAACGATGGGGTTGTACTAACTTGTTTACTGATGTTGCCCAGCTCTGGTCTTCTTGAAGGAAGAACATATTAAATACAGTCACTGGTGTTGCTTTACTTACGCTGTTTAAAAATGAAACCAATGCTAGGTTTGATTTGCTCAGCCTCTGTGGGTTAACCTGAACCACAGTCAAAGCTTAAGAACCACAAAGCAGATGTTCGGAATGCCATGATGCTAGGGGGTTCAGTAGACCACATACATCTAACAACCTACTGTATGTCTCATGCCGAATTGCTTGTTGTAAACACCCGAGTATGTCTACACACTCACACGCACACACATGCTCACGCAGAGTTAAAGTAATGATCTCCTTTTAGGAATCTACAATTCAGTTCATCTCATTGTTTCCTCCCCAATTCTTACAGGATTCCACTGTGTAGCTGTAGCCCAGAACTCACTGTGAAGACCAAGCTGGCCTCAAATTCTGAAGTGCCGAGATTTAAGACACGAACCACCATGCTTGGCCCCTGGCCTTCTCTCTCATTTGTAACACACACTTATCCCTTAGTTGTTTACAGCTATGATCTTGGTTCCTTTGCACTCGTCTTGTAAGAGTGGAGTCACCAAGGTAAAACTAAAATCAGATGTCTGGAAAATTGAATGTTTTAAGAATTTTACAAGAACCGTGTGATTAATTCTTCACACACCCTTTACAGAATTCCTCCTGTCCCCTTTCCAAAGCTATCCAGCTAGCTAGCATTATTTTCTTCCAAGTTACATTAATAGTACCTAAACTCAACTATATATATATATATATATTAGCCGTCTTCAGACACACCAGAAGAGGGCATCAGATCTCATTACAGTGGTTGTGAGCCACCATGTGGTTGCTGAGATTTGAACTCAGGAACCTCTGGAAGAGCAGTCAGTGCTCTTAACCTCCAGGCCATCTCTCCAGCCCCTCAACAAATAGTCTTAAAAGGAAAAGATATTAAATAGCTCAGGGTTCGTGGGCCAGTTGGTCAGTTACTCTGGTGGACATCTAAGTCCTAAAAGACAATATAGTTGAATGTGTACAGTTGCCAATAAAACTTTATTTACTATTAACAGGTGGCAAGCCTTCCGTCCTGCCCTCTGTTCCTCACAACGCAGTCAGAGAATGCTGTTTCTAAATGCCACGCCTCTCTGTTTAAAAACTAAATGGCTTCCCATTGATTTCCCTTAAGATAAAGGTCAAATATATTAATTGGATAAACAAATTACCTCCATTAGACCTCCTTTCTTACACACTTCTGCCTTAACTCAGTTTTCATCAGTTCTAGTTACTTTAAAGTCCCCACATTCCAAGTTTCCTCTTCCTTCTACTCAACTGTAGATATCGCTTGAGAGCCTCAGCTTCCGCTCTCATGGCCCATATTCACTGCCACCTCCTTCTTCTTCCTTGCCCCCCAGCTCAGTCAATGCCGCTCATGGGTAGTATATGTCCCACGCTAAACATGACTTCCCCCCCCAGAAAGCCTTCAGTGACTTTTCTCAAGGCCTACGTCTGATGAGATTGCTGGCTCATAGGATGACTCTCCTATCATTATTATTATTATTATTAATGGGGGCTTAGGTAGCAGATAATAAACTGGGACTGCTCCATCTCTTTCTTTTTTTCTTTTTTTATTTGTTTTATATACACTGTTGTTGTCTTCGGACACACCAGAAGAGGGCATCAGATCCCATTACAGATGTTTGTGAGCCGCCATGTGGTTGCTGGGAATTGAACTCAGGACCTCTGGAAGAGCAGTCAACGCTCTACCACTGAGCCATCCCTCCAGCCCTGTCTCTTTCTTTTTAACCAAAGCCAATAGTAGAGCAACTGCTGCTTGCTGCTTTGGTTTGCTGGGAGGTTTAGCGAGCACACATCCCAAGATATCCGGATACTAATGCTAACCAAATCGGTCACTTTCCTCTGAACGGCCTTGGCTTGCACTTCTGACCAACACTCCAGCTTTGACTATCCTAAGTATGGTGGGCATATTCCCCGCTCCAGGCCTTCATTTACTCTTCATTCAACTCTTTCAATAACACTACCCCGACTTCTCTTTGTTCTTCTCACTTTGCACCGACAAAGCTAATCCTGGAAGCAGCAGCATGCAGAGGAGCTGAGATACAGAGGAAGAGGAGTCAGACTGTCTGCAGGGCTCGTGGCTTCCTCTCACTCCTTTGCAGTGTGCGGGACCATATCCATTTCCACTTCTCTGGGTACAGAATTCCTTCAACCTAAACTTCATGGGCAGTGTGCTTGCACATGGCATTGTTATCACACTTACTCAGCAGAGCATTGGCCAAGTACTGTCCAGGTGTCATAACACTCAAGTTTCACAGACCCACATTTTCTAAAATGGTTTTGTCTACTTTGCAGATGAAGAAATACAGGCACAAAGAAGCCTTTGGGGAAGAGATATTCCCCAATGGTACCCACTTGTTATTGTAACACTCCAGAAGCTGAGCCAAGAGGATCTCAAGTTCAAGGCCTTATCTCAAAATCAAAGAAAAACGTGTCTAAACACGATCCAAGCCACACACTTGGTAATAGTCCGTACACTTGGGTACAAAGAGAACATATAACTACACAAGTCATCCTCAGGTGAAATCACATGCACTAAAGCTGGACAGCTCAGGCTTTAATGATCCTTGATAGGACATAAAGGAGTATATATTTATTGTTTATTACTGCCTGATAAGCTATCATAAACTTAGTGGCTTCAAACAACTATCAGTTCTGTGAGTCCGAAATGGACTGGACTTGGGAATGTTTCCTGTTTTCAAATGGACTCAACCATGCATTGACAGTTAGCTCCAAACTCCCTTGAGATTCGACGGTCCAAGATGGTCTTTTAGGTGAACAGGATCAGTTCCTACAGATGCTTTGGGCCCTTCCCTGGAGAGCCAATGCTTACTTTGCACTCATCACCTTGAAGTTCTTAATAGTTGTAGAACAAGGGATCCATGGGGTCAGGCAACTTCTGATGCTGGCCCATCTGGTAGCCGCTGCTGGGTTCAGTTGGGCATCTTTCTCCATGTCACCTCCCATCCTACAAGGCTCACCCAGGTTTCTTTCCATGATGACAGAGCTTTTTCAAGAGAGTGGGAACAAAGTCCCTGAAGATCTAAGCCAGAATTTCTATACCATTGTTTTTGCTGCATTGCTCAGCCTTCCGGGACAACCTAGCGACAAGGAGGGGGAAATCTGAATCCCATTTCTTGCTAGGCAAGAAAAGCCATTTGCAAAGGGAAATTTGAAGACGGATGGACAGAGTTTGTGACCACTTATTGCAATCTACTACAGGAGAGGTACACATTTTTGGAGAAAGAAAATAATCTCAGTTCGGGACGTGTTGTAGTTGAGGTCTCTCCTTTGGTAAATCTAGGCAAAGCATCCCAGTATCTTCAATATGAAGTAGAACATAGAAGGGAATCCTGCTGGGGTGTTTACATTCAGTAACGCAGGGTTTTGAAATAAATGAATGCACGTTCCCACAAAGTAAAGACTAACAAAGAGATCCAGCCAACCTCTCAGGTCAACCAATATTTAAGTGAATTCTTCCCTCATGCATTTCCCCTTTATCTCCAAGGGAGACTGTCTGTGGTCCTGATCCACTCTCTGTGGCTGGCTCAAGTATTTCTGGGAGTGTGCAGCCTTTTCTGTGTGTACAGGAAGATTACTTTGTCTCAGTTAGGGTGACCATTGGTATGACTGAAACACAGAGACCAAAGCAACTTGGAAAAGATTTGTTTCAGTTCATACTTCCAGATAATAGTCCATCACTGAGGGACGTCAGGGTAGGAACTCAAACAGGGCAGGAACCAGGAGGCAGGAGCTGATGCAGAGGCCATGGCGGGTAAGGGAGGACTACTTTACTGACTTGCTCCTCATGGCCTGCTTTTTTATAAGACCCAGGGCCACCAGCCCAGGGATGACATCACCCACAATGGGCTGGGACTTCCCCCGATCAGTCGCTAATTTTAAAAATGCCCTCTAGCCATGTTATATGCTCGCTAGTGTTCTGTCAACTTTACACAAACTGAAGTCATCTGAGAAGAGGGAACCTCAATTAAGAAAATGAGATTGAGTTGTAGGGAAGCCTTTCCTTAATTAGTGATTGGTGAGGGGAGGTCCCAGTTCAGTGTGGGCGGTGCCATTCCTGGGCTGATGGTCCTGGGTTCTATAGAAAGCAGGCTGAGCAAGCCAGGGGAAGCAAGCCAGTAAGCGGCACCCTCCATGGCCTCTGCATCAGCTCCTGCCTCCAGGTTCCTGTCGTGCCTGAGTTCCTGTCCTGGCTTTGATCGGTGATAAGGAAGCATGAGCCTTATAGGCCGTTTCCTCTCCGAGTGGCTTTGGTCAGGGGCTCTCATCACAGCAGTAGAAACCCTAACTGGGACACAGCCAGATCTCATGGAGGCTTGAGCTTCTCTCCTTTCAGATAACCCTAGCTTTTGTCAAGTTGACATAAAACGGGCCAGCACGCGTATGAAATGAGAACTTTATAACTGGGGGGAAAAATTATTCAGTCCTCTCTCCCAACCCAATATGCAAGTGTAGAATAGGAATAGAATCAACCAAAATAAAAACTTGGCTTTAAAAAAATTGAGAAATAAATCTTAAGACTTTACAATATAGCTTTAAGTATTTTATTCTGTTTTGTGTTTTTTTTTTCCATCCCAGAGGCTATCCCTTGGGCATGCTAAGAGAACTGAGAGGCTACCCCGGATTCGGCATCTCTCCGGCCTTCCTTCCCTATTACCCTTCTCTCATCACTGGGAGAGATCTTGAACAAAGTTCACTTGTCTACTTAACCAGATCTTTCCCCAAAAGGAACATCACTGCTTCCCATCTACTTGCCCAAACTCCCTCAACCAGAAAGTATTAAGTTCATCTCACAGGAAGAAAAGCCAGAACCCAGATGAACGACAGTGTCCCAAGCCATGGCCACCTGTAATAAATTACTAACCCTCTGCTGCCCGTGTCCCATGAACAGAGTATTTAAAGTGCCACCTTTCTCTTGGTTGCATAAAACTCTGGGGCCTCCAGAGAAGACACTCCCACTCAAATTCCCACAGGTCAACTAACTACCACTGCTGCCCAGGACAAATGGCTCCTTTCCTGGAGAATCAGAGGGTCTGTGCAGAGTGTGGAAATCAACAAAGACCAGAAACGCCTTAATCTCAGGTCTAGGGACACGTCCTCCCCAGCTGGGGATAGTGCAACAAGTGAATGACTTTGAACGGATAAAAAGCTGCAGGTGAACCACAGGGTCAGGCAGGCTCAACCGGATCCCTGGCTACCTGCTATTCAAAAACCCTGCCGGAAGACACACTGAGTCCAATTCTGGTTAAAGTTCACGCTGTTTTCTTTCTTCAGTGTGGCAAAAGGGCAAAAACTAGGGTGAGTAAGGAAGGTGGGCGAATCAATCTGGGAGGAGTAGAGGGAGGAGATGCGATCAAAACGCCATGTGTGAAATTCTCAAGATCGAACAAAAAAACGTTCCTTTTGTTGTTGTTTTAAAGTGGTAAAACAACAACAACAACAACCAGTAGGACTAGGACTCTTGTTCTTTGGCACAAAGCCCCAATGCCTTTTAAGAAAAAAAAAACAAAAAACAAAAAAAAAAAAAAAAAAAAAAAAAAACCTCACCTCCAGCCAAGCAAAATCCTTAAGAGAAGGCGGCCAAGCATCTTAAAGAAGCAGGGGGCGGGAAAGGTGGTGAGTTCTCTGTTTGAGAAAAGGCCTAAGAACGCCTACGCTGGATGGGACATTCAGCCCAAAAGAGACTGCCATGCTTTGTCAAATGGCCTGGCTACAGCATCGAAGGGCCATCCTCTGTAAGAGGCTCCTGCCGGTTCACCTGGGCCCTGGGCCAGCAACAGCTACCCGGCAGCTTAACCTTGCCCACAGCGACAGGCCAGAGATGAACTTAGCACAAGAAGAAAGCCACTGGCAAGCTAAGAGACTCTCTGTCCTCCGAGCAAGGTCAATACAGTCACTACCTTGGTAGAGAACAAGAAGGGGCAGCTGGTAGTGGTGGCCCACATAGTAGATCTAATAGAACGGGTGTTCTTCCTGCCTACCCTGTGTTGCAAGATGCCGGTCCCCTACTACATCATCAAGGGGTAGGCCAAGCTGGGTTGGCTGATCCACAGGAAGACGTGCACCACTGTTGATTTCACACAGGTTAACTTAGGAGAAAAAGTCTCTCTGGCTAAGCTGGTGGAAGATATCAGGACCTACTATAATGACAAATACGGCAAGATCTGCTGCCACCAGGAAGGCAACATCTTAGGTCCAAAATCTGTGGCTCAAGTTGCCACACAGGAAAAAAAGCAAGAGCCAAAGAGCTCTAAACTGGGTAAAAAATCAAAATAGGAAAAATATCCTTACAGAGAAATGAGTAGATTTCATTTTTGCAGAGAGCAAATCCTTCTTATTGCAATGTGTACCTATGTTATAGTAAACAAGACTGACCACCGTTAGGAGCTTCACCTTTAACCTTATTCACAGGACTTGACCCCATTGCCCAACGGAACTCCCAATCATCAATATTTACCCAGATGACGTTAGAATGTTTATTTAGGCCACGTCTGAGTCTTTATGAGATGAAATACGCAAAACATGAACCTTTTGGTGGAAAACGATTGAATGCTTTTATTTTTTTTTTTTTTTTTTTGGTTCTTTTTTTGGAGCTGGGGACCGAACCTAGAGCCTTGCGCTTCCTAGGTAAGCGCTCTACCACTGAGCTAAATCCCCAGCCCCTGAATGCTTTTAAAGAACAGAGATTTGCCCACCAGACTGAAAAGTTTAGGAAGAAACGCAAGCCAGGAGAGGACGCTTACGGGGAAGTATAGGGAATGTTTCTGAGCCCTTCGCCTGGAAGCTCTTTCTCTTGAGTGGCTTCATTAGCTCCTTCAGAAAGCTCACGATGGCTCCAGCCACATATGTAGCAGAGGATGGCCATATCAAGCATCAATAGGAGGAGAAGACCTTGTTCGCGTGAAAGCTCGATGCCCCAGTGTAGGGCGGGAGGAGAGAGGCAGGGGGTGAGGGGTGGGGGGAAGCATCCTCATGGAGGCAGGAGAAGGGAGAGGGAATAGGGGGTTGCTGGAGGGGAAACCAGGAAAGGGGATAACATTTGAAATGTAAATAAAGAAAACATCCAATAAAAGAAAAAAATTTACAAAAAGAAAAGGAAAGGAAGGAAGGAAGCATACAGAAAGGCCAGGAAGAGTGATGACTGTCTATTCTCTCAGTTCTTAGCAGCTAAGGCTGATGGATGGTGACCTCACACTGCCACACTGGACTGGGATATCCAGTGGGACCTCGGATCTGTCAACCAGTTACCGGAGACCTTTGGTTCAGGCTGACTTACAGCTCAACATCTGATGCACAGCTTTGCTCTGTGCTCGCTTCCATCCCAGGACAGTCTGACTGCATAGTCTTGGGAGTAGGAAAGCACCATCAGAGGGAGAAACGCTGTGGGTGAAGCCGGTGGGGCCACTGTTGAGTGGTTGGGTGCTCAGGTGACAGGAGCCACGCTGAGCCAGACTGACTGAGGGAGGGCATTATTGACTTTACCTTTATTTTTGAGTGGGGCAGATGTGAGGGCGGTTGACTGGCCAAGAGTAAGGACAGAGCTGGTAGTCACTGGGTCAAGATTAAGGAGAGGAGAGGGTAAAACTGACGGAGGAAAGGAAACTTTTAGTTAAAACTGGGGTTTCATTAAGAGACATATAGCAAGTATTGCAAACTGCTAAACTGCGTTCCTAGGTTCATTTCCTAGGTTCAACCTGCTCAAAGTAAACATAGTCCACCTGAGTACTGGCATGGGGGCGAGGGTGGCAATCTCCGTGTCAGAAAGTAGTTGTCATCTAAGTTTTATAGTTTTTAACTGTTGGTAAGTTAACAAGCCCGTCAACTTTTTCATTAAAAATTTCACTTAGTAAATGAGAACGGATTCAAAATGCACAGGGCACCCAACGGCGATACGTGTTAAACATGCTAAATATGTTTAAATATTAAATATGTTAATATGTCAGCATGTTAAATATGTCGCAGTCACGTGGAATAGCAGGCACATTAGCTCTAGAGGGCAAGGGACTGAAAGGACAAAGACCTGTCGGAGTTCAGATCCTGGCACCCACATAACAAGGCGGGCATTGTGCCTCTGCCTGTAACCCCGCACTGTGGGCGGCAGAGGCAGCGCGGGTCACTGGGACTTGCTGACTCTCAGCTAGCACAAAACTGTGAGCTCCACTCAGGTTCAGGGAGAGGCTTGCCTAGAGGCGGAAGGCTGAGCGTATTGAAGAGGATGCCCAACGCCACCTTCTGGCCTCCGCAAATGTGGAACATGGGAGTGCAGCACACACACGCACACACACGATCATAAAGCAGTAAACTCTATTTAGTCGTGTCGTTATGTCGTTTTAAGTATACACATTATCTACACAATAGTTCCAAGAGGAAAGGACACTGACCTTTAAGCAGAACGTCTGAAAATTCCCTTTTCTGGTCCCTTTTTCTTTTCTGGAAAATATTTGCTGTATTAGGTTCCTTCCCCCACTTAACCACTATACGCTGAAGCCACTAGATAGCCACAAAACAAACCCAGAAAATCAAATCAAGGCACTAACAGTACTCATTTGGCACGGCAAAGTGTCCGTCTCCTCACTTACAGAACGGAATGATGACATAACTTACATTCGTGAGACAGCTGCAGGAGGTAGTCAGGGAGGGATGGTGTGCTTAGCATCTCGGATTACACATACACACAGATTTCACTGGAAGACTACTGTAGTTTTTCTTTGCATCAGAAAGTCTTGCATCGGGGTTGGGGATTTAGCTCAGTGGTAGAGCGCTTGCCTAGCAAGCACAAGGCCCTGGGTTCGGTCCCCAGCTCCGAAAAAAAGAAAAAAAAAAAAAGTCTTGCATTAAATGTTAAGAATTAGTGCAATAGGAATGAAGATGAAATGTGTGTTCCTACTCATGACAAAAGGCTCTGAGGAGCAGAAAGGTATTTAAAAAAAAAAAGGTGGGGAGGTCGGGGCAGCATGCATAAGAGGAAAGGCTCGGGGAGATGCCAGGAGAGTCTCTGTGAATGTAGGATTGGGAAGGTAAGAGAATTACCTCAATGAATTTCAAAGATAAGGAGTGAAGAAAACCTTTTTTTAAAACTTTATTTATTGATCAAAACCTATAAATCTGATAATGTTGAAAGTTAAAGTCATTCTTGTGATTATCATTTTTCCCATGATAGCTTAGAAATGTGTTTTGTGCTTGCTGTTTTTCTAGTGTGTAGTTGGTGGAGGTGGTAGTGTTTTTAAAACGGGGTCTTAAGTAGTCCGGGATAGCCTCGAACCCGTGATCTTCCTCCTTCCAACTCGCACATGTTGAGATTACAGGTGTGTGCTACCATACCTCTGCTGTACATTTTTGTTGTTGTGAGATAGTGTCTCACACCGTAGTGCAGGGCGCTCTCTAACTCACGACGGTCCTACCACCTCGGCCTCCTGTGTGCCAGGATGTATATATACTGTGATGCCTAGCTTGGAAAACTTATTCTTTGCTGGAGTGTTAAAAGATGTTTAAAAGAACAAAACCAAGCAAACCAACAACCCCTTTTCTGGGCTTAGAATGTAGCTCAGTTCGTAGAAGTTTACCTAGAATTCCCAAGGCCCCGAGTCGGATCCTCACCACTCAGCTATAAACCCAGCACTTGGTGGGTGAAGATAAGAAATTCAAGGCATCCTCAGTCACATAGTAAGCCTGAGGCCAATCTGAGCTATATGAGACCATCTCCAAAAAAAAAAAAAACAAGTTTATTCTTTTTAAATTTTGTAATTGAAAAGTCACATGTTGTAAGTAATAACATATTTCTGTCTTGCTTTTTCTGATTTATAGCATAATAGCTTACATAAACTATAACAGTTTTAGTGATGCCGTAGGTGATAAAAATAAACAAAAAACCCCTGCAGAATATAGAATTAAACCGAGGAAGATTGAATCCTGCCTCTATGGACTCTTGGTTCTGTAACCCAGAGAAAATGGCGTGACCTTTCTGTAACTCAGTGTTCTCATTTGTAAAAGGAGGATCCTAATGGTATCTATCTCATAATATTTTTATGAGAAGTGGGTAATGCATGGTCTAACTGCTTGGCATATACAAGAAGCACACACACAACAAATGGTAATTATTATAAGCCTTGCACAGCTGCTCTTGTGTTCAAGGGTTCACACTCAAGGCGTCCTAGGCAAAGTTATGACTCAAACAGATGTTAGCATATATATAAGCAGGGAAAAGTCTTGTCTGTGGGAGTACCTGGGTTGTGCAGGGGCAGTTTCTATCTAACTTCCTGAAGGCCTTTGAAGGTAAGAATTACAACCACTCGTCCTAATGGCCACATGGCCCGTGTTGTGTCTCTTAACCCAGATAAGAGGTTTCTGCGTTTATCCTACCTTGTCACAGGGTGGGCAAAAAGTTGAACGAAGTGGTCTTTCTTCTTGGGTCTTACAGGGACGCTTCAATCTTCTGGTCCATACTTTTCAGTCTTTACCAGGACTGATGCTGCTCTAGCTTCCCAGGACTCCACAAGGCCCCACCCCCTGGCAGCCCATGGGATGGGGCTTATATCTAGGAGACCTTGGCAAGCTGTTAGTGATCTATATACTGGGGCTTATTGTTAAGTCACTGCTTAGGCGTCAACTGTCACTGCATTAGAGCAGGGCCCCTGGTGCCTGGCCGCATGAGCACCAGATAATAGGTGCTAGTAGATTTGGACTAAAGTGCACCTGCTCACATCCCCAGTGGTGTCAACCCCCAGAAGGTATGGATGATTTGGTCTGTACCGTTGATTCTTATCCCCATAATTCCTTAACCCCCCACAGTCTGACTGAACCCTCGTTTCTCACCCTCTAAAATCTTTCCCCATCCCCTTGCTTTCATTGATAACTAACTTGTGAGTTTCTCGTCTTAGAACATCTTTTCCCCCTTCTAGCCAAGGTCTTACTCTCCGTATTTTCTTGGTATGATTCTCAAATAGAATCCATGATTCTGGGGAAGACCTATCTCTTGCTCCTGATTGCAGCTTCCAAACCTTTCTCCTCCTTTCAGAAACGCTGGATCCTTTGAAGTTTATATCATATTGTTGTACTGAGTATTGATGATAACCTCCTATTAAATTCACTAAGCATTAGGCTTAAAGAAAAGGACTGCCAGTCATGATGGTGCACCCCAGTAGGATTTGCTGAAGGAGGCAGGGGCACGAGGATCACAAGTTCGAGGCCAGCCTAGGGCTACACATTTTGGGCTGGAGAGATGGCTCAGTGGTTAAGAGCACTGATTGCTCTTCCTGAGGTCTTGAGTTCAAATTCTGACAACCACATGGTGGCTCAGGACCATCTGTAATGAGATCTGATGCCCTCTTCTGGTGTGTCTGAAGACAGCTACAGTGTACTTATATGTAATATAAATACATCTTTAAAAACAAAAAAGAAAGAAAAGGACCAATGTCAGGCAGTGTTGGCACGCACCTTTAATTCCAGCACGTGGGAGGCAGAGGCAAGTGGATCTCTGATTTCAAGGGCAGCCTAGTCTACAGAGTGAGTTCCAGGAGAACCATAGCTACATAGAAAAACCCGCCTCTTAAAAACATCAAGAACAACAAAAACAAACAAAAGGGCCATTAGCAAAGGCATGGATGGGGCAGGAAAACACAAGAAATAGTATGTGCAGTAACAACCAAGGGAGAGAGACCATGGTCCTGGGCAGAGCAGAGTAACAGAGGGGAAAGCTAGGAGCTACACATAGGGACAACTAGGAACACATAGGAACATAGGAACGGAAGAGTGCATAGATCTTAGCTACAGGGAACATAGTCTTCCCTCTGGCTGCTCCAGTCTAGCATATAGATCCCCACTGGCCACATCCAAACAGTCCCAGAGCAAGGAAACCTGTTGAGTTTAGCTCCCAGGTTTTACATAACAAGACCAAGAGGTCTGATGGGGCAAGTGGAAGAAACCCAGCTTCCATCCTCTTGGTTGCTGCTGCCTTCATTGCTCTTTTAGGATCTGAGCTCTTAGCCACTTATTTTCATCCCCATCACTCAGTGTGGTTGGGGGCTGCTTATCCGTCTTTCCATCCATTCCCATAGTCATGCCCTAAAAACTCTCACTTGAGCCATTCCACTCAAAACTACAACCTGGATAGGTCACCGCAAGGGTTAGAGTATGTGTATTAGTCAGGGTTCTTTAGAGTTACAGACCTTTTGGAATGTCTCTAAATTAAGAGAATTTATTAGCATGACTTACAATCTGCAGTCCAACGAACCAATGGGCGGCTGGGAATGGGAAGTCCAGGAACTTAGTAGTTGCTCAGTCCCACGAGGCTGGGCGTTTCAGCTGGAATTCTGTATAAGCTGGATCCTGAAGAAGTAGGTTCCCAAAGATGCCTCGGCAGGTAAACGCTAACAAAGAAGGAAACCTGCCTTCTTCCATTGCCCTTATGTAGGCCTCCAGCAGAAGGCGTGGCCCAGATTAAAGGTGTATACCACCACGCCTGGACCTAAATTGTTCTTTCCTTGGAACTTGCTCTGTCTCAGGCTGGCCTTGAACTCAAGAGATCTGCTTGCCTCTGTCTCCTGGGATTAAAGGTGTATACCACCTTGCCTGGGCCTAAGCTTTTTGTGGCCAATATACCTCAAAATCCACATCAAAAGTGTGTGTCATCCTAAGTCAAGATCCGGATCAAAAGCCTGTATCTCCCAGCCTCAAGATCTGGGTCACAGTTGTGCCCTCCATTTCTGGATTGCAGTTCATTCCAGATAGAGTCGAGTTGACAACTGGGAATAGCCATCACAGGATTCAATCTTAATCTTTTTTAAAAAGCAATTTGAGACAGATCTTATACATGCTAAGTTGGTGTGGCCCTTACTATGTAGCGATTACAGTAATATGCCAACCCCAGTTCTATGTGGTGCTGGGGAATAACCCAAGGGCTTCATGCATGATATATGTAAGCCCTGCACCAACCCAGCTGCAGCCCTGCCAGCTCTCCAGCTTTCTAACCCACCGCTCTTCCCAAGCCTTTATTCTTCTTCCACTCTCCACCTCCGTCCTTCTGTCTCCACCTTCTACTCTGTCCACAGAAAATGCCTCAAACCTCACAGCCCGGTGAGAACCTTCTCTCTGTGTTGTTTACTGTCGAAACTAACCCTGCCGAAAGGTTAGCTTCAATCTGCCTTTCCCAGTGGGAGAAAAAAATATATAAAAATATATCGATTGCTTTCTCCTACGTTTGTTAGCACAGGCTTTAGAGGGCGTTTTGTTTGTTGTTTTCGAGACAAGGTCTCTAACCCCTGAGCCTCCTGCCTCCTCCTCCCGCAAACACAGGCATGTGTATCTACCAGCCCTGGCTTCAAGAGCATTTTTAATTACCCTGCTCCTGGGGAGGGTGCAGGTTACCTAATATGATTACCCCAACCTTCTTTCTTCAGCTCTCCCGCTTGGTAAACCAGATTGCCATGCCTTTAGTCTCTCATCCACAGACTTCCATGTACCTGCAACCCCATCCCAGGCCCCTGACTAGTTAATGGGTAAGGCCCACCCCTCCTCTACAGACCCATCTTCTCCACTTAGGTTCTAAACTCAGATCTGTTTCCTCTTCTGAAGCAATACGTTCCCGTTCCCACACTCCTGTGGCGAGATTCCTCTACTGCAGCTCTCTCTTTTTTTTTTTTTAAGATTTATTTATTTATTGTATATATAAGTACACTGTCGCTGTCTTCAGACTTCAGACTCACTGGGAGAGGGCATCGGATCCCATTACAGATGGTTGTGAGCCACCATGTGGTTGCTGGGATTTGAACTCAGGACCTCTGGAAGAGCAGTAAGTGCTCTTAACCGCTGAGCCATCTCTCCAGCCCTACTGCAGCTCTCTAATAGCAAACGTGTCAAATTCTCATCTTAAAACGAATTTCCAAGGGCTAGGGAATGTAGTTCTGGGGTAAAAGGCTTACCTAACATTTGCAAGGCCCTGCCTTTGATCCTCAAAAAGGAAAAACACATTTCCTCAAGTCTAGATTTTCTGTCTTTTACCCAATATGACCATTTCCCATTTAGGAAGACTGGAAATGTCTACTAAGAAATCTGATTTTCTTCAGTTTTTTTTTTTTTTTTTTAGTCTGTCTCGTGCTCATTCTCGACTGTTTTCCAGCATTTGCAGTGCTTTGGAATGCTGCCATTGTTTAGATTTCCAGCGACTGACCTGTTCCAAGTACCTGACCTACTTACCTGTGATGGACGTGTACCGGGCTGACTGCAGTCCGATCCTTAAATCGTTTTCTTCTCCTGGTTTCTGTGGATGGGTTGCGTCTGTTACTTTTCTGTTGCCATTAGGAGACACCATGACCAAGTCAACTTACAGAAAGAAGTGTTTATTTGGGCTGACAGAGGGTAAGAGCTCCTGGTGGCCGAAGGGCGCAGCAGCGTTCAGCAGGCATAGCTAGCTGCAGGAGCAGGAAGTCAGCTCCTCACATCTAGAACAGCAAGCACGGAGCCGAGAAAGCGACTGTTAATAGGAGAGCCTTTTTACTCTCAAGGCCCATCCCCAGTGGTAAGACTTCCTCCAGCAAAGCCACCTCACCTAAGCCTCAGAATGTCACCAACTGGAAACCAAAGTGCTCCAGTGCCCGAGACTATGGGGGAACGTTTCTCATTCAAACCACCACACCAGTCATTCCTGACTTTCCTTCTATCCCCAAGACTTTTCCGTCTCCTTTTCTTCGATGACTCAGCCTCCTCGACGCCTCTAAGTGGTAGCAACCCCAGACTCTTCGTTATCCAGGACTGCGCTGGGGAAGACGGGTTGTCAGCTTGACAGCACCTAGAATCCCCTAGGAGGCGAGCTTCTGGGCGTGCCTGTGGCTGGGTTAGATTCGGTGGAAAGACTCACTGGAACTGTGGGTGCCATTCACTGGTTCACGGACTTAGTCCCAGATTGGATAAACAGAGGAGAGAAGTTGAGAACCAGCAACCATCTGTCTCTGGTTCCGACTGCAGGTGCCACGTGACCACCTGCCTCACACCCACCCCTACTGCCATGCTTTTCCTACAGTCCCCTCACACTTAGAGCCAGAGTAAACTCTTCCTTCCTCAAATTGTATTTATCGGGCATTATGCCACAGCAGTGAGGGGATTAACTAACGCGACTAGTCATCTGTGTCTATTTAAATCTTTAAAATTATATTTATGTCTGAGTGCTGTGTCTGCATATACACGTGCATGCCAGAAGAGGGCATCGGATCACATCATGTGAGTCACCATGTGGTTGCTGGGAATCGAACTCAGGACTTTTGGAAGAGGAACCGGTGCTCTTAACCGCTGAGGCATCTCTCCAGCCCACTTCTATTTAATTTTAAAATAACGTAATGAGACAAAATTAAAATTCGGGTCAATTGCACTAGCCGTATTTCAAGTGCTCACTGGGCTCATGTAAGTGGTGTACCACACAGATGCCGGTAACTGAATCATCGAAGGCAGCGGTGCTGGACAGGACTGACCTGAGTGCTCTAGCGGCCTTGCCCAGCTCCATCGTCTATAGCGCATCTGTATGTTAATGAGCTCTAAATGTATACTGCCAATCTGACCCGAGCTTCAGATTTGTACGGAACACCGCCTCTGTCACATAAGCATCTGGGTGCCTTAAGAGGCTATTTGAATAAAAATCCAGCATAGGGCACCGTTTTCAGCCTCCTCCGCCTTCCTCTACCCAGAAAAGCACTTTCTCCTCTGTTAGATGACACTATCTCATCAGGGTTTTAGAAATATGCTTCTTTAAGTTTTTTCATTTATGTGTATATGTTAGTGTGCGCACTGTTTGTAGGCTCCTGTGCAGGCCGGAAGGCATCAGATCCCCTGGAGCTGTGGCTACACAGGCAGTTGTGAGCGGCCTGATGTGGGTGCTGGGGAAAGAACCCTGGTCCTCTGCAAGAACAAGTGCTCTTAACCATTGAGCATCTCTGAAGTGTCCTTCTCACCAAGTTTGAAACGAAAAAATCTGGTGTTACCCTGATTATTCTTCTTTTTTTTTTTCTTCATCTTCAGTGCTCTAGTCCATTTGCTTTATTAACCTCATACATAAAATATATTTCAAATCTATCCTTAGCTACATCCTCTGTCATATTGTCTAATCCATAATTCTTGCCTGGGACACTGTCCTGCTTATATGACATACCCTGCACCTACAACAGTTTGCAGCCGTGCTCAAATGCATAATAAAATATGCTGACTAAATTGCTCAATCCTGTATAGAATACTGGAAAAAAATCCGACTTTGTAAAAACCTCAAAAATATGTTGGATAATAGATATTTGTCATAGAAACTTTAGGAAATAATTTTTTCCTGTATTTTTTGAGGAACGGTCTCATGTATCCCACAAGGACCTTACACATGCTCTGGGGCTGAGAACGACTTTGAATTCACTAACCTCCTTTCTCTACCTAACTCCTAAGTGCTGGCAATAAGTGTTTCAACTACTAAGACCATCTCAAGAAACTCCAGCGAACAGATTCAAGAATGACCACTTCCCAGACACGTTTATTGATCAGTGTGAATCACGCATCGTTTATTTTGTTGACCATTACAATTTTTTTGGCCTGCTTTCCTGGAGCACCGTGAACCTGCTATTGATGTGTCAGTTTGACTCACCTCAGGAAAACTTTCGTTGCTACTTTTTCGGCTAGGCCTTAACTGCCCCACTTAGCCTGCTGTAGCTTAGTGACCTCTTGAATATATTCTACACATTTTATCTCGGTCCACTTCTCCCAGTTGTGGCCAAATGTATTTTTCCTATAGTTATAGGAATTACGATGAGGGGACAAGAGGGTAAGGTAATAAGAAGTGTAATGGTATCCTTTCTATAGTAAGTCAGTCATCTCTAATAATGGGGCTTGGGACCTGGAGCCGTGCAATTAGATGCCGGGCATCTGCAATGCCTCTCAGTTTACAAACACACATCTTCACAGCAATGCAAACACCACAACTGCTTATGAAAGCAACCTCCTCTCCTTGCTTCCTCTTCCCTCTGTACAATGGTCAAAGACCTTACTGGAATTTTTATGTCAGTCTCTAGTCCTATCTCCATCGGCTTTGCGATCTGCTTCGTTTTATGTGTGGGTGACATAAATATGACTCAAAATAGTGAAAGAAGGTCTCCCAAGAGGGATTCTGGAAAGGTATATTGTCCTTACTACAGACCCGATGGCCAACACGACAACTTCGAAGGCATACATCACCATCCTTGGCCACTAATAACTTCTTTTAAATGTGAAGCAAATCGTAATGTTGAAGCCACTTTGGAGAACAGCAGAGAAGGTTCTGAAAGAGGAGGACCTGACACTTTGAAACATCCTTGAGCCACTCTTTCCTCCTGTGTATGCTCATGTGTGTATGTATTTGGGAGTGTTCATGTGTGTGTGTGAGGAGGTCAGAGGTCAACATTGTCTTTCTCGATTGCTCCTCTTCCTTATTTTCATTTTTTAACGATTTGTTTTTATGTGTCTATGTGTTTTGCCTGAATTATTTCTGGGCACCATGTATGTGCCTGCAGAAGTTGGAAAGTTCCCCTAAAACCATGTGGGTGCTAGGACCTGAACCCGGGACCTCTGGAAAAGCAGCCAGTGCTCTTAACCATTGAGCTATCTCTCCCCAGCACTTGAGTCACATGGTATGCGTCTAAAACTATGGCTTTCTCATTGCATCCAACTACAGATTTTCATTGCATAAATAACCCCAGGTAAATTAACTTTTGTGTAACCTATTTCCCTATTTGTAATTCAAAGAGTAACATTTACTTAGGACCTGAATATTAAGAATGAGGTTAAGAGGGATTGGTGAAAGAGCCCACAGGCAACGTGTCAACAAGATACAGATACAGATACAGTCAGGAACTCTCCCAA
Source organism: Rattus rattus (assembly GCF_011064425.1). Taxonomy (NCBI): domain Eukaryota; kingdom Metazoa; phylum Chordata; class Mammalia; order Rodentia; family Muridae; genus Rattus; species Rattus rattus. Next base: position 38,591,926 of record NC_046156.1, on the reverse strand, counting down.
GCTTGCCTGCTGACTCGGGAACCAACACACCTTCCTGGAACTTCTCAGTATACTTCCAAAAGCATTCCAGGCTTCAGGCAAATGTGATTGCCAATCCAAGTTGAATTTAACAGTCTGATGTAGCATTCTTAGGCAGCATGGGTTAGGAGTTCTGGTTTTTAATTCTAGACCTGAAGTTATTGTACTTAAGTCAAGTTGTAGCACCTTTCTGGACCCGTCTGCATGCCGGGCCTACCCAAACCTGTAACCCCATAAGGGTCTGAAGGAAGATTTATTGTCAAGAAGTTTTATTTTGCTGTAACTTAGGCTAAGAAAACACAAATGTATGCACAACTGGGATGAGAGGGGACAGTGGAAGCCTATCATTTCAGTGGAACGCGGGAGGAATAAGCCGGGAAGGCTTTGTGGTAAACTTTGTGACTAACTGCAGGGCTATGACCTTCCTCTCTTGTTACCTGAAGCCGAGGAGATTCTACTCCTCTCAGGAATATGACAGAGCTTGAAGTATTCTGGTTATAGTTTGAGATCTGTGAAAATGTCTAGAAAAATAAAAACGTGACTGTTGCGAAAGGGCGGATTATGCCTCTGACTGGCAAAAACTTTCAGTTCTGTTTGTCTTGGAACCCAAGTAAGGAAGAAAGGAAGTAGCGATGTATGCCAGGAGCCTCAGGCAAAAGCTGGCAGGGCTGGAGCAGCTACTAACCCGGGGCTTCGTGGTCCTTCTGCCGTACATGTAGCCTGACCTCGCCACTGGCAGAAATCAAACTTATCCAGCACTTAACTTCCCAACTACACAACGGCAGCACAAATTCGGAGAAGACAACCGTTACCGTTCCACACAGCACATCCGGGTTAAGTACCCTTAGCTCCACCCACCACAAACAAGGCCGGCTCACTGAGACGCAAGAGATGCGTCGTTCTGCGTTTTCCAATCAGAGCCACGCTTCTGAACTTTGACCGCCCAACTCGGCAAGCTCCGCCCAGCGCAGGCCAGCCCCGCCCGCAGAGAGGTGCTTTGCTCCACGATTGCTCTTTAGCGTCGTGCTAGCAAACTTTCCTGGCGCCGGGCATATACGCATGCGCCGTCCTTTGAATGGTGTGCGTTCTGATTCTAGCTGCCTCAGCAGGAGGGCTAGCGGTCTTGCTAATAGTGCGACTATGGGCCGTGCTTCGGTCCCATCCTGTCACTCCCCGACAGTCTCTCGGACTCTTGATAGTAGCTGGATCCGGTAAGTATCCGGGCGGAAGTCGATGGGCTTGTGTTAGTCACTACAAAACCCAGAGTGCACCGCGACTCTCCTCGGCCTTCTCGACGCCTTTAGGAGCGCTGCATGCTGAGATTTGTAGTTTCTCTGCGTTCCCGGAACCAGACACCCCAGGGAAAAATGCCGGTTAGCTGACGCCACCCAGCCACCTTGTCATTAAGACAGATTATTTACACTTGTCTGTAATTAAGCCTCACTGTAGTGTACGGCTTTCTAACAAATAATTAGCGGTGGAGTACGCTGAAGCCTTTTGAAGCGGATATATTGCTGCCCTCTTCGCAACTGTGCGTTATTCATCTAAGTCTTTTGTATTTAGTTTAAGAAACGTGAACATTACATGGTAAACAAGCAGAGTTGTCACACTTATAAATGCGCAAAGTCCTTGAGGATAAAAACGTGGACACCCCAGATCACAATACCTTCAGAGTGACAGGATATGAGTAATAATAAACTGTCCAGTCAGCTCTGAAAATGTTAAAACTTAAAATTTTAGATGAACAGTTTTGACGGGTGTATAGTTAAATACGACTCAACTTTAAACAACCAAGGTGATACCGGATCCTATATCAATGCTACCTGGAATATAGCCATTTGCTCCAGGAACAGTAAAACAAAATCAAGCCTAACAGAAATGGATGCAGTCGAGACACACGGTGAATTCGAGGTGTTTAAGGCTGCCTCTGCAGCACGCCATTCAGTTTTACAGTAAACTTTAAGAAGTAAACACTAATAAAAATACAAAAACTAGTAATGTAGTTGTGTATTATCGTTATAAGTGTTATTACTGTATAGAGTAGTATATGTTGTACTTTTTCATATGACAGGCAGCACAGTAAGTTTGTTTGCATCATACTACAAACATAGATTACCTTGGGCTACTGCGTTATGATGGTTGTCCTGTCACTAGACAATAAGGTTTTTTCAGTTCCCTTTTAATGTCATGTGACCAGTATACTGTCATTGACTAATGCATCATTATGTGATGAGTGACTGCACACATACACACAACTAATGTTTATGATATAAGTAAATGTACCAAACTTAATGTGCAATTATAATTCCTTACTTATTTCCTTAACATATTTCGAGTCGTGGGAATGGTAAGACACTACACTGAGCTCCGGGGGGTGGGGGGGGACTGAAAACAGAAAGACAAAACAAAACAAAACAAGCATCACTCGACACAGCGTGATGCCTATGTGCCAAGCACTAGGAACAGGACAGGGGTGCAGCAGTGAAGGAAATAGGGGCACAGACAGAAGAAGAGACAAAAGGAGTAGCTGCCACACAGAGAAGGCCCGAAATCCCATATTGACTGTATACAACATCAAGCTATTTCAAGTAAGATGCAAAGCTACTTGGGATTTTGGAACACAAATAAAATATTTATCACATATTTTTAGTAGAAACACACTAGATGTAGTATCGAAAATAACCTCAAGAAGTACAGGGAGAGAAAGTAGGGATATGATCTATATAAAGCTATACTTATAATTTATGTCACAGAGTGGCTTGGAGCAAGATGAGGTGGTAAGAAGTGGTTGGAGGGGTGGAGAGATGGCTCAGCAGTTAAGAGTCCTTGTTTTTATACAGGACCAGGGTTTGAGTCCCAGCACCCATACGGTGGCTCAGAGCCATCTAGAACTCCAGTTCCAGGACTCCTGGAGAGACTGAGTGGGGCTCTGAGTGAATGTGTATTGTCAGTATGGTCATGCCCCATGGGAGTGGCAAAGCTTTCTGTAGGTAAAGTGCAGGGAGATGATAAAGACTGTCTCTGGTCCTAATAGGATTGTATGCAAAATATAGCTTTCTCCCCTCCCAGAGATGTCTACAGCCTGAAGACTGTTCCCCTACAGAGCGAAGCTTGCCTCCTTGTCCAACTGCACACATCTGCACACAACCACCCGTTTCCTGTATAACCTGTTTGTTATCACCCTGCCTTCCTGTATATAATAGACCCCCCATCCCAAGCTTCTGGGGTCCTGTGGCTGCTTCATCAGAGAGCCCAGACCAGCCAGTCCTTCCTGTTCTGTCTGTGTGTCACATGTCTGTCCTTTCTTCATCCTCTCACCTCCCAGCTAAGTCAGATTCAGGAGCTGTGTAGAGCATGGCAGGATCCTACACCCTCTTCTGACTTCCGTGGTCACGAGGCACAGAGATGGCACACAGATATACATGCTTCATACATACGATTTATTTATTATGTATTCAGTGGCCTGCCTGTATGTATGCCTGCGGGCCAGAGGAGGGCGCCAGATCCCATTACAGATGGTCATGAGCCACCATGTGGTTGCTGGGAATTGAACTCAGGATCTCTGGAAGAGCAGCCAGTGCTCTTAACCTCTGAGCCATCTCTCCAACCTGAAATAAAGAAGTGGCTGGATGCTGGGTGTGTTTTAAGGTATATCTAATAGTATTTTATCAGTGCATAATGATCTCCAATATGTCTCTTTTTTAAAAGACTTTTTAAAAAAAATTTTTTTAGATTTAAAGATCCTGTGAATTTTACATCTTCATATCCAAAATAACTTGAAAAAGAATGCATTAATGAACATGTACAGACTTTTTACTATTCTTTCTATTTTTTCCACTATTCCTTATGCAATATAGTATACTAATTATTTAACTAGCATTTACGTTAAATTAAATAAGTAATCAAGGAATGATAAGTAATCAAGGAAGTGTATAGGAGGAAATGTGTAGGTTATATAAAAAAAAATGAAACCTTTTATTTGTAAAGGACATGAGCACGTGGAACTCTGTGCCCCGGAGATGACTGTAGTTGATGTTTTTAATAAAAGATTTTTTTCTTCTTCTTTTTTAATTAGCCTTCAAGTGTGGAGGGGGGGTGGCCTGGGAGGTTAGAAGAGTGTCCCGTCTTCAGGAGCTGGAGTTATAGGAAGTTATGAGTCACTCCATGTGGATGGGGAGATGAACTCCAGTCCACTGTAAGAGTAGACAGAACTCTTCATTCTCTTAGTTGCTGAACCATCCTCCCAGCCCCCACTGTAATTGATATTTATTTATTTATTCATTCATTTATTTATTTAGGTTTCTCTGTGTAGCTCTGGCTGTCCTGGAACTCACTCTATAGACCATACTGGCCTCGAACTTGCATAGATTCGCCTGCCTCTGTCTCCTGAGTGCTGGGATTTAAGTCCTGCACCCCTACTGCCCAGCTGAAACTGATTTTTTTTTAAAGATTTATTTATTTTATATGAGTACACTGTCACTCTCTTTGGGCACACCAAAGAGGGCATCGGATCCTATTACAGATGGTTGTGAGCCACCATGTAGTTGCTAGGAATTGAACTCAGGACCTCTGGAAGAACAGGGTTCTTAATCACTGAGCCATCCCTCCAGCCCTGTAACTGATTTTTAGTATTTGTGCTGCCTAAGCGAGCAAGTTAAAGTTTTGATTTTTAAAGTTGTGATTTGGAGAATAAAGTGTTAACATTTTTTAGATTGCAAAACATAAGGAACTGAATGTAGACTCCTTTGGAGGAACAGGTAACCCGTTGAAGACTTCAGTGTGCCGAGCCCTCTGTTGGGACCTGAGGTTAGAGCAGCCAACAGTTTTCTTTCAGGAAGCTCATACCCTGATGTCAGAGCTCATTAAGTTGCTTCTCCACACAGAAACCTCCTTGTCCTGTCTTCGTCCGGCTTGCCTGACCTCACTTCACCTTCATCCTTGTGTTCCCATTACCCCATGAAAACAGCTCAGATCTCACTTTCTCCTCCCAAAGCTTTCCACTCCTGCATGTCTGTTATTCCTACAGGTCATCTTCTTAGCTTTTCCAGGGTCGTTCTTATTTTGAAAGCACTGATTCTTCATGGTCCTGTCGTCCCACCTGAGTGGCCTTGCGTCTTCTTTATAAATGTGTGTGTATCTCACCCTCTCCCGCCCAGCTTTCTTGGTTTCGGGAAATCAAGAAAGTGTCCTATACTTCCATAAACTGTCCTCATTTTTTTTTTTTTACTGATAGTACCATTTTTAATGCATATATTATCTTCTAGATAAAAGTAGTATTTATATAAGGGCAGAGTTTGTGTGCTCTGTGTTCATGTTCTACGTTCTTTTAGAGAATATGCAGTCACATTACTTCTTTACCCCCGAAAACATGACTGTGGTATAATATGGTGAAACGGATTGTTTGCATGATAGGTTACTTTTTCAAACTAAGGTTTTATTGTTTGTTTATTATTTACTTCTTTATTTTGGTTTTTGTTTGCTCGTTTGTTTGTTTCTGAGACAGGGTTTCTCTGAGTAGCCCTGGCTGTTTGGAACTCTCTCTGTAGACCATGCCGGCCTCGAATGGAGAGATCTGCCTGCCTCTACTTCCCAGGTGCTGGGATTAAAGGTGTGTGCCACCACCCAGATAAAATTTTATTCATAATTCTGTATATGTGGGGGTGTGCAGGGGGAATTTGTGCGTGTGTGTACAGGTGACTGGTGGACTATCAAGATTTCCTAAAGCTGGAGTTGCCCGACATGGACGGTAAGGACTGAACTTGGATCTTCTATGAGAGAAGCAGACGTTCTTTAAGCACTGAGCCATCTCTCCAGCCCACATTGTGTTTCTTCTCCCTGATTTTCTTAGATTTATTTTACGCATGTGAGTGTCTCAGTCGTCTGGAACTGGAGTTATAGAAGGGGGTGATAACAAGAGCAGCAAGTGCTCTTGACCACAAAGCTGCCTCTTCGATGACCCCTCCCCATTGTAGTCTTAACTTCAATCCATGTTATTCTTGTGTCCAGGTGGACACACCACGGAGATCCTGAGGCTGGTTGGAAGCTTGTCCGGCGCCTACTCCCCAAGGCATTATGTCATTGCTGAGTCTGATGAAATGAGTGCCAAGAAAATCCATTCTCTTGAACTCGCTCGAGCCCAGAACGACTCCACTACTGAGGTATGCGACCATTTCTGTAAGTTGCAAGTTGTTCATGAGTTTATTGTCTCGGAAAGTAATTCCAAGGTGCTTCAATATCCTGTCCACAATAGGCACTAAAATGTGGACTGGTAGAGAAATAAATATCCTTTACTACCAAAATATAAGAATTTCTTTAAGAGAAATCTTTAAATTAAAAATGATACTCTTATATTATTATTTTAGGGAAAATGATTTTTCATTGAGTTTCAGTTACAAAAATTGTTTTGTAGTTACCTATTTAAAGCATTTAGTAATAGACTTCTTGAATCTTCATTAAAGTTCTTTATTAATGTGTTTTATTCATCCTTTCTATATCTGTGATCGTGTCTTCAAATCACATTTGTATTCCTCTACAATTATTTCTCTGTCCCCAGCTGATGACTTTATTTTGGCACTTTAATCAGAATCTAGTGATGTAAAAATGGTGAAGTCACTTCTTCATTGAAGAAGAGGTGCTCCTTGTTTGACCTTCCATCTTTTTCTGTAGAAATTTTCCAGCTATAGCTCTCGGAGGCTTTCTGCTGGATAAGCTCACACTTTCTAGTTTTTCTGAACTCTGGCTGGCTGGTTCAGCTCAGCTGGTCTGGCTCAAACTCCTCTCCAAGCTGACTGATTCACTCTGACTTCTCTTGGCTTCTCACTTTCTTGCTCTGCTTGGCCTCACACTAACTCTGGCAAGTTGTTCTAGTCTTCTGACTCCTTCCTATTCTCTGGCTTCAACTGCCTCCTCTGACCTACATTGCACAAACTGAACAGAACTCACAAATGAAATAAACTCAACTGAAGTGCACCAAACTGAACTGACTCTCCTTGGACTGCTCTTAAGTAGTGTCTCTTTCCTGTCTGTTCCCATGAGAATTGAGTGTATCCTATCTCTGACTGATTCTGTCAAATCTTTATTTGACACTGACCCTCCATTAGACATCACTTGTGGCTGCTTCCTTCTACAAACTAACCTTTGGAATTACAGATATGTGCTAAGGGTGTATCTGTATTCCAGGCAGGTCACATAGACCTAGAAGGTCTTTGGATTTGATCCTTTGCCAGAGCAGCCATGTTCATGGGTTAAACTTCCTCTACTGAGGGCAATGGATAAAAGTCAGCCGGTCAGGGAGTTGGGGATTTAGCTCAGTGGTGGAGTGCTTGCTAGGCCCTGGGTTTGGTCCCCAGCTCCGAAAAAAAGAAAAAAAAAAAGTCAGCCAGTCAGGGTCTGGTATTTTTGCACTTGCAGACCCGGAAAAGAGAATTCATCTCTCTTTTGGACAAGATAAAACTGGGAGCTACTGGTTCATGCTCTCAAAAATAGATAAAGATCGTTTCTAGGCAGAAGACTCAAGATCATATACAATAGTGAAATGAGAGCTAGGTAGTGAGTCTGGTCTTCTGTGACCCCAGGACTCTGCTGTATCACGTTTACCCAGGTGGTGGTTCTTTTGGTTGGAAATCAAGATCCACAAATGGAGCTCCTCCCCCACTCTCTTTAATCTCCATCCCCACCATATACTCTCACTTTTTAAAAAGTCATAACTTATAACTATGCCTCACAAACTAGCATACCAGTAAGATGTGCTCTTGTAAAATCTACACCAAAAGGACCAGACTATGAATGAATCTATATACTTCATTCAGCCACAGGAAAATGTGTGCTACTTTTCCTGTATGTGAGATCAACCTGACACGTCCATCTCTGGTTAAAGGAGCACTACTGTGCTTGGTAATTTCTCAGAACTGCTGCCACAGTAGTAAGGCACCATAAACTGGGCAGCTCAAGCATGGGTGTCCTCCCAGTCCTAGAGGCCGGAAGTCCAGGTCTCACAGCACCATGCCTTCTCAGAAGTCCCTAGGAAAGGTGCCCTCCTCGCCTTCCTCTGGCTTCTGGTGTTTGCAGGCAACCTGAGCTTGTAGCTGCATCCAGACTCTGCCATAACCACATGGCCTCTCTGTCTTCATCTGCCTGGCCTATGAGGAGCAAACCAGTTGTTGAATTTTAAGCTGTTTATAAATGAGGATACATTTTTAATCATCAAAGTGGTATCACAGTGAGGAACAAGCATATCTATTTGACACCTTTCCTCTGTCCTTAATTTCCTCATGGTGCAACTCAAACACTGTCAGGAGCAATGGTGTCTCATTCTGAAAGCATCTCTATTCTTGACTCTGTACTGGAAAAAGGTGTAGGAAAGAGTTGTCCAGGCTGGAGAGATGACTCAGAGGTTAAGAGCACTGACTGCTCTTCCAGAGGTCCTGAGTTCAATTCCCAGCAACCACATGGTGGCTCACAACCATCTGTAATGGGATCCAATGCCCTCTTCTGGTGTGTCTGAAGACAGCTACAGTGTACTCACATACATAAAATAAATAAATCCTCAGAAAAAAAGAAAGAAAGAGAGAGAGAGAAAGAAAGGAAGGAAGAAAGAAAGAAAGGAAGAAAGAAAGGAAGAAAGAAAGAAAGAGTTGTCCTTTGTGTTGGTTGGTCCTGTGTACCATTCTCTTGCATATTCTTTCTTTCTTTCCCTCCCTCGGCCCCCCAACCCACCTCCTTGTGTCTGTGCTGGTAGAGTATTATAGATGGAGAGCACAGCAGAGACAGAGCCCTCCTATCAAGGCCTGCTGAAAGCAAGTTTCCACCAAGTGGCCTTCTTCTACAATTATGTTTAGGAGCCACTCCATAGTTGTCTCCCCCAACAGCATCTTTTCTCTCTTCCTTTCACTTAGTAGACAGGAGAAGGAAGGGTCTGGCTAAAGAATGTAGTGATGACCATACATTTGCCGGAAGAGCCCATCTGAGTCACGAATGTGGAAGAATCTGGACTAGACCATACAGTACAGTAGCTGTCTGCCATGTGTGGCTTTTCTCAATGGAAATTATTTAAAATAAATGAAATTTGGAAGTTGGTCCTGCCGTTGCGATAGCCACATTTCAAATCCTCACTAGCCACCTGAGGCTAGCAGCCCTGAGGAGAACAGAGCATTTCTGTGGTTTCAGAAAGTCATATCGCATGATGCTGATGTAGGCTTTTGTTTATAGTTATAAGCTGGAAATGACACATGATCAGATATTATGACGAGAATCCGGAAGTTCAAAGCAAGACTTCTGCCAAAAGTTGATATAAAAGGACAGCATTGTCTTTTTTTAAACTTCATGTTATCGTTGGAATTCAGGGGAAAGTCTGTTAATTAAGCAGGAATAGTTTGCTTTGCAAAAGAAGCAATCTCAAAACAAGATTCATTGGAAGAATTAACAAGATTACAGCAGTTAAATCTCCAGGGTAATACTTATTAGGTTAATATCACTGAAAACATTCATGGATTAGTAGTTGAACTTAAAGGAATCCTCTAGGAAAAGGACAAACAAGTATGGAGAAAATCATGAAATGTTAGATATGAGGGGAAAAAAGAGTCCACAGTAGATTTTTTGAGGCAAGCACTCCATTTACCTAACTATCTTTGTTTTAATGTAGTTAAACTTCATGATGAGCTTGCAATATAGGTCAGTGGCAGAGCACTTGCTTAACATGCCCACGTCTGGGTGTCAGTCCTCAGTGTTGGGAGGAGACAACGCCACACCATGTCAGCAGCTGTGAGAGTTTAGCCCATGCTGTTCCTCTCAGACTGTGCATGCCCTGCTCCTTGGTTGAGGCATTTCCTTATGTGTGTCTTAGGAAGGGCTGTTTATCTTCAGCGTCTTTCCAAGTCTGGGAATCTTAATTGTGACATTATACAACAAGCATTCTTTAGCCTGGTTTATAAGTCTAATTCTTATGTTACATTTTTCCCACAGACGTTTTTAAGTACAATTCCACTCTCTTCAAGAAGTTAGAATTCATCCATCTGATTCTATTCCATAGAATTCTAACTTTAACTAGTTAATGATCACATGTCTGTTTTCTCATTTTTTTTAAAAAAATGGAATTCAGTGAACTCTTATTCGTCTTTCTTCAGTTTAGGACTCTTTTCCTATAATGTCTTTCCATTTGGTTATTTTTGTTGTTTAGTTGGTTGGTTGGTTGGTTGGTTGGTTGGTTGGTTGGTTGGTTGGTTGGTTGGTTAGTTGGTTGGTTGGTTGGTTGGTTGGTAGTTTCGAGTCAGGGTTTCTGCACTCCAGGCTGGCCTTTAACAGGCTATGTAACTGAGGATGACCTTGAACGTCGGATCCTCCTTGATTCTGTCTCCCAAGTGCTAGAAATACAATTGCATACCACCTTGTCCAGATTCCCAGCATCAAATCCAAGACGTCATGTATTTGAGGCAAGTACTCTGTCACCTGAACTTCATCCTCAGCCAACATTACCCATCGAGTATGAAGTCTTCTTTCATCTATTCTATATTATATATATACGGCTGCATATATGGAAATGAAGAGTCTAAGGCTGTAGCTGTCCATGTTTCTTTCTGCTTACTCTTTCACCGTTCGATGAACAGAACGTTTAATGCTTTTAATTTTAACGATTTTAATGCTTATGGTTTTCTCTCCTGTAAAATTATAGTTTTACCTGTATGTAGGATTCAGACAAAATTGTACTCAAAAGATGTTTTCCAAAAGTTCAGTGTTTGTTTTCACTCCTTCTGTCATGGTTTGGATGAGAATGGTCTCCCTGAGTTCCTGTGTTTGAATGCCTGGTTCCTAGTTAGTGAAACTGTCTGAGCCTTTCAGAAGCCCAGGGCAGGCTCAGTCTCTCAATCCCACTGCCGGAGAATCAGGATTTAAAACTCTTAGCTTCTGTCCCATACCTGTCTGCTTCCCACTGAGATGATCATGAAAAAAACCCTCTGAAGCTTTAAGCAAGTCCCCAGGTGAATGTCTTCCTTTTAAGTTCCTTGGGTGGCAGGAGAGATGGCTCAGCAGTCAAGAACACTGACTGCTCTTCCAGGGATCCTGAGTTTAATTCCCAGCAAGTACATGGTGGCTCACAACCATCTGTAATGGGATCCAATGCCTTCTTCTATCTTGTAAGACATACAGGAATAAATAATACTACTCATATGCATAGATAAAGTTACAAAAAAAAAACAAGTTGCCTTGGTCACAGTGTTTCCTCATAGCAATAGAACAGTAACTAAGACTATCTAACATTGATTTTCTGTATGATATTTGATATCAATCTCATACCCATGTGGTAAAATAGCTGTCCCAACCTAGTACCATTCATTAAACAGCTCTTTTCCTCTGCTTCCACATGCGTAGAAGATCTGGATCTTGTCCGGCGTACTGTCATAAACCTTTAATCCCAGCACTCAGTAGGCACAGGCAGGTGGATCTCTGAGTTCCAGGCTAGTCTGGTGTATATAGTGAGTTCCAGGACAACTAGAGCTACATCAAGAGTCCATGTCTCAAAACAAAACTACAGTGTAGCCCGTTGCTCTCTCTCCTGGCCCGTTTGTCCACTGAGCCAATACTAAATCCCAGTGGTTGTTTCATTCAGGACTGTTGAGCTTTTGTTCTTCAGTTTTGAATAGTCTCCTCACACATGGAAATGATACTCAGTGCATCTTTCTCGCTTCCATTTAGATAAATGACATGTTTTATTGGTAGTGTCGACACTGGCCTTAACCTGCTGGCCCTGGCCATCCCTGCTCTTTATGTCCTGTGGTACTCAGAATTAGACTCAGAAAAGTGCTGGCACCTTTGCGGTGTGAATCATGTCATGTCCTCAGCGTGAGTAATCGAAAATGAAGTAGAAAAACAGAGGTGAGCAGCTGGAGAGATGGCTCAGTGGTTAGGAGCACTGACTGCGCTTCCAGAGGTCCTGAGTTCAAATCCCAGCAACCACATGGTGGCTCACAACCATCTGTAATGGGATCTGATGCCCTCTTCTGGTGTGTCTGAAGAGAGTGACAGTGTACTCACATATATTAAATAAAAATTCTTTTAAAAAGAATGAAAAAGAAAAGACAGAGGTGAAAGTAGGCGGGAGCTCACAGTGCCTGCTGTGCAGACAGATAGGGAACCTGACACTGGCAAACAAAGCTGAAGGCCGAGGCTTCGAGCTCCTTCCAGGCTCTCCCTGTGCTTCCTACCTCACGGCCTTGGGCAGCAGTGCAGGGTCCAGAGTTCTTTGTCTGCCTCCTCCCCAGACTTGGAAATGTAGTTGGTGGATTTCCTTTCCCCCTTCCTTCCCTCCCTTCCCTTCCTTCCCTTCCCTCCCCTCTTCCCTTCCCCCTTCCCCCCTTCCCCTCCCTTCCCTTTCCCTTCCCCTTCCCTTCCCCCTCCCCTCCCCTTCCTTCCTTCCCCTCCCTTCCCTTCCCTTCCCTTCCCCTTCCCTTCCCTTCCTCCTTCCTTCCCTTCCTCCTTCCCTTCCCTTCCTCCCTTCCCTTCCCCCTCCTTCCCTCCTTCTTCCTCCCCCTCCCTTTCCCTCCCCTCCCCTTTCCCCCCCCCTTCCCTTCCCTTCCCCTCCCCCCCTTTTCCCTTCCTTCCCTTCCCTTTCCTTCCTTCCCTTCCTTCCTTCCCTTCCCCTCCCCCTCCTTCCCCCTCCCTCCCTTCCTTCCCTCCTTCCCCTCCCTCCTTTCCCTCCTTCCTTCCCCTTCCCTTCCTTCCTTTCCTTCCTTTCCCTCCTTCCTTCCTTCCCTTCCTTCCCTTCCCCTCCCCTTCCTTCCCTTCCTTCCCCTTCCCCTCCCCTTCCCTCCTCCCTCCCTCCTTCCCCCTCCTTCCTTCCCTTCACCCCCTTCCTTCCTTCCCTTCCCTTCCTTCCCTTCCCTTCCTTCCCTTCCCCCCCTTCCCCCCCCTCCCCCCTTTTTCCTTCCCCTCCCTTCCCCTCCCCTTCCCTTCCCTCCCCCTCCCTTCCCCTTCCCTTCCTTCCCCTTCCTTCCCTTCCCCTTCCCCCTCCTTCCTTCCTTCCCTTCCTCCCTTCCCTTCCCTTTCCTCCCTTCCCCTCCCCTTCCCCTTCCTTCCTTCCCCCCTTCCTCCTTCCCCTCCTTCCTTCCCTTCCCTTCCCTTCCCCTCCCTTCCCTTCCCCTCCCTTCCTTCCCTTCTTCCCTTCCCTTCCATCTCACTTAAAATAGTCTACACATATCATTCAGGCTGTTTTTTATTTAAAGCTACAAAGCAGTTTGGGTATTTCCACATTCCTTTTTATCAAAATTTCTGGAATTAAAAATTTCCTGTCTGAAGATGGAAATGTCAGAATTTTCCATGGTAAATCAGATCGACTCAGAACGGTTGGGAGGGATGGGAAAGAGGAGGAGGAGCCACTGGAGAGGACATGGGACACGGAGCTGCTGCTCATGCTTTCTTCTCATTGTTAGTTTGAGGGGTATGGGTGGAGAGATGGGGTCCCAGCAGGTAGACCAGTGTTAGCCTTTTCATCTGTTTATAGAAGGGCAACTTTAACTTTGCGTTAGAATCTGTCTGAGGCAAAGCCAGAGGCAGGATCTAAAAGAAGTCCAGGGTTTGGTGTGGCCTGTGCCTGCCCATATGCTTCTATAAACGGCACCCACCCCTACCGAACTTTCTTCACCTGTTTCCCCAATAGCTGCCAACTGCAGCTTCCTTGTTATCCGCAATACTCCTGTTCCTATAGGCCGTCAGCCGTCTCTTTAGAATTTAACTTTAAGACTTCTGAAGTGAGTTGGAAAATGGGCTCTGATTCAAAACACAGACAGTAACTGCCCTCTGTGGTTGTACCGTATTACCCATAGCACTCCAGTAATCAGAGCACACTGATCCACATTGGTGCCGCTGAGAAGCTTGAACTCCTGTCCCTAATGATGCTTGCTCTTGCCAAAGTAAAGCTTTCCAGAAACCCAAAGACACACCACCCGTTAATTCCTCAGAGTTAACTAAGTGACAGGCGAGTGTTCTCTTTGGCTTATGACTTGTTCTTGTACACAGTTTTTATGGTGCTGGATATGGTGAGTCACGTCCATAATCCCATCACTTGGGAGGCTGAGGCATGTGAATTGCTATGAGTTCAAGGTTAACCTGGTGGATATAGGGGGTTGAAGCCAACATGGACTGCAGAGTAAGACTCTAACACACCCCCCCAAAAAAGAAAAAAAGATACAAAATAAATAAAATTTTAACAAATAAAATTCAGTGGATTTTTAAATGTTTTGGCCACTTTGTAGAAAAGTATCATTATCAACCTATCTAGGATATTATCTATTATATATTATTATATATTAGTATTATCTATGATAGGTACAGCATATTTACAGTTTTAAAATTTAAAAATGCAACTACTAAATGACAGAGGAAACTTCCTCCAAACTTTATTCCTTCTATTTAGATAGAAAGAAATTATCGTTACTATTATTTTTATTTGTGTGTGTGTGTGAATTGGCATGCGTGTGTGCCGTAGGAGTTCAGTGCTAGGGACTGATTCTGCTTCTGGAAGATCACGGAGCCCACTTAGCCACTGAGCCATCTTTGCAGACCCCAGATTTTATTTAATGGTATTAAATTTTAGATACTGTGTTTATGACGTAGAAGTGGAGAGAAATGAGAGTTCTCGGTTTATCATCTGGCTGGACTAGTCGACTTCTGTCTTTCTCTGAGTCACTTCACTGACTTCCTCATGTGAGAAACCCTCCCTTTTACTGACACCAGCCTGGACCAGAGAACTGACTGAGGGCCGGAGAGTTTACACCCCGGCTCCCAGAAAGGACTATTCGCCTGTGAAACCGAGTGTGAAAACAAATGCCCGGGAAATTCTAAAGAACAGAGTCTCCACTGGGATTCGTTCTAAATAAAGAGAAACTGGTGCCTCCAACTGAGGTGCATAGTAGGGGAGCCATTCCTGAGGTGGCTGGCTTCAGCAGGACAGCTCACCACCACCACCACCACCACCACCCCCACCACCTCCACCACCACCACCACCACCACCACCTCCACCACCACCACCACCACCACCACCACCACCACCACCACCACCTCCACCACCTCCACCTCCACCACCTCCACCACCACCACCATCACCACCACCTCCACCTCCACCACCTCCACCACCACCACCACCACCTCCATCACCACCTCCACCTCCACCACCACCACCTCCACCACCACCTCCCTCCACCACCACCACCTCCACCACCTCCACCCCCACCACCACCACCTCCACCACCACCACCTCCACCTCCACCCAGCCAGGCCTGGAAGGACAGGAGGGTTAGGGCTTTGCTTTATCCTTGTATTTGCTTCTGAATGGGTGCCTTTGTTTTCCTAAGTCCCCCCCCACCAGCCCACCCCCAGCTTTACTCCTGGCTACTTCTGTCAGATCCGGAGTTGGCCCCTTCAGATCATATGAATAAGGGAAAAGGCTCTGTAACACTGGAACAAAATATTTTTTAAACTACACTTAAAATCATAGAATGACGAATTCACACGTTCAACAGTTGAAGTCCTTGAAAATGGATAGGGAAGGTTAAAAAGTGAAGCCAACCTCCATTATTGCGAGTTTTCCCACTGGTCTCTAGCCTTCGGGTGTTTTCCAGGAAAGGGTGATTGTTTATTCATTCTGAAACCTCAAGTCCTGGCTCTGGAAAACGTGCTGTGATAAGGATCAAGCATCACTCACTGCATAGATTCTAGAAACAGCTCTGACACTGGCCAGTTCCCTTTCCTCTCTTCTGTTCTCCCCTTATTTTATTCCCTTTTGTTCCTTAGTTTGAAAAGTTTAGACAATCATGGTCCACAGTAAAGAGTGGGCATCCATCGTCACTCTCCCCGCCTACTCTAGAGGGAACTGCAGGGATTGGCTGGAGTGGGTCCTGCCGGTCCCCCTATGCATGTGAGCGTGTCACCACGGACTAATACACATACGTGTAGCCATATAGACTGTGCTGAGGGGCTTTAGGGCCTATGGGGCTAGTTTATAAATCAAAACCTATATATTGTTTTCAGCTTTTTCCCCCCACTTAATTCTGCATCTTGCTGTAGATGCCTTCCTGTGCTAATACACATACGTCTACTTGTACTTCGTACTGATTGCCTGGTAATTTGTAGGGGGTTTGTTTGTTTCACTGGTTGGTTGTTTTTCTTGTTTCTTTGTTTTTTTGGTTTGTTTTTGTGGGGGGTTTTGTGGTTTTGTTTTGTTGTTTTTTGTTTTGTTTTGTTTTTGTTTTTGAGACTGGGTCTCTCTGTGTAGCCCTGGCTCTCCTGGAGCTAACTCTGTAGCCCAGAGACCCGTCTGTACACCACCACACCCAGCGATGTGCCATTCTTTTCTTTATTCTGTTCTTTATTATTTTACTTCATGTGCATAGGTGTTTTGCCTGCATGTGTGTCTGTGTGAGGGTGGAACTGAGGTTCTACAAACCGCTGGGAGCTGCCATGTGGGTGCTGGGAATTGAACCCAGGTCCTCTAGAAGAGCAGCCACTGCTCTTAACCACTGAGCCATCCCTCCAGCTCGTGCCATTCTTTTCTTATTGCTTTCAGTGTTTTCCTAATTACTGAGGTAAGCATCATAACTGATACACACATACTCTGCAAGCATTCTTATGCCTGTTTACCTTTTCTATACTACTCGGGTGTCGCTGTGGTTAGAAGGCTAAGCTGAACAGTGTGCTGACATGAGATGGCCTGTCGCTGCTTCAGTCTGCATTCTGGTAGATTGTTGAAACACCAGGGATTATGCAAGAGCATACATCTGTGGGGCCAAGACACACGTAGCAGCTATCCCAAATCCACGTGGTTCTGTTCTCAGTAAAACGCACGCCTCCGTTCATGATTTTACATATCTGCCTAAGCCAAGCTACAGAGAAAACGCTTAGGCACAAATCTCACACACGCTGCAGCGACTTGGACTCCAGTCGGCTTTGGGTCACACTCATGCCCACAGCTGTCCATGTTTAGCTTCCTAAAGCACTTCGTTGTCACCATTACTTAATTTCTAATGTCTTCAGTGGTTTCCTTAATATAAAAAATATAATTGAGCCCAAAAGCCAGTGTCCATTAGAGGCACTGTTGAAGAGCAGAAGCGGAATAAAAAGTCACTGCCATTAGTCACTCCACTTCTTGTTTTTAACCTCCCACCTAAAATGAAACAAATGGTAGGTATAAATACTGAAAAATAGGAAATAAAACCTTGTATTAAATAAGTAATTATATATAACAACAACAAAAACTAGTAAAAAGCTTATCAAGTAGTCAGCTTTGAAAAAGTGTGAGGCACACGCTGGATAAAGCAAGAATTCTGCAGCTGCTTCGCTTGCTGGCGTAGAGGAAGTAGCCGGGCAAAGGAAATGCTGGGAAGGGACTTTTAATACAAGGAAGTGATATGGGTATAGCAGTGAAATCTTCCCAGGACACTAAATATAAAACAAATAAGTATGGGTATATTCTAGATATATAGATAATATATAAATATATCATTTAACATAAAAGCAGTCAAAATCATTTTGGTTTTCTGTTTGTTTTGAGACAGGGTTTCTTTATGATGTAACTATGGCTATCCTGGAATTCCGTATGTAGACCAGGCTGAACTTGAACTCACAAAGATCCACCCGCCTCTGCCTCCTGAGTGTGGGTGGCAAAACTCTTGTTCTTTTTAGAACATTTTATTCAGCTCTGAGTATTTGCCCCACTTGATGGACATTGTTGTGGCTAGTTCAGGGTCATCTGTTAACAGAATCAACCCGAGACCACTCCTGCTGTCCTGGGCCGCACTCAGTTACAGCAAGACAGACACAATAGCTAGAGTGACTTTAAGCTCATCGAAAGCTGAGCAGTGCTGTGGAGGCTTCATGGGAGGAGTGGGACAAATGCAGCTGCTCACTGGGCCTGGAGTGTGGGCTTCACTGAGGGGAGGGGTGTTTCATTGCAAGGCACGTCACAGAGCCACAGAGTGTGACGATATTCCCAGACATGGTCCCGTGGCAGAATCCAGAGTGGAAGGACAGGAAGGCAGGTGGAAAGAGGGCAGAGCAGCATGTGACATTCAAAGAGTTTCCTCTCTCACTCTGAGGAACTTGGGGGTCGCTGGAAGAGCGTGCTCAGCTGAGCGGTAGGGTCTGACGTCTGTATTACAGCTTCTCCTTGTGCTGCACAGGCAAAGCCGAGGGGCTGGAGGCTCCTGCAGCCTCCCAGCTGGCTCTCACTAGTCCAGGTCTGAGGAAGGCAAACAGCTGGTCTCTTTCTTAGATTTTTTTTTGTTGTTGTTTTCAAGACAGGGTTTCTCTGTGTAGCCTTGGCTGTCCTGGACCTCACTCTGTAGGCCACGCTGGGCTTGAACTCACAGATCCACCTGCCTCTGGGTCCTGAGTGCTGGGATCAAAGGCAGGCACCACCATCTGCCTGGCAGATTTTTTTTAATGTATCTGAAAGTTACAACCTGAATATATGTATATGTACCGTGTGCATCCCTGGTGCCCGTGGTCAGAAGAGGTCACTGGGTCGCCTGGAACTGGAGTTAGCAGTGTTTGTGAACTTTCATGTAAGCGCTGGGCATCGAACCCAAGTACTTTGAAAGAGCAACGAGTACTCCTAACCACTGAGGCTTCTCTCTGGTGTCTTTGTTACTCTGCTGAAGTAGAGTTAACAGAATTTCCGGGAGGGTTGGTAGGAGTCTGAGGAGAAAAATCGTGAGGTGGGAGCCTTCGTCTGGGCAGTTGTAGGGATTCTGTCGTCGGCCTGGACAGCTGACGGCTCTGTGGCTAACAGTGCTGCTCTTGCAGAGGACCCGGGTACAGTCTCCAGACCCACGTGGTGTCTTAACAACGATCGGTAACTCCAGTTCCAGAGGATGAGACCCCCCCTCTCCTGACCCCCTTGAGATTGACGTCAGATGTGAACATGGCTCACATACATGGATGTAGATAAAGCATTGATACACATAAAATAAAATAAGTCTAAAATGACATATATATGCTCGCCCTCCCCGTGTGAGATCCTGTTGCTTTGCCATCACACTCTGAAAGGCTGTCTCTGAGTGTCTTTGTGGTGTCTTGTATCACCCCGACTTACCTAGCAGCCTCCACCATGGCTGGAACAGCTAGTGTTTTGCAGGTGCTTCCTGCTTTCAGGCAAAGCTTCCCTAAGTCCTACACGTTTGCTTGCTCTCTCCTTCTTCCTCCCCTGGCCACCGCTCACTTCTTTAATCCCTTGTTCTCTTCTATTCAACATATGTTCCCCCTAAAGGCTTGAAAACTGCTCCTGGGAAGTCCCTCCAGTGGGCTGGTGAAGAATTTCTATTGTACTTTCCTCGCAGAAAGACTGCTGTGTTTGGGGCCATGCATTCATCCTGCCACCAGGTGGCAGCACACTCCAGAACATTGAGCTAACTCAGGAGGCTTTCAGAATGGCCGGATATTACCAGCGCCACCGATTGATCTGGTCAGGGTTAGACAGGAGTCTTCTCTACTTCTTTCCTAGTTAAAAAAAAAAAAAAGAAAGAAAGAAAGAAAGAAAGAAAGAAAGAAAGAAAGAAAGAAAGAAAGAAAGAAAGAAAGAAAGAAAGAAAGAAAGTCATACATCCCTGTTAAATATTATTGTCATTTCTTCTTGGTTTAGATTGTCCTGTCTTGAGTTAGGAAACATTACGTAGCCTGGGAGTCACCTTCCCACCTGCAGGAAGTTTGTACTCCAGATGTTCTTCACAGGGCTGAGAGCATGCATAGTTCTGCGTTAGGATGCTTCTGTAGGATGCACAAGGGTTTGCATTTGGTCCCCAGCATGACAGAAAAACGACTCTCTCCACCCAAACCCCTTGCAGCAGTTCTTATATTTATATCAGTTTACCTCATGTTCTTCTCTGTCCAAGGTAGTAAGTAGCTCAAAGCCTTGCCTTCCCCCAATAAAATACTTCTTGAGTGTGTTTGGGGGATATGCATGTGTGTAGGGGTTGTGTGCAAGTGTGTGAGTCGGCCAGACTAGTAGTCAGCAACTCCGGAATCCCCGTCTCTATCCACCCCCAACCACTGGGATACAGATAATGTGAAATCACAACCAATTTGTTACACAGGTGCACAGCAAGCACTCCTAACCATCTCTATCCCTCAAGTATTTCTTGAAAACTGTAAAGTGGCTGCTAATTGAGCAGTTCTGTAGTCAGAATTTTTGCTGAATTTTGTGCAGAATATAAGGAAAGCACGTACCTCTCTTGCTCTGTGCAGCTGGAAAGGAAACCGTAATAATATAAGGCTTTTTTAAGATTTATTTATTTATTATATATAAGTACACTGTTGCTGTCCTCAGACACACCAGAAGAGGGCATCAGATCCCATTACAGATGGTTGTGAGCCACCATGTGGTTGCTGGGATTTGAACTCAGGACCTCTGGAAGAGCAGGCAGTGCTCTTAACCACTGAGCCATCTCTCCAGCCCCAGTAGAGTCAACTTGGGGGTGGGCTCTGTCAATAACTGTCTGCAGTGTGGCATAAGTTTGGGTTCTCAGCATCCACGTAAAAACCTGGGCAGTACAACATATGCCTGTAATATGTGCTGGTCATGCAGCGATGGGTTACTTCTTGGAGCTCACTGGCTGGCCAGCCTAGTCAAATTGGTGAGCTTCAGTGAGAGACCCTGCCTCAATGAATAAGGTGGAGAACATTTGAGGAAGACACCCCATGTTGCCCTCTGATCTACACACACACACACACACCACACACATGTTTATAAGAGCATCACTAGTGGTGTTAGTAAATAAATGACAATGTTGCCATCAACTGTCTCTGAAGCCTGTACAGCCACACAGCATGGGTGAAGCCTTCACAGACACCAGCTGTGCTCTCAGACTCTCCACTTCAGACAGGTAGAAGAGCAGAGCCATAACCCTGAGCTGTGAAGGTGTTAGCTATCATGTTACTGTGACAAACTGAGGACAGGGTAAAATAGTACCTAGGAAACAGGGGCTTCAGAAGAACAGGTTTCCCTGTCCCCCTAGTACTTACCATTTAGCTCTATTTCCTGCACTGGTTCCCAGAATATCCCGTTTATATCTTCCAGGCAAGGAATTAAAGATTAATTTTGAAGAAAGTAGTTTGCCCACAGAACAAAACTCCAAGGTCTAGCACATGGGTCCCGTTTGTTTTTTACCCTGTATTACCTTCGTACACTTCCACATGTTTCATTAACATGAACTAGGCATTCCTACTGTCCTGGCTGATGACACAGGGGCCTCATAACTCTGGGTCTCTGGAGAATGATCTGCGTATTACAGGATGCTTAACAGCAGCCTGGGCCTTTTCCACCAGATGCCATGAATGATACCTCCCACCCCATGCACACCCACCAGCCATGAACAGCCCTGAAGGACTCCAGTTCTTGTTTTGTGGTCTAGGGAAGAGGCTTCCCCTCTTCTGCTTGAAAATCACTGGTTTGAGCTGATAGCCACTGACTATCAGACACTCACGTAAGAACCGAAACCAGCAATCAGCAAAAGGAATTCTGAGAAAAGGAAAGGGTTTGGGGAAGCTTAAAAGAAAACAGTTATTTTCAAAGAAATGAGAGGCTATCATGTTCCCAAGAATAAGATCTAATTTTTGGTGAACGCAAAAACACTCTAGGTTTTTTTATTGATATTAAATTTTTTATTGCAAGGATTAAAAACTAAATCTGTAAAGCACTGGACAAGAACACTGAAGATTCTGCTATAAACTGTAAGAAAAATTGAAAAACAAAGAGTGAGGACATTAGACAATCCAACTGTGTATCTAAGGATATCCCAGAAAAGGCCAGGAAACAGGAGAAAAGGCCCAGACAGATGGACGGCCTAGGAGAACTTCCTAGACCCTGGGCTCCAAAGGCAAAAAGGTCTGGACAAGGTCCAGTCAAACTGTAGCCACAACAAGGTAAATCAGCTAAGGTTTCAAAATTAATGTCAAAAAGAAGATACCAAAAGCTACCAGAAAAGCAAAACAAGACCAAACAGGAAGGGAGTCAGTACAGATCCAAATAGTGTTCACAGCAGAGGAGGGCCAACGGAAATAAATACTTACTCACGTGGAGTATTTATTTACTAAAGGAGCACAAACTATAACATATGCACTGATATCTAGAAGTGTGTGTGTGTGTGTGTGTGTGTGTGTGTGTGTGTGTGTGTGTGTGTGTGTGTGTTTTGTAAGCACAGAAATCTGGGTACTGTATTCTTCTTGGCTTTTCTCTCTCTCTCTCTTCTCTCTCTGAATTGTTTGGTTTGGATATAACTCTGGAAATCTTATGGTTGCAAGATCCCTAAAATGGCTCCTCTAAAGCAGACTTGGCGAGCTTCCACATACAACTCTCCCCTCTTCCACAAGGTGGGGTGCTGCCTTCACTGATGACTGGGACTACCTGTCTTCTTGAGACTTTGACTTTTAATGCATTTGGTGTCTACTGCCAACAATACCCAAGCACCTCTGGGAAAGATTGTTAGCGCCCTGAGTGCCCTTCTGGGGTTTCACTTCGGATGTAAAACTCGTCACCTCTGCTTGCTCAGTGCAGTTCTCTTCTTTCTTTGTTTTCTTGTGTTTTGTTTTGTTTTTATTTGGGGAATAGGGGTTTGTTTTTTGTTTGTTTGTTTGTTTTCAAGACAGGGTTTCTCTATGTAGCCCTGGCTATCCTAGAACTTGCTTATAGACTGGGCTGGACTCGAACTCAGAAAGATCCTGCCTGACTCTGACTTCAGAGTGCTGGGATTAAAGGCATGCACCACCATCGCCAGCTGCAGTTCTAGTCTTAACTATGACTAATGTGTGTATGTCATTCTAGTGAGCATTAACTATTAGCATTCCTTCTACGCTCTGCCCCAGTTACCTAGCAACAGCTGGCTTGCTATAAAAGGGGCTTGCTCTCTCTGCCCCTTCTCTCTCTCTCTCACTTTCTTCTCTCCCTGACCCCTTTCTCCCTCTCTCCCCTTCCTCCTCCCTTCTTTCTCTCCATGTATTCCTGGCAACCCCCTCCCCCCTCTTTCTCTCTCTCTCTTTCTCCTCCCTTTTAAACTCTCCTCCCATGCCCTAAATAAACTCTATTCTACACTATACCCGTCTATGGCTGGTACCTCAGCGGGAAGGGTTGCCTCAGCATAGGCTGGCTGAGGCACCCCTCCACCTCACCATACCACGCTCTATAAAACATATCCTGGTCTTTTTATAAAAATACAACATTAACTACATCCAGGTCTGTGTAAAAGTAAAATACCTCTACCCAGAAAAATGCCTCAACTCAGAATAGATTAAGATGAAATGAGCAAAATATCTGAGTAAGAAAATATGTATTTATTGCCAAATGTTATATATCACCACACCCAGACTTGCACTATCTTCCTGTTGCTGTGAATCAATATGTAGCTCACGGGGGGGGGGGGGATTCCCTGTGTCCTTCCTTTGAACACTCTGGTGCTCTTTCCATAGCTATTAGGCCCAGGAAGTGCTTCTGCGGCCTGACAGTCACAGCCACCCAAGGGATTGTGTGATTCTCATTTCTTTGAGTAGCAAGGCTGTATGGTTATTCACTTCCGGTTTTAGGCAGGATGGACTGGGGACCTTGTAGTGACCTGTGCAGGGAAGTGAGCAGGACCTGACGGCAGCTGACTGCCTGACTGAGGCAGGGGAGCTGCTCACTCCAGACCGGGTACTGCTGATGTCAAGTTCTGTCTGCTTGGGCAAGTCAACCTCTCTAGGCCTCTGTCTTCTTTAGTGAAGTTTGGAAGCCTAGGTAATCAGGGGTCCTCGGCCGCCTCTCAGGCTGACTTGCCAGCTCTAAGTGAGGCTGTGTCTCTAGGCCATGCCTCTCCAGAATGTGCTGCTTTGTGCTCAGAATCCAAGTCCTAAATCTCGGCCTCCTTCAGCACCAGTCAGCCTGTGCCCTCATTCCAGAAACAGAGCCTCTTACGGCCCCCTTTCAACCTAAAAGTGTGTTTATATTTATTGATCTTGTTTTGTGGGTGTCTAGATGTGTGGGTGTGTGCAGATGTGCACATGTGTGGAGGTCAGAGGACAGCTTACAGGAAATGACTCTCCTCCACTGTGTGGATCATGGGAACAGCACCTTTACCCTCTGAGCCATCTTGACCGTCCCTAAAAAATATATTCCTAATACAGTTTGTAATTGGAGAATTTCACTGCTTCGCAGAATTATGCTCAAAACCAGTCTACAGCTGGCCCTCATGGCCTATAATTGCAGCTATTTGGGAAGCTGAGGTAGAACAAGTCATCTGCACTATAAAGCAAGTTCAAGGCCAGCCTGAGCTGTCTGTGAGATCTTGTCTCCCAAGAGGCAGGGGAGATTTCTTGGTGGGCAGAGGTTCCTACTGTGCAAGCATGGGACCTGAGCTGGGATCTCCAGCACCTATGGGAAGGAAAAGCTGAGCGTGAACGGAGAAGCAGGAGGCAAAGGCAGGTAGATCCTGAGAGCTTACTGCTGGCCAGCCTAGCCATAACCGTGAGTGTCTGGTTCAGTGAAAGACTAGCTTAACGCAATAAAGTAGAG
Source organism: Rattus rattus (assembly GCF_011064425.1). NCBI lineage: Eukaryota > Metazoa > Chordata > Mammalia > Rodentia > Muridae > Rattus > Rattus rattus. The sequence continues at coordinate 38,567,388 of NC_046156.1, read as the reverse complement.
TGATGGGTGAAGGCCTCATCCTGCTCTGGCCTCAGGGTTTACACATGTACGCACACACACACATACACGTTCATGTACACATGTGTACACACGCATGTGCACACGTGCGCACATGCACACACGTACACACGTGTACACACATGTACATACACACATGCATGCACGCATGCACACACATTTAAGAAGGTACTGAGGGTAAATCTGAATGGTGCGGTCCTCGCCTGGCATGCGTGAAGCCTTCCACAGTAGTATCAAAAGACGTTAACCAGCAGGAGTTCGTCAGAGCTCTGGCAGCCTTCCTCAAAAAGTCTGGGAAGCTGAAAGTCCCAAATGGGTGGACACAGTCAAGCTGGCCAAACATAAAGAGCTTGCCCCATATGAGGAGAACTGGTTCTATACACGAGCTGCTTCCACAGCACGGCACCTCTACCTCTGTGGTGGTGCAGGGGTTGGTTCCATGACCAAGATCTACGGAGGACGGCAGAGAAACAGTGTCAGGCCCAGCCACTTCAGCAGAGACTCTAAGAGTGTGGCCCGCTGGGTCCTCCAAGCCCCTGGAAAATGGTGGAAAAGGACCAAGATGGGGGCTGCAAGCTAACACCTCAGGGACAGAGAGATCTGGACAGGATCGCCGGACAGGTGGCCGCTGCCAACCAGAAGCATTAGAACAAAGGATGCTGGGCTAATAAATTGCCTCATTCATTTAAAAAAAACAAACTAAATGAACAGACGAATAGACCACAGTGAGCACAGGGTGTGCGCTGATGTCCTTGTCCCTTCCTGCATTCTCTTCTCAGGGTACGACAGTACCTGCTGGAAAGAAGAACCACCCAAGCCCCCCCCCAAGCCCCTCCTCCCCATTGTTTACTCTCCTCATTCTTCCATCCTAACAGACAGCAGCCCTTCCCTGATAGGTGTGTGCTGTCTCCCAGTTCCCTCCTCCGCCCCTTCCCAGGTCTGCTTTTCCTCCTAGTTGTCAGAGTGGTATTTCTTGAATGCAGATCTGATCACAGTCCCCTTTTAACAATGGCCAGTGTCTCATTCCTTTGGGCTCCAGGATGTACTTTCTAGCCTGGCTTTAAAAGCTTCATCCTCTAACCCCATGTGTCCTGCTTTCTATCTCATTTCTTCTGTGTCAAAATAGAACTCCCCACATCCTCCCTGTTCTCTCAGACCTGCGATGTGAACAAGGAGCGTCCTCTGCCTCAGCACCCTTCAGACAGTTTATGTTCATTGCGAGTCAGATCGTGCATCTCCTGCAGGAAGCCTGAGTTACGAAGATGTAGTTCACTGTTTCTTACTTGGTGACTAACATGAATTATGTGGTGCTTGTCTCTTGGTTTGGATTATTTTCATTAGCTTCCCTTCAGGACTGTAGTGGGTTCTCTCTAAGTGTCGTATCTACGCTCAGATCTTGTCACCTGGGAAGTGCTCATTACTTGTTTAATGAATGACGAGCAGATAACTACACTCGTGATGATAAGTACAGTTCTGAAATCCAGGGCCATCAACAGTTGCTTATACAACAAAGAATAAGAGGAATCTGTCAACGTAACTAAACGGGAAAAAACGTAGCCTTGCCTCTGGCACGACTCAGTGCAGCTGCCCAGGGACGTCATTAATGGTCGACAGCAAAGTCTCTTGGCTTTGTCTTCTGCAGTTGCATGTGCTCCTCACGGTGCTGCCTGGCCGTTAGGGCAGCAAACACCGGGCGTCACAGTGTACTGGTTGTCTGAGGAAAGGCTAGGTCTCCTACAACCTATGGACAGGGAGAGGACTCCTGTTTCCCCAAAGCCCTGGTAAACATCTGCCTCCTGGTCTCCTGTTAGGCTCCCATCTATTTTAGCCAACCATAGGAGCCAGGAGTGACCACTTTTTTATATAGGAAATTATGGTCATTTTGATTTCAGAATGATTGGCTAAACCACCCTACATACATTAGGAATAAATCCTCTGTGAGGCCGAAGCTATTCTGAGCCTATTTGGGGGCCTTGGGTGGGGATAAATGAGAAGGAATGAACAGCACCAAAACCAGCTAGAAGAGTGACTTATCCAAAGAAAGATTGATGTTGTCAAAAGGAGCCAAAAAGTTACAGGAAGGGAATGACAATTCTTCACCATAGATGGCTTCAGAGTCTTCGGGGGTCATAATTCAATAATTATTTCTCAAATTTGTTTCCTATGGCAAGGAAGGGTCTTCTCCAGGGAAGCTGGAGTCCTAACAAGTCAGGCTACATAAACTGGCTGTGGGGGAGCACGTAACCCCAGGGCTTGGGATACAGAAGCAGGAGAGTCGCTTTGCGTTCGAGGCTGGCCTTGGCTGCACAGTAAGGACTGCACATATAAACCAAACAGTCCTCACACCTGAGTAGGGAGGTCATGGAAACTGCCGAAGATCCCTGAGGAGAGCCCTGTGCTCTTGTTTCACAGTGGGAGGGGAAGGTCTCCTCAGACTGGTTTGCTAAAGGGGGCAGCTGGGTGGTAGCAGGCTCGCTCTACTGTGACTCCAACGTTTATGTCACTCCATGGCATGTCCGTTCCCGTGAGATAAATAATTACCAAGCATTTGAAGGACAAGCATATAAAAATCATCTTGTGGTAAATTGTGGTTATCTTAATTTTCGAATGATCCGTTCAACCATCGTGTATGTTTATATGCACATGCATTTATATATAGGAAGAAAGAGGACATTGTGTGGAAGAAAGGTGAAAGCTTAGTTGAATGAAATTTGGCCACTTCTTCAGTGTTCATCTTGTCTCTAGGATTTTGCAACAGTCCAGCACCTATTTAATATTAAGTGTGCTGTGTGCTTCAGTGTGTGGTAACAAGAAGAAATGACTTCATAGCCACTCGGTCTGCTCTGTTGTGGTTTGTGATGCCATCTGGGTTCTTTGGTGGAATTATTTTCCATCTAAATCACCGTAAACTTCTATTTGGTTTTTACAAATCTAAAGCCAGATCTGTCTGTGGGTTTTGGCAGTGATGTAATTCTGGAACATACCGTGACTGTTCTAAGTTGTCATATGCTATTTAACTCTGGGTTTCAGATCATTTCAGACAAACTAGAAGCCTGGAAAAAAAATGGACTTCTCCACTTGAGGATTGTACACCTCATCATCTCCTACCGTTTGATCTTATGTTTGTTGAGATGGGTGGAGATCCATGCTGGGGGACGGGGAGGGGGAGCTCGGGAGAGTCCTGCCCCTCAGTTAGGAGGCTCAGACCATGTTTTGCTGATGTATGCTTTTTGTTCCTGTGTGGTAGAGAAAGAGAGCAAGCCTCACTCCTTTGGCTGACAGTGTAAAAGTGAGGGGATTATATTTCACAGCATTTCCATAATCGGGGTGTATACAGCGAACTGTGTGGAGAGAAACGAAACACCTAAGGGCCTCCTTTCTCAACACAGTGATGGCTGCCAGAATGGAGCAACACCGAAATCACAGGGCTTTCTTGAAGAAAACGGGGTGGGGGGGTGGTCAACAAAACCTGAAGATTTCAAGATCCTATGTCCTGTGTTCTTATTCTGCATTTCCTCCCAAAGCCTTGGAGGTCTGAGGGTGGGGCCTGTGACTACTGACAACAGTAGATGGGATTGCTGCATTCCACCAATAGTGTAGAACTGACACAGAAGACAAAGACACGTGGGAGGGCAGAGTTCTCACGGGTGGGGGTGGGGAGGATTGACTTGTGGGCTTCTGGCCATCAGTATATAAATATAAGGTGAGTTGAAAAACAAAGAACCTGGGGCCATGGGGCACAACTTTAATCCCAGGACTCAGGGGCTGGGCAGGAGGAGGGGGTGGAGGGGACTAAGGCAAGGGGACCTGTGAGTTAGAGGCCAGCCTGGTCTACAGAGTGAGTAGGGACACTGGGCTACATAGAGAAACCTTGTCTCAAAAAGCAAGAAGAAGAAGAGGAAGAGGAGGAAGAGGAAGAAAAGAGAAAAGGAAACTGGCCGGGCTGTACAGTAAGCCATTAGGAGGTGTAACCCCCATATGGAGGTGATATCGTTTCTAAGGTATTATTAGGAAGGTCTTTCCCACATCTCCTCAGCAAGGCACAGGGATCCAAGAAACACCTGTACAAAGGACCACTCCACATATATCCGGGCATCTGGAAAACTTTGGCCCAGCTCCTGACACGATCATCTTGGGAAAGTGTGGATTTCTCAGCTGTGAAGTGAAGAGTTTGAAGCTGTAGGCCTCTTCAGCCCTAGGATAATGATGGTGAGCCAGAGTCATCGCCTCACCATCCTGAGCACAGAGCACAGACTGAACATGTTTCCTGTATGCATGGTAGGACACTGTCCTCTGGACACACCATGGCCACTGTCCTCTTGGACTCTCGGGGTTTGTGATTACCCACAGGAGACCTGCAGAGGATGGTGTCTATGAACATTAGGTCTGAGAGGGGAGGAAAGGGCTCCTGAGGTAGCGCACACTCGAGGGATGAGGCTCCCCTTCCCTAAGAACACAGGAGAGGAGACATTTTCTTCAGTGGTGTGTTGCTCAGTGCTACTGTAGACAGCTTCTCACCGGGACTACTGTAAGTAGTCAGTCAAGTTCGTTAGTTCTCCAAACTACACTGCGGCAGAATTGACCTTCTGTCTGTCATTGGCACTCTATCTGGGGTAGAAGATGTGTGCTCATGGCCCCCAGGAAAAGTTCCTGCAATAATATGGTAAATGTTTGCCGAGATTCAACCTTAGGAGCCACCAGACTAAGCCCTAGAGTTACAGCAGTAGAAAAAATATAATTCTCCCAGGTTGCATTCTGGTGAGAGAGGCAGAAAATCAAATACATAAATCAAGAGGTTAAGTAGAGCTAATAGTTGCTGTGAAGAGAGTACAGCAGAGCCCTGGTGGAGGGCGCTGTCTGTCCCCTGAACAGATACTGTTCAGTTGAGAACTGATCTGAAGGACAAAGCCAACTGAGAGACTGTCAGGGGATGGGGCCAACGTTGAGATGGAGCAGAAGAAAGAAGTGTGGTCATGCAGACTGGCCTGTTGAGCGAGCCAGGACGGATTAGAGACAGACTTACCAGATTGTATGGAGCCCGGGAGCAACGGTAGGGAGCTTGGGCCTCATCCCAGGCGCAGGGAAGCTGGGGCGATTTTATGCAGGAAAATGGAAGGATCTGCTTTCTGTTATCAAAGGATGAGTCTTGGTCATTCTGTAGAGAATAAATTACATCAGGATAAAAGAAGGAAAGAGAGCATGAAAGGCTGTTAAGAGAAGCAGCCACGGTGAAAGATGGCGGTGACTTGGGCCAGGGAGTAGCCGAGACGTTTAGGACCGACAAGTAGTTATGGGATTGTGGACGGAGGTTTCTGGAAAGATATATGGGGTCTAACCCCTCCCTCTATGTGCCTCTGCCAGTTCCAACATAAATCTTCATTCCTTTGCAGAAAACTAGCTCGTGATAGGTCCTGTTTGAAGTGGAGACATGAGGGTTCTTTGGAAAGTCAGTTGTGTCAGACGGTGTTTTGCTGGGGCAAACACACGAAGGAGTGTTTTCCTGAAGTAGACACAGGTGAAGTGGACACGGCTAAGGCAGATTCGTGAAGGAACATTTCCCTGAAGCAGACACAGGAAAAAGGATGTTTTGCTAAAGCAAGCATGTGAAAGGACACATGATGAAGGATTCTTTGCTAACAACACGCACGTATTGGTCTGCCTTACACTGCATTTGAGCTGCATTTGTTGAGACTCCATAGAGAGAAATGCACCAAAAAAACTTCTGGTGGCATGCCGTGGCTTTTTTGCCTCTTCCTCGGACTCAGGCTGATTGGCAGAATGATGTCAACTGAGATAGACGCAGGTGCTGAGGTAAAACACAACGAGGACATGACGTTTGGAGGGACTCCATGGAGAGTGATGGGTGGAGGCGGGGGTGAGTGCTGAGCTTGGCTTGCTTATAGAGCTAGCTGTGCAATGCTTGTTGGGTCTTTGCTGACCTTGACTGAGAGAGGCACAGCCGAGAACTTCTCCTGACTGAGAGAGGCATGGTCGAGAACTTCTCCTGGTGTTCCTCCTGGTCCCTTCTGTTGAATCGTTCTGAGGCTGAGGCCTGCCTCTCTACTAGGTAGTGCCATCACTGCTGATTCACGTTGCTAACCCAGCTTTACTGAACTGGACTGCTGCAGTATCCATGAAGTGTTTGCTAGTGGATCGAGCTGCCACGGCTGACCTCTGAACTGGACTGCAGATTTCCAGACAACACAGATGGGAGTTGCTCCACAGAACCTTTCTAAACAGATCCACTTCCCCTGTATCCTTTCCTTTCCACTATCTCTGATTCACCAATGGGCTACGAGGGAGAGTAAAGCATTTAAGAACTATTATTTAAATACGGCTTGAAAAAGCTGAAGTTACACCTATTCATGCTTTTTGAACATGATTGTGGTTCTTATTATTTTTATTTAATAATTATTAATTGTATTAATAATAATGAAAGTGCCAGGTTTACTTCTTGCTCTCTTGGTTACCACTCCCTGTGCATGGATTCTGCCTACCAAGAATGAGTGCAGTATTTAAGAGCTATGCACACTTCTGGGTTACACACCACTGTCCTACACTGTCACCAAAGTACATTCGAAATCTAACACTGCAGCTTCACCCCACAGGCTTAAAGACAGCTTAAGACCTTAAATTTTGTCTTTAATTTAGAGGTGTGTGCACACATACACCTGTACATATGGGGGTCAGGGGACAACCTCATGGAGTCATTTCTCTTCTTTTTCTTCACAAGGGCTCTGGGGTTGGACTTAGACCACCAGGCTTGCATTAATGACTGTTCATGCCTGCAAGTTGTACCAGCATAGCCACGGGCTTCTATTTCTCTCTACCCCCAACAACACTGGGTGTCGATTACTGCTCAACAAGGACTTGAATTACTGTCTTTTCCTGGGTTTCAGTATTATTTCACTCTTCATGTTTGTTGGCTGTTTGTAATTCTTCTATTTGAAATTATCTGTCCGGGGGCTGGAGAGATGGCTCAGAGGGTAAGAACACTGTCTGCTTTTCAGGAAGTCCTAAGTTCAAATCCCAGCAACCACATGGTGGCTCAGAACCTTCTGTATTGAGATCTGATGCCCTCTTCTGGCCATGCAGGCAGAACAGTGTATACATAATAGATAGATAGATAGATAGATAGATAGATAGATAGATAGATAGATAGATAGATAGATAGGAGCATAAAAAATTATCTGTCCACCTTCCCTATCCTGATACAAGGTTGCTTTATATATTGGTTTATCAGCACGTTTTACTTGGCCTGTAATATATTGTATGGAAGATCTCTTTCGACTTATTGACAAAATGGACTTCGCTTTTTAAATTGCTTTTAGGAACCTCTCTGTCATAATCTAAGGATGGAAGTTTAGGTGAAGCATGAAATACGCTTTGCAACTCAAAGTATTTAAGATGAAAATTAAAAATGGAAGATGCTAATGTCTAAATTGAGTATTAGCTTAATTCATTTGGGTCTCTGTTTCCTTCCAGCACACCTCGTACCACCTTCACCGAATTCCGAGAAGCCGGGAGGTTCGGCAGTCCTGGCTCTCCTCCGTGTTCACTACCTCGTACTCCATGTGGTTTTCCTTCCCACTGGTTCACCGAATAAAGCCAGACTTGGTATGTAAGCCTGTCCCTTGAGACATGGAAAGTTGTTCTCCTATAGCTGCCCGCTGATAATAAGATCTATTGTTTTATTCAATAGCATGCGTTTATGAGTGAGCCAGGGCTTTTTAGAGGAATGTAAAATTTATAGTTTAGATGCACTTTTCCGAAAGAGGTGAGGGATTTGCCTTCCTAGCTTTAGTTTGAACTCAGTTTGTCCTAGACCTTCCTCTGGAAGTGATACACGCTAACAATGTTTGTAACCAATGCTTGTGGTTGTTCACCGCGCTTCCTAACCCACCAGCCCGTGCGAGTCAGCCAGCAAATAGTTGACTCTCTTTCAATAGTCGTTTTGCTGTTTGTTGAGGCTTTTTACCAAATATGGTATGTGGCAGTCCGAATTTTATATATATTCAAGTTTTCATAGGAAAGTAGTACAGAAAATAAAAATACACAAGCTAAACACTTTTTTCTTGTACCACTGCATTCTTCGTGTCTGTAGAAGCCTTGCGCTCTCTTGCGGTCCTTGTGGTAAAGTTGCAGTGTTAGCTGCAAATGGGAAGCAGTGGATAGTGCAGACCAGTTCTGTGTCCCAGTGCTGCGCACGGCTCTTAAATTATGCTCCTCCCTGTAGGCAGACTCCATTAACTACTGTGGCCTGAGAGGAGACGCTTACACTTGATTCCCAGATAGAGGAGTCCTGGCGAGGTATATGTTCTTCTTGTGAATAATTGAACCAAAATTTAGCTCCAGTGATTTAGAAATGTCTCTAGTAGTTGCCCTTTACCAGCTAGAATGTTGCTCCAACCCTCATAATGGAGGGCAGTTCAAAATTCTTTATTCTTTACATGAATGGTTCTCTATGAGTTTTTTTAATAGCGTTTGCATACCATAAAATGTACAGCTCTTAAGTGTGTAGTTTGACCACATCCCTAATAATACATAGAAACTTTCCATGATCTCACAGTGTTTTCTCTGGCTTCTTCTAGCAAACCCAAGCCCCCAAGAAATCACTGTTATTTTCTGATTTATACCACCACAGATTAATTCTATACATATTTCTTTTCCGAAGAGTTTATTTTTATTTTGTATGTGTGGGTGTTTTAGCTGCATGTGTCTGTGCACCATGTGCATGCCTGGTACCCAAGGAGGCCAGAGGAAGTGTCGGCTCCCCTGGGGCTGAGGGTTGCTAGCTACTGTGTGGGTGCTGGGGTAGATCCTCTAGAAGCACAGCCAGTGCCCTTAACCATGAGCCGTCCCCTCAGTCCCCTCAAATTTTCGTCAAAATAAGTTTAACTCATAGTCTACAACTACATTGTTTAGCAATGTCTTCCTTAAATATTATTGTTGGACTTAAATGCTTAATTTATTTTTAAACTTGGAAGACAAGTAGAAGTGGGGAAAGGGTCATTTTAGTTTACTTATTTTAAGAAGTGTTAAGTTTTTTCACCTGATATTATACATAAGTCACACTACAGTTCTTTTTCGTAAATTAAAAGTAGCATTATTGGATAACGGGGAATCCTAATTAAATTGGCTTAGTCAAGAGCTGTGTAGGCAGGCACCTGCTTCCTTGACTTTAATCGTTGCCTATAACAGGCTAATGAGGAAAAATTGAAAACCTGAGTGAGGGAGTCTTGCTCTGTTCTGACAGTGAGGAGAGTTTTCCCCAGTATGAAGACATACTCACATAACCAATTACATAACCAATCTAAGTGTAAAGCCGTCCTTTGGAGCTGGAGAGACGGTACAGTGGTCAGAGCACTCACTGCTTTCCAGAGGCCCTGAGGCTGAGTCCCTGCGCCCACAGATGGCTCATAACCATCTGTAACTCCAGACCTAGGGAGTCTGATGCTCCTTTGGGCCTCTGAGCGCACCAGGCATGCTCACGGTGCCCAGACAGAAATGCAGGCAAATACCCATAAACAGAAAGCTAGATCAAGTCGAGTTTAATGTAAGAACATCATTCTTGTGAGGATTTCAAGGTAGCATTTCTCATCTTTCTGAAAAGTTAAACACTGCTAATTAAGTCCAATTATATATATATTTAAATTAATTAGTTTTCTGTTTTCTGTATATGGGTGTTTTGTTTGCACACCAGAAGAAGACATCCAGGTCTCTCGGAGTCTATAGTTACAGCTGGTCGTGAGCCTCCTTGTGGGTGCTGGGAATGAACTCAGGACCTCTGGAAGATCAGCTAATGCTCTTATCCACTGAGCCACCTCTCCAGCCCCCAATCATGTCTTGAAAAGGGACAAATAGTGATAATATTTACTAAACTGAAATTGCTATTTTTTTTTTAAAGTATTGGGATAGGTATGGTGGTGCACATGTTTAATCCCAGCACTTGGGAAGCAGAGGCAGGAGGATCTCTATGAGTTCAAGGCCAACTGGACTACATATTAAGTTCTAGGACAGCTAGGAATATACAGAGAGACCCTGTCTCAAACAAATAAACAAAAAGATCATATTCACTTTACTATAATCGAGTTATATTTGCTGGGCTGACTGTCCAGCAAAAATATTCTGTTACCTTTATAGTCTGGATCCTGGCTCCTGAGTTAAATCCTGGACATAGTGAAAGCTAAGAGGCATTTGTTCTGTAATAAACAAGGCTGTTATTGGTTAGAAGCCCTCAGGTTAGCTGATAAGCTGCCCCTTCTCCCTTCCTGGTTTCAGGAAAGATGACTTTTGTCACAGGGATGTCCTTTTTGGAGATTCTGCAAACCGTCAGCGCATTCTCTCTCCCATGTTGGTTGTCATTAGCATTTGTGTAAGAGCCCTGGTGCGTCTTCCTCCCAAACAGGCCATGAAGATTTACTTTATTTAATAATCAAGGAAGTTTGCAGCCATCCGCATCTGGTGCAGTTGGGAATCTGGGCACCTTGGTAGGGCTGATGCCCTTTGCTAGATCTCTCTAGCTTCTGCTTCTGTCTGCTTCCGTTTTCCACACTGCGGCACCAAGTGCACTGTGGGACAGAACTCTCCCCACATTCCCCAGCATCACCCACTTATAACTCGCTCCTCCATTACAGCCAGCTTGAGTGCAGCGACGTGAGAACTCAGAAGGAAATGATAAAGCGACAGGCAATGTGTGTTGTGGATGCAGAGAGCTCAGTGGCTCCGTGGCCTGGATTTTGTTTGCTATTGCAGTGTGAGGATGGAGCTCCTTAGGGACGCTAGGCATGTGCTGTGTGACTCGGCTCCAAGCCCTGATACCCTGGTCTGTGTCTTGTGGGTGGTGGGACACTCGGTCCCAGGCCCATTTCTCCTCTTACTTTGTCATTCAGTTCCCTTCCATGCTTTACTCACCTCAAAACAAAAAAGGCTAGGCTTGCTAGCCTGTCCATTCCCTTCTTAATTACTCTAAAGTTTCATAAATACTATAAAATCGCTCATAAGAAGAATGTGTGTGGGATATTCTCATCTTTGTGAGGAATAAGAAAGGAAGGAAATGGAGTTCGTGGGAATACTTGCCCCACTTTTAAGTGACTGAGTTTTAAAAGCCACAAAAAGCCGCAAAAAGCCTGAGCACAGTTTGACTGCTACTTTGATATTGTCAGTGTCACCAGTGAGCCTGCCCTTACGGAAATGCCCCTTTAATAGAAACAAGACCAGAGACCCCTCTCCTCTGAAAACAGAGGACAAGATTTTGCCTGTATTCATCCATAATCCACTGAGTGTGTAAGTCTCCCCCAAAGTCAGATGTTGCATGCCGTTCCTTGCAGGACTGGCTAGAAATGACTGATGCTCCCTGGGACCAAAGTAGAGTCTGAAGAGAACATAGCAGGGAAGAGAGCCCTGTGGTGGCTGTGACAGCCCTGACGCCAAGTGCGTCAGGTCAATTCCGTTGGGCAGTCCCATATTTATTGTATGATAGAATCTGAACTAACACAGGAACACCTACAGCCATGTCGAGTGTGTCCTAGCAGTCCTCAGAGCAAAGCCAGGGAAAAGTCAGTGTGAGGGAGATCCAGCACAGTGCATTTGTTCACTGAGAGGCTTGCCATGCAACAATTTCAACCAAGGCACCCAAATTCCCAACTGCTCCCAGCTGCACCAGCTTCTGACGGCCACAGTTTCCTTGACTATTAAATAGAATAAATTATAGTAAAACTCATTTGTTGTTTGCTTGTTTGTTTAAGACACGATTTCTCTGTGTAGCTCTGGCTATCCTGGAACTCTGTAGCTCTGTAGACCAGGCTGGCCTCAAACTTAGAGATCTGATTGCACCTCTTCCCCCCAACTCCCCCCGTGCTAAGATCAAAGGCATATATATACCACCACTGCCTGGCTTATGGTAAAATCTTAATTCTCTGTTATTTAATACCTGTAATTGGCAACTTGTTCATGTATGGCGTGTGGCCAGACACTAAAGTTAACTGCACAGCAGATGGTCTCCTCTTGCTTTGTGTAGGAATCAGAACTCACTCCTGTGCTGTGTTCATGCTGTGCCAATGAACTGGACGTTTTCACAGACTGGGAAATAAGCACATATACCGCCTCATGGGTGGCTTCACTTTATCGCTTGGATTTGACTTTTTAAATTTAAATTTTAAAATTTTATTTAAAAAAAAGTATAAAAGAGAATGTGTTTGCTGCTGCAATTTAAGAACGTCATTTAAAATCCGATTTGGAAGATTCCTGTATTCTGGAGTAGTTTGAACAGTAACCAGGTGCTCGCCAAGTAAACTGTGTAAGGGGCCGGACAGATGGCAGAGCACTGGTTTCTCTTCCTGAGGACAAAGGCTGCACTCCCAGCACCCACATGACGGTGGGTCCAGCTACCAGTGACCCCAATGACCTCCTAGCTCTGCCCCTTCACATCTGGTTATTGCTGCACCCAGCTTTTAAAAATGGGCTCTGAGAATCAAACATGTCTCCTACTTGAGAGAGGCAAGCTCCTTCCAACTGAGCCACTCCCAGCTCAGTCGGTTACTTCCTGCCTAGCTTAAGCATGTTGTCTGTCTGTAAAATAAACGTCAGAGGGAGCCATCTTGGCGTCTGTTATAGCCCACTTAAGTGTCTGCTTTCCAAATAGATTTAACATTTGATCTAACAGCATAATAACAGTGCAGAATACAAAGTTAACTGCTGAACTTATTTGTTAAAATGTAAGTTTCGAAATGGACCTGCATGGAAAGGTTAAAGAAGCCAGGCACAGAACCACACACCAGGAGCAGCCTCAGCTTCTTAGACCGGGGTGAGAGGACTCTTGAGTCCAGTTCAAGGCTGGTCTGTCTAGGCAATGAAATTAACAAGAACCCCAATAAAATAAATCATTGATGAGGGGTTTGGGGAGAGGGTCCAATCATAGACTGCTTGCTCCACAATCATTACAAGCTCAGTTCAGATCCCTGGCACCCATGAAAAAGTCTGGCATGATGTGACTGCAATCCTACCACTGTCACAAACGGGCAGCCCCTAGACCTCAGGAGCCAGCCTAGTAGACCTGCGGAGCTCCTGGTTAAGCAGGAGACTTTGTCTCAAAACCTAAGATGCACAGGCTGGGGAACTGCTTGTGTGGTGAAGGGGCTGCTGTACCAGGGTGAGAACCTGAGTTTGGATTTCCAGTCCTCACGTAAAAGCCAGGTACAAAGTCTAAAACCCTAGCACTGGGCCGAGTATAGGTGGGGAGGCAGAATCGGGCTGATTACATTGACCTCTGACCTCCTCATACACACTCAAATGTACAAGCACACATGAACATGTACACATACACAGAAGAGTTATTATTAAAGAAGAATAGTCATAAAAGTCTACAAATGAATTGACCTGGAAAATTAAACAAGTTAAACATTTCTGGCTTCTAATTATAAAACAATTCTGGGCTGTATTGTTCCGTCCCTTGAGAAAACATTTTTTACATTGACCTACGAAGTAGTGAGTTTCATGATTACATTGTGAGTATTCTTATTGTTCTGTTCATTTTCACTCCTTTGCTACTCTCCTAAGTCCTTCCTCCCCCAGGATCCCTTCCTGTGTTCATATCACATGTGTATTAAATTCTGCATGAGAAAAGACATGATAGTTTTCCATCCCCCATTATATTCTCTTGCTCCCCTTCCCTTCCCTTAGATTCCATAGTACCCCTTCCTCTTTCATGTCATATGTACATGTGCATATATATGCACATATGGATTTAACATATATATTCCACATACTTGCAATATTTGTTTGTTGTGATACTTATTTTGCTTAGCATGATAATGGCCAGTCCCATCCCTTTCTTGAGAATGACATAATTTCATTTTCTTTTTTCTAAGATGGCCCATAGCACAGACTGGCCCTAGACCTTCTATGTAGTGGAAAGTAACCTTGAACTCTTCTCCTCCTGCCCCTGCCTCCTACATGCTCATATTACACAGATCCCCCTCCATAGCTTGCCCTATTTAGTTTTTCATTACCACAGAATTAAAACTCCACTGTGTCTATATATCACGTTTTCTTTATTCATTCATCTGTAGAACACAGTTGTCTATCATGTGAATACTAATGCATGAACATAGATGTACATGCATTTCTGTGGCATCCTGACATACATCTTTTTTGCAAACATAGGTAGCCAGGAGCAATGTTTCTGGATCTTTATGTGCATGCAATCGTGTGTGTGTGTGTGTGTGTGTGTGTGTGTGTGTGTGTGTGTGTCAGGGTTTCTCTGTGTAACCACTCTAACTCTGTCCTGGATTCTCTCCATAGATCAGGCTAGCCTCAAATTCACAGAATTTGAGACCCTCCAGATTGACTTTCACAGTGACTGTGCCATTGTGCATTGCCACATGGTTTCTGCCATGATCCTTCTGCCTGCTGTCTTTCTGATGTCTAACTCTACTCCTTCATCGTGGTCAGGGAACTGCTCTGTTTTTTTAATTTATTGAGGTTTGCTATAAGATCCAAAATATAATTACATGGATCGATGTTTGAAAAGGATGTGTGCCCTATCATGCTGTTTTATGAAGTATTAATTACTATGCTGGTTGATAACACCATTGAAGTTTTTCTACGTTTGCTGATTTTCTAATGGTTCTGTTTGTTGCTAAAGGGGGACACATACGTTATGACCCTTCTAATCAGCCTCATAGATAGATGTTACTTAGCCTTTTATAGTCTCCTCTTTCCCTAAAGTGATCGACATATTGCTCCTGTGTTAAAATCCCTGTGAGTTTACTGTTTTGTGTCTCACAATTCCTTTTGTTGTTTCATCCATAGTTTTTCCTACAAGTAAGAATATTTGAGTCACATTCTCTGGTAAATATACTCTTGAAGAAAATTGATCTGTTTCAAACACGGGAATGGAAAAGTTCACTTTGCAAGGTTACCACTCATTAAAGGACTGCTTGTGTTACAGAGGGGGCAGAATCTGTGAAGTTCTTGAGGCTAAAGGGCAAGTGTTTTCCAGTTTCCCATGGTCTCCTCTTAGCAAAGTGCTTTCATACTTGGAGGGTGACTGAAAATGAATGAAGGTTGGATGATGTGAGTCAGCCTCAAAACAAAGACACCCACTCCGCTTGGCTTGTCTCAGGCCTGCCTCGCCAGCTGTTTGATGACTGGCTGGCTTTACTCCAGTCAAATAAAGCACTCAAAGAAAGACTTAAATACAAGATTGAAACCTAATTTAACTTTCGATCAAGTAAAAAATATTTTAGATTTTCTGTTTGTGACACTTGGGAAGAAATAGACCATTCAGGTTTAATACTTTGCCTCCTTTCCTGAGACTTAACTGACTATGACTAATGTAGATGTATTGATTTAACTACACTCATGCTTTGAATGAAAGGCCATTATTTTACTTAGACATTCCTTTTTTTTTTTTCTTTTAAAGATTTATTTATTTATTATATATAAGTACACTGTCGCTGTCTTCAGACACACCAGAAGAGGGCATCCTATCCCATTACAGATGGTTGTGAACCACCATGTGGTTGCTGGGAATTGAACTCAGGACCTCTGGAAGAGCAGTCAGTGCTCTTAACTGCTGAGCCATCTCTCTCCAGCCCTATTTAGACATTCTTGCCCCAGTATCAAATTCACTTTGAGTTCAGAAAGTCCTTGACCATAACAAGTTGCTGACAAGCACAGAGGGTTATTGTGCATAAGTAGAATGCTATGACTTTTTTTTAAAGATTTATTTATTTACTTATTTATTTATACTGTTGCTCTCTTCAGACACTCCAGAAGAAGGCATTAGATCCCATTACAGATGGTTGTGAGCCATCCATCATATGGTTGCTGGGATTTGAACTCAGGACTTCTGGAAGAGCAGTCAGTCCTCTTTACCACTAAGCCAGCTCTCTAGCCCCTCTATGATTTTTTTTTTAAATTAGGTATTTTCTGGGGAGAGCCACAAGCTTGGTGGCATCAAGATTATCACTGTTTGGGTAGCATATAAAAATATCATTGACCTGTTAATTAACGTGTTTAAAACATTCTGAGGAATCAACTTTCTGTCAAGATGCCAGAACTCTCAGGTGAGATTGTGTCTCTCCTTATTAATACAAGTCTACTTGCTTAATGGTCTTCATCTGTTATTATATTTTAGTGATCAAAAACCCCTTAACATACTCAAAGGAATCTTACTAGACCAGAGAAAGGTCAGCTATGCCAGTGGTCAGGATCTAGACACAGTAATACCAGCTTCTTGACCTCTTATCCAAAGAGTTAAAATAAGGCCTCAGTAGCCAGGCAAACTTTATTCAAAAGCAAATCCATAGAACAGATTAGAGCATTCACTATCAAGAGTGGCAGTGGTCCCTAGAGTGAAGATACTCGAGGGCCCCAGTAACTGTTTGAAGCTTTCTTTTATGGGGTCCAAAAGAAGTAGGAGATTGGCTTCCAAAGGATGTTATGAAAGAAGTTCTCTCTTTTGATTGGTAGATTAAGTCTTAAACAATTTTTCTACTGCACACCTTTGTTTCCAGGATGTATCTAATTTTAAGCTCATGTACCCCATTATGCATAGGCATACGATGACAAATAGGGAGATTCTTCTCAAAAGTCACCTGAGGATGCAGTTTCGCCTTACTGTTCATGTACCTAAAACCTGTTTGCACTGGATTAAACTATCCATTTTTTTGTACTGGATGAACTGGAAATGTATTTGAATAGAGGCTGATTACTCTTGACAGAGGAAGTTATCGCTTGTGGGCAGCCTGATGTCTGAGGCAGTGCCATAGGTTGAAGTTGCCTTGTTTAGACAGCAGTATAAATACACAGTAGGTGCAGGTGAAGGCGTCATTAGGAAGAGGGGCGTTCTCCACCAAAACCAAGTGGGGTCCAAACCACTCAGCTATTTACTTTGCCTCTACTTTCCTTTTCTATCCTACTGTAGTCGTCCTGCTACCTTGAGAAAATACACGAGCTTACCCCTCGAAAGGAAGAGGCATCATCCGGCCCATGGCGGATATGTGCCTGCCAGGTTAGAAGAGCCGCTCAGAGCGGGATGCTCCCCTGCCTCACCTGCTCGCCTGTCTGAGTGGAGCTAGCTAAGCATAAGACTTTCCCGCCCCGGTCCAAACAGAAACGATTATATCACACTGCTTCCTGCTTTGTGTGCAAGATGAATGAGATCATCTTGAGAACGATTTGTTTCGTTTTCTTCAGTTGCTTTTCCTCCTTGCCCAGTCCTCTGTCATGCATTAAGATAATAATATCCCTCTCTCCCTGCTGGCCGTCCGTCACATATGCAACCTAAGTTCTGCAACCTTCCTGTCCCTAACACACGAATGTCCCTAACAAGTTCCGTGGTTGAGCAGAGTCCACTGAGAGAAGTGGTTGGGTGTGTGGATCTTCTCAAATATCTGGTTCCTTAGGTCTAACAGATTCGTAGTTGAGTTACTGACAATGCCACTGACAGTCTGTAGCCACTTCTGCCCACACATCAAGTATTTAATTTAAACTTACGACTTCTGTTTCACATTGTGAGAAGGCTCAGAACAGAATGAATCAGTGTCAGAGTAAGGCTATTGCCGGTTGGCGGCTGCTTTGAACTGTTCTTACTTTCCCTAAGAAGGACTCTGAAGCTTGAAATAAGTTTTTCTTTCCTTTTACTGTCAGCTTTTCCACTTGGTAAGCACTGCATTTTTTTCTCTGCAGTATGCAGCATGCTGTCCACCATGTCCTATCCCTCATCTAACTTTGCTCATCTCACCTGTCAGGCACATAGCGGACATGGGCCTGGCGGTGCCTCTTCCTTTCAAGGGGAAAGTTCGTGTATTTCTTAAGGCACCAGGATGCCTACAGTAGAAAGATTCTGCTAAAGTTCTAAGAAAAGGGAAGCGTGGAGCTGGAGAGAGCTCAGTGGTTAAGAGAACTGGCTGCTCTTCCAGAGGTCCTGACTTGAGGTCCCAGTGCCCATACCAGGCAGCCCATAACCAACCACCTGCAAGTACTGGTCCAGGGATCTGATGCCTTCAGGCATGCACAAGACCTGCTCACACACGGCCCTGAAGACGCGTGCACACATGCGCACGTGCACGCACACTGCTTTCCAAGAAGGACGAGATATGTGGTCAGAGACCATGAGCCTGAGAGAGAGCTGCCCTGTGGACAGGAAGATAGGAAGTGCTAGTGGCTACTTGAGGCCAGAGTGTGGTAAAGAGGGAGGAAGTGTTTGAAAATGACCAGAAAGGCCCAAGTAATTCTTTGAAGCAGTCCGGCTTTACTCACCCAAAAGGTCCCTGTGAGCCATCAGCTGTATTCATACGTCATTTCGATTCAGGGAGGTGACTCTTCTCCCAGACTTTTAACCATCCTCCTTCGCTCTTCACTAAGAAGGGAAGGAGCAGGACTACAAGCTGATGGCAGATGTAATGGAGCTCGCGGTGGGGCGGGTGCAGACTGTCACCAGAGCACACATGGAAGCAGAGGAGAACTTGTACCAATGAGGACTGTCCATGGCTCTTTAGGAAGGGTAAAAGCATCACCTGAGAACCCATTAAGGTGTTGGGAGCATGTTGGAGTCCAGCCAGTTCCAGAGGTGAGAGCTGGATAGAAGGAAGGAGAAACTGCCAGACACCCACTGCAGCTGTGTGTGACCGCTTCCAGCTGTGAGCGGGCAGAGAACAGAGAGAACCGCGGAGTGTGCCGCTGCTCCTCCGCAAACTGTGCTCCCTCTGAATTAGTCCCTGAGGTTCCTCTAAGGATTCCTTCCTTCCGTCCGTCCATCCTTCCTGGTAATGCATTTGTGAGGTGTTGGATGTTCTAATGTCAGAGCAATGAAAGAATAGACAGATTGAGGGAGGCGGTGCTCACGCTTCATCCCAGTCAGTCCAGAGGCTGGAGCTGGAGGATCATGGAACTCCAGGCCAGCCTAGGCACAGAGTGAAGCCAGCCTAGGCACAGAGTGAAGCCAGCCTAGGCACAGAGTGAAGCCAGCCTAGGCTACAGAGTGAAGTTCCATCTTAAAAAAAAAAAAAAGATTGGAAACCAGGCAGTGCTTTCCAAAGGCCTCAGGACACCAAAAACTCCTTTCTCTTCAGCCTTTGTGATTTCCTGTCTCTATGGGTAGAAGAATGGTTCCCATCTAAACGTCCATGTGAACGTCAGCTCTATTCACGTATGCTTTAAAATCAAGAAAGGAGGAAGGTGAAAGCCGTGGGAAGAAAAACTCTTTTAGATTGGCATTGACCGTTTCACAGTTGGTGGCCTCTGTCTTTTTTCTGGACTTTTAACGTGATTTGTTGTTGTCATTGGAAATGTGAAAACTGTCATGTCTGATGGTGATGGGTGTGTGCACATGCTTGCGCGCGTGTGTGTGTGTGTGTGTGTGTGTGTTTGTGTAAAACGTATGTGACATTAAATCAGCCCTGAAATCTTGTCATTTCTCAGTTGAGACTCTACTTGTATCAGGACATTTTATTGGAGTTGTGAGCCAAGGTTTTTTATTATTATTATTATTGTTGTTGTTGTTGTTGTTGTTATTGTTATTATTATTATTATTATTATTATTATTATTATTTGGTTTTAGATTTATTTTATGTATATGAATGTGCATGCACTTGCCTAGGAGTTACAGATGGTTGTGAGCCACCATAGGCAATAGGTCCTCTGCTAGAACAAATATTTTTAACAATTCAGCAGTCTCTCCCATCAAGCCGTCTCTGTCTTCTGTGGTGACTTTCCTACCTGGTCCAAAGAATAGCTTGATTTTCCCTAAGACACATGGCAAATAATACAGGAACACTCCTCAGTAGGATCTTGCAGCCAGACACCGAGGTGTGTGGGAAACACCTCAAACCTCAGCTCGTAGAGAGAGATGCATCGCCATCTTTGTGTAGGTGAGAACGATTCAGTCAGAAACAGGCCAGAGGACTGTGGCTGATGTCGCACCGTTCTGAGAAAAGGAGAAAAGCTCCCTGTGCCCAGGACCTTTGCGTTAGATAAGAATGTGTTTTGGCTGGTCACTTTTGAAGAACTGTAAGATTTATAAGCTTCATCGGTTTACAACGTCAACATTTCCAGTCTGCTATGAGTAATGAATCCCGCAGCAGAATTGTCTGTAGAATTACAAAGAACAACAAATCCTGTTTCTTAACACAGATCATTTTTGCCTCCTTATTCTTCCTAAATTCACTTTTAAGCTCTTGCATAAGTCTTTGACACAAGCAGATTTTAAAAATGTGTTTACAGCTGATAGTCATGAAAAGAGGTTCAGTTTTGCTTTTGTGGCCAAAACAAGGGCTGTTCTCTAAAGGTTGTACCCACTGTCAAAGCTGCAGGGGCTGTTTTCACCACAATTGCTTATAGGTGGGTGGGGGTGGGGACGCTAGCCAAGGACCCGGTCTGTTCCTGTTGATGGGATGAGGAAGAATTTCCCCCTCGGTGGGGAAGCAAAGGAGACTTCTGTAAGACAGACTTCCAGACCTAGAATTCCTTCTCCTCGATGCTGGCTTCATTGATGACTCCCCACTACCCCTTCCTTTTACTGTCAGCTTTTCTTCCTCTAATCTATATTCATTACACTTCCCTGTGGTGGGGGAGGGGATACCAGTGTGATGGATGCTGGGAGGTTGGTGGGGAATTAGTCTTCAGGAGCTCAGCGCTCTGTCCTTCCTACCTTAGTTGTTTGCTTGCTTGCTTATCTTTTTTGGGAACAGAGGGTACATACACTTGGCTTTTACACCACTCCTCCTCCTGCCAAAACGGTTCAGTGCTCTTTTCAGCCCTTGTACCTTCTCATTTCTTAGATATTGTAGATAACAAAAAAGATTTGCTTAAAGCATGACTGGGGTCACTCTGGACTCGTCCTGGTTTGCCTAAGGAGCACATTTGAAGTCTTGGTTGTCTTCCTGCCCTGTTCTACACATGCTCGAGGTCCTCTCTGCTGTCTCTTCATATTGGGCTGTATTGTCTCCTCACTTCCTCCATTACCTTCCCGTCTCACTGGCCTCACTCACCCCTTCCCACAGGAAAGCATTTAACAGCACCATGTGCACCCTCCCACTTGCTTCTTCCCAGAGCCTATGGCTTCACATCTACTCCACTCCGTCTGCCCCTACTACAGAAGTCGTCACCCCCTTAGAACGTCTGGAGGGAAATCAATGTTTTTTCTTTATTTCTTTCCTCCTCCTCCTCTTCCTCCTCCTCCTCCTCCTCCTCCTCTTCCTCTTCTTCCTCCTCCTCCTCCTCCTCCTCTTCCTCCTCCTCCTCCTCTTCCTCCTCTTTCTCCTCCTTCTCTTCCTCCTCTTTCTTCTCCTTCTTCTTCCTCTTCTTCTTTTTTATTCTTCCTCCTCTTCCTCCTCCTCCTCCTCCTCCTTCTCCTCCCCCCCCTCCCTCTCCTCCTCCCTTCTCCTCCTCTCCTTCTCTTCCTTTCTCCTTCTCCTCTTCTTCCTTCTCCTCCTCTTCCTTCATTTTTTTGTTTTTCTTTTTCTTAGTTTTAGAGCCTCACATATAATCTTGGCTGGCCTGAAGCCTGTTATTTTAGATCACTGTAGCCTCAAGCTCACAGAGATTCACAGATCCATGGATCCAGAGATCCATTCTGCAAATGCTGGGGTTAAAGGCACGCACCATCGAGCCCTGGTTAACTTTAATTTTTGCCAGTTCTCTTCCTTTTTGCCCTTTTTAACACACCAAACTCTTTTGCTCAGTTTTTACCATTTTTCTCTTCCAACAGATTCTCAGGCCCATAATAGTGTATGGCAGTGTTCTAAGCTAAGTTCTAGCTGTTGACTGTGGAAAGCATATAGATATTGATAGAGACGGTACACATTGTAAGCATTAACTATGATAAGAGTTCAATATGAGTTAGACAAGGCCTTCTTTGTTTGTTACAGTGAGTCCTTTTTATTTTCCAAACTAGCACTCATCAGGGTTCTCGTCTCTTTCCCCAACTAACTCTGAAACAGGTGGCATCTTGGGCCATAGCATGCTGGCATGTCCCCCTGTTCTATGGAGTAAGTGCCCAAACCTCACAGTGACTTTAGGTTTCTCACCAGGAAACATCCCCTGTCTCTGGCTCCTTTGACAAACCTGAGGAGCCAGTGACTGCAGAACAAAGATCAGCCACAGCGACAGTAGCCTCTACGACCCAGGATTCCTCCCTGCCCTCCCTCCCTGGCATCCGCTCCTGGCGTCTTTTACTTCTGGTTGACTCTCTTTGTTGATTCCATTGCTGACTGGGGCTTGGATCTATTCTTGAAGCTCCCTTTTGTAGTCCTTAACGACAGTAGCAATACAAAGAAGTACTTGGGGCCTGATAGATGCTATGGGAGACTAAATACATGCCAATAAGTGAGGGCTGTGGGCTTATTAGACAGTTGGAAGGCAGACTTTTAATCACAGAACCCTTCTCTAAAGACTGTCTTCACAGCAACTATCGCTGTCATTGTGGCTTAAGAGTTCGTATCTGTTGGGTTATTTATATCTCATTCAGTGTTTAGATATGAAACTCAGCGTGTGTCCTCGGAGTTCCCTTAATCCTAGTTAGTCCCTACTGTGGAATCCACTTGTACAGTTGGACATAAACATACAGATGGCATCAGAGCAAGAATCTAAACTTACTTCCTCTTTAAAGTATAAATAGTAGGTGCCATGCCTAGAGTCCTGGGATTATAGCAAAACAAATAAAAAACAATTTCTCTTACCCACCTCCAGGTTCAGCCATAGGCCTCATAGGAATGATTATCTCTGCCCTCTGCAAGAATATCAAATATATGCTCTCTACCTAGAATAGAGAAGAAATGGGCTTGGGCCACATGCACATTATGGTTCAAACTGTAGGTTGGTCAAACATTCTAATGTGTAACCAAGCTTCAGTGAGCCAGTCCATCTCCACAGACTTCCTTGCCTTTGCTGATGGAACAGAAACCATAATTCCACTCTCTAGTCGTTTATATCATAACTACACACTGATAAGAAGTCTTTTATATCATGACTACTCACTGACAAGAAGCTTTCACGGTAGTTCCTGGGTCCCCTTCTACCTCTTGGTCTTTGTCATTAGAAATCAAATAGATATTTCTAAATTCTTACCAAGGAATGTGTGCACAGTGCCCAGAAGTGATTTTCATGGTACAGCGGGCCCCTTAGGCATGAGAACAAACAAGGATTATTTGCTTCTCCTCTTTCTGTCTTGGCTTCTGGTTATGCCTTCATCACAGATTCCAGCCCTCCCAAAACCACTGGGTCCGGATTTACCCACGATCTGGCTGGCTCCCTTCCTCCCTCACCACTCCATGCTCATCCTGAAGCTGCTTAGTCAAAGAGGACAGCCTTCCCTAACCTTCAGGCAAGGGAATCCGAGGAGCTGTGTTCCACTGCTAGAACCTCCAAGCAAACCCTCAAAGAGTTGCTGTGGTCATGGTGTTTCTTCCTCACAACAAAAACCCTGAGACACCACTCAGCCTACACTCTTAGGAGTGGTCCAGCCTCTCTTATTGGGCCTGTCTGCACAGCACCAGGGAAAACAGCGCAGGAGGGTGTCTCCGAGCTGACTGACTGAGTGAGCCTGAGCAGCCCAGGCCTTTATCCAAGCCACTTGCTGCCCTGCCTCTTAGCCCCAGTCATAGCTTACCAGAGGAAAGAAGTCTGATACAAACCGTTTCCAGCAGCCCGGCTGAGGCCTTACATCAGGAACTGAACTGCTCAACTGTGTCATACAGTTTCCCCAGGGTGTCCTAGAGGATTGGAGGTGACTGGCACCCTGGCACCGGCATAAGAATAATAGTCCAGCCAGCCATTGAATTGGCAGCTCTTTTTCTCAAAGCGGCAGGGCAGCAAGAGAGTCCAGAATCTCTAGTTTCCCCACCATATCTATTGCCTTAGTTGCTTTTTCTGTTGCTGTGCTAAAACACCCTGACTATAGCAACTTGAAAAGCAAGGGTGAACTTGGGCTCCCAGTTGGAGGTGCGGTCCACTATGGTCATTTAGGACAGCAGGGAGACCTAGTCACATTGCATCTGTAGTCAGGGAGAAGAGTTGAGCATGCTCAGCTCACTTTCTCTTTTGTAATTCAGTTCAGTGTGCTGTCCAGGGAGTGGTGACACCCACAACTGGAGGGGTTTCCCACCTCTATTAGCCTAGAAAGGGCTTTCCCCAAGGCACCTCTCCCAGACGATTCTGGGTCTCAGATAACAATTGCCATGAACCATCACACCTGTCTACAGACAGTGAACATGAGAAGAACCTATAAAACGTCATCAGGACACGGTAGTGATTTAACAGTGCTTTGAGAGGAGAGCAGCTTATTATCCTGGGAAGAGGCGGGCCGCTCTCTTCTGGCTTAGAACTGGAATACACCACAACTGGTGACTGCCCCTCCACTCAGCCAGCTCTGCCTCAGCACAGTGAGAGGGCCATGGCATTTGGGGGACCCGCGGGCTGCTTCCTGGGTCATTTCCTCTGTCCCACTAGATCAGCAAGTCCCAATCAGTGGGTCATGACCCCATTTGGGGGGTCGAATGACCCTTTCACAGTGGTCACAAATCAGACATCCTGCTCATCAGATGTTTATATTACAATTCATAACAGTAACAAAATTACAGTCATGAAGTAGCAGCGAAAATAATGTTGTGGTTGGGGGTCACTACAACAGGAAGAACTGTATTAAAGGGTTGCAGCGTTAGGAAGGTTGAGAAGCACTGTACTCGATGGCTGTACATGGCCTTCTTTGTAAGCTGAGACTCTACAAGTGGCAAATTTAGAAGGGTGAAGCTGTCTTCAAATTAAAAAGAATTGGAAAGTATAACCAAGTCTTTTGTCCCCCTGTGCCACCAAAATGCCCATTTAATTTGTAAGAATTATTTTTTACTTCTTAAGCTGTCCTGAAACTACCAAGTAAAACTGCCTTGTAATCATAAAACCTAGACATCAGAGCCACCTTTTGAAGTTATTTCTAAATTATTTATAAACTTAAGCATGTCACAAAAATAAATTATTTTCAAATTTCTTTTTGTTTCATTTTGAGAAACTGCTGTGAGCTGAACTAAAATTGGCTACTGTGAATATATACACATACATGTGAATACATACATACGTACATATACATACACATGCATACATATACATTTAGATTCAGAAGCATTTGTGATCTAAGATGCAGGCAAGAATCCCAGTCTGAGGCTCAGAAGGAGGGGTGATTTGGGTTGGAAATGCCCTGTCCTGCTCTGAGCTCAAGGATCAGCATGGTCCTTTGGTGTGCTTTCCGTCTCAGCTCTTAGAGGAGAGAGCAGGTCAATGAGCCGCCATCCCATCATCCCAGGCTGAAAGAGTTATGATACTACAACGCCAAACCTCAGGACATTGAACAGAAGAATCCAGAAGTCACTAGAATACATGCATGTCTGAAGCCCTGAAACAACTAGTCCTTTAAGTCATTTCAGGTCAGAAACAAGTCCATGCACAAGAAGAGGAAGCCTGTTTGAGAGCTAAGCAGTGGACAGACAGACAGCCAAATACCTGCAGTCCTTGGGGGAGTTCTTAGAACTTGTTAGGAAGTCATCTGCTTTGTGTTTCTAAGAACAACTACAGCACAGTAAAACTGGTAAAGAGTAAACTAGAGACCGCCGCATCAGAATGAAGCTCCAGAAGTCAGTGAGAATCGTAAATTTGGGAATTATGGAGGGGAAGTGATTTAAAGACAGTGCTGGGCTGGAGAGATAGCTCAGCGGTTAGGAGTACTGGCTGCTCTTCTAAAGGCCATGAGTTCAATTCCCGGCAACCACATGGTGGCTCACAACCATCTGTAATGGGATTTGATGCCCTCTTCTGGTGTGTCTGAAGTCAGCTACTTATATAAATAAAATAAATAAATAAATCTTAAAAAAAGTTTTTTTTTAAAAAAAAGACAGTGCTAATAAGATAAAAATAACCCATGACTAAAAATACATTCTAAAACATTTCGTCTCACTGGAGACCTGAGAACAGTAAAATATCTAAGTTGGAGTCTTGTCCTTACCAGACCAATAAATCAGCTTTGGGACTCTGAAGTAACTATTGACTTCCTTTGTCTTTAGAGCCAGCACAGATACCGGGTGTTGTTTTAGTTGCTGGCAAAACACTATAAATATCCAGATTCTGGTCATTGTATTTTTATTTTGAGTACCAGGTAATTCTTTTTAATGGAAGCTTGGGACAAATTGTAGATAAACAGTAGCTTTTGGTTGGGTTTAAATATGGCTTGTTATTCACCCTGTCTTGGAAAATCAAGAGAATTCTATATTTAGACATGCATAGTGATTCTAATATTTTTAACAATGAGAACAGTCTTGTGGATTTATTTTCTTTACTAACAGAGCAAATACGAGCAAGTCATGGAATCGGCTCATTAGATTAGAACTTCGACGATTCGACCTTTGATCTTTAAGGTGCTTCCAACCTTATGAGTCTTTGATTCATTGTTTCTAAAGCAATATACTAGAAAGTTCTACCAAAGGAAGGCTGTTGGTGAAGAGACCCCTCAGATCACGGGGCATGCATGTTCTCAGGGTGGAGCTCCCAAATATGAAAACGGAGCGTGTGACAAACCTGATTAAGGGCTGCGTCAAACCCACCTGAATGCTGACTCAGCTGTTGGGACTGTCCAAGGTGGCATCTGTCTCTCTCAGGAACAAATATGAAGGACTAGCTGGTACCTAACAAGCACTGAAAGTCTCGCCGTTTTCAGGACAGTCCTGTTGTAGTAGCTTGCTCTAGCAAAACAAAATGACTATAAAGGAGTTCTAGAAAGTTTAGTTCCAACTCCATTTCTGATAGCTGGATGCTATAATTTCCCCAAAGAAGGCTTCAAGTTATTGTGACATTCATCCAGAGATCCAAATTGAAGTTCTTGTGGCACTGTAGTAATAATTAAACGTGGTTAAACTGTGTCTGGTCCTTATTTTTGTTCTGTGATAATGGGAACCAAACCTAGGGCCTCCTGAATGCTAGACAGGTGCTCTGGTGAATGTTGAAATAACGGGACAAGTTTGGTGTATGGACATAAGGAACAGGAAGGGTGTTAATCTTATTTTATGTGGAAAGGCCTAAGTCTCTTCAGGCTGCTCTAGGAAATTACCAAAAGCTGGCTGTTTACCAGCAGAAATGTGTTTCTCAAAGCTAGGAAGTCCAAGGTCACAGCCATGGCCAGTTTGCTGTCTGGTGAGAGGCTACTTCCTAGTTATACACAATTCATTCACTTCAAGTGGAGAGGGAGTCGGGGAAGTTCTGGGACCTCTTTCATGAGAGTGTTGCGTGGGATGAAGTCACATCCCAAAGGTTCTGCCCTAGGGATTGCAGCTGGTGTAGTCTGTCTGCCTCAGGAAGCAAGGCCATGCTCGTGCCACAGGTTTCCTTACTAAGGTACTTGGCTCTCCTGTCTCTCTCCCGCATTCTTTTCTTACTACAGTGTGACTAGGCCAGCACACTGGTAGAAAGGCATGGTCAGGACAGTTCCCTCTGCCCTTATTTGGTGTCTTTGTTTACGTAAGAAAGAGCTTTGATTGTTTACTTCTGCTAGGCACTGTTGGAATTTGATATTTGGCTTCCAAATTTCTAAAACATTTTACTAAATATGGAGTGATATTCTGATACTTTTTTGTCTTTCCAGTCAAAAACTCTCTCTCTTTTTGTAAAATTTAAGAATGGCAAAAAGAACTAAGTCATTCCTGTGGTATTTTCCATAATCATAAACAGCAATTGCAGCTGATAGAAATACCAGATTCAGTAGCTCCTTTCTCCCTTATGTCATGTAAAAAGAACCATTTTAGATGGCCTGAATTCACTAATAACAATTTCTACAATCAATCTCTCTCTCTCTCTCTCTCTCTCTCTCTCTCTCTCTCTCTCTCTCTCTCTCTCTCTGCCTCCCCCCTTCTGTCTCTGTCTCTCTCTCTCCATGTTTTGAGCCAAAATGGAATTTTATCATTAATTATCATTCAGTGTCTCTGTGACTCTCAATAATAAAGAGAAGTTCAACCTTACACCATAGTGAGTAGATATTGTAAATTTCATGCTACAGTGTAGACCAGGATTCTGAGAGGTGAAGTCCAAGTCTGAACTGAGACCTGGACCTGACTTGAACAAAGGATCTAGTAGACTGTCCTGGGATCAGGGGGTGTCTCTGTATCAGTTAGATTGACTTCGTCAGGACAGAGGCTATGAGGAGAAAAACACTTCAGCTGGAAACTGACATGGGATGCTGGTAGGTAAATGCTGTTAGAAAATGAAAATACAGAGTGGTGAGATACCTGTGGGTAAAGCCCTCGGTGCCCATCCTAATGAAGCCTAGTGGTCAGAGCTCAGTTCCCAGATCACTGTGGGTCAAGTATTCACTCAGTGCACATCCTAATGACGCCAGTGACAGGGACTCAGTTCCGGGAACACACATGATAGGAGGGAGCCAATTCCTGCCGGTTGCTCTCTGACCTCCGCTGTGTAGAGTCACGGCAAGCAGGCTTACCCCGCAGAAATGCAAATGAATAAGTGAATGGATGAATGAATAAAATGCTATTTCTTAGCCAGACCAACCATTAAAGTAAAAACAAGGGGAAAAGTAATTTGAGATCAGCAAGCTAGTTCTAAGTGTGAAGAATTAAAACAGAGGGCCTGAAAAACAGCTCACCAGGTTAAGACATTTGTCACCAAGTCTGTCAACCTGACCTCAATCCCCAGGAAGGAAAAAACTAACGCCTGCAAGCTGTCCTCTGACCGCCCCAGTGCACTGTGGCACAAGCTCACCCCCTGCTACATATTACACAAACACACACTAAAGAAATACATGCAATTAAAATTTCAAGTCCATCTAGGCAAAGGAGGTGCACACCTTTAATCTCAGTGCCTGGGAGGCAGAAGCAGGCAGATTTCTGAGTTCAAAGCCAGCCTGGACTACAGATGGAGTTTTAGGACAGCCAAGGCTACACAGAGAAACCCTGTCTCAAAACAAACAACAATAACAAAAATTCAAATTCAAATAGAATTTGCTTTAATAAAAGGAAATCTTTCCATAGTGAGATACAATGATTAAATAGCTTGTCCCTCCTCCCCCTTTCCCTCCTCCTCCCCTCCCTCCTTCCCGTTCTCTGTAAAAGAAGGTTTTCCTTGTAGGAGCTTTAGGAAATACAGCTATGTATTTCTGCTCTGGAAACCACATTTGGTTCTGGCACTGCACTTTTAAAGGACCATTGACAAAGTGGAACTTGTTCACTAAATGACCCAGATGGTAAAGGAATATGAAACCAAGTTATATGAGAAACAGTGGAAGACGTAAGGAGATTTAGCCCAAAGGAAAGATTGACCAGAAAGCATCATAGCCACAGTGTTCACTGGATCCTGTTCTGTATGTTGGAGCCTTCTGAACAAGGGCTATGGTGGGGGAAATGCAGCAAGGAGATCTAAACGAACAATCCACAGCCAGGCCAAGATAAAATGCATGCTAAACTGTGCTCCTGGGTTAGCTAACAGACCATCAGCTCCTGCTCTCAGCGTACTCCATGGGCCCTCCAAGCCCTCCTATGGTACTAACCTGTCTTCCTGATTAGCCTTAAGGGTTATGATGGTCACATATGTTGATGCAAAAGAAATCATGATTTTGGAGCATGGATTTCAAATCATTGGAAATAGGATCAAACATATCTTTACAAAGTAAGAGCTTTATAATCAATTCACCACCACCTTTTTTTTTTTTTTTTTTTTTTTTTGGGTCGGTCTCTCTCTCTCTCTCTCTCTCTCTCTCTCTCTCTCTCTCTCTTTCTCTCTCTCTCTCATCCTGAATCGCCAGGACCCCCTCAAACTCACAGAGCCCCACCCGCCTCTGCATACCAAAGGCTGGGATCAAAGTGCATGGGCTCCCGTGCCTGGAAGAAGGAATTGCTGCCTTTCACCCGAGAGAGGCTCCCCCTTGTCATCACAACTCACCAAGGCCTGCCTAGATCTGAGCTATTCAGCGGATCTGTGCATGTCCTGGTCTCTGTACTTTTGCTTGCGTGTTTCTTCATAAGCCTGTGATCTCAGTTAGACTTTGATTTTCTAAACTAGAGGTTGGTTACACAGGCTTCGGAGTCGGTGGCTGGAGCTTAAATCTCTCGATTTAATAGTCCCATGGTCTTGGGTAAAGTCCTTAATCTCCTCTGGAGCCCCAGTCTTCTTATCTGTAAAATGGGAATAATATTAACCACCTCATAAAGATATTGAGGATTAAATACAGAACTTCAAAGGTTTAAAGCAATGGCTTGCAATGTTATCCAGGGTCATAGCTTGTGTGCACACCCACACCCACAGTATGCAGTGCAGTAACAATCTGTATGTCCCCATTCAGCCTAGATCAAAAGCTAGTTCCCTACTTTTAAAATCTTTTTTTTTTAGATTCCTCAAGTGCTGCTTACAATAGAAAACTGAATCCTCCATTTTAAAAACAACAAAAAAAAAAAAAAACAAAAAAACTTCCATAGTTAATGCTCAGCTAAGCATTGAGATCCTGACATTTAATCTCCGTCAACTGGAACGCCCTGATTTCACTGTTTTCAGCTAGTAAATGTCACTCCCAACGCTGTTGCTTGCACTCACACTTGAGCGCTTTCTTCTGCACTGGGTACAGTATGTCAGAGAATTGTTTGTGCACCACTTGGGGGTTGGGGAGGCAGTCAGCTAAGCCCGGCCTTTAAACAGGGCAGAAAAACTGCTGGAAAGGCAGAGACAACCCTGTTTTCATATGATATTTGTGATACACAGTTCCGAGTTCTACTCAACAGTCTTTCAAAACAGCTGCATTAGCTCCGTGACTGTGGGTCCTGCTGGACTCACAGATGTTTGCCAGCCAAACAGACTCTGCTGTGCCTTCCCGGCTGGAGGCTGCTAGTGAAGAAGATACCTTAAAGCTCAAACTAACCCTTTGCTGTGGGAGGAGCTGTCTCCTGCCCTAACTTTTCCACTAGTATGTTGGCTTCCGGTAACTTCATCTTTTTTGTGTATTTGCTTAGTTCTAATTTTGCTTTGTTTTGCTTTTTGAAACAGGAACCCCCTCCCCCATGTAGCCCAGGCTAGCCTACAACTTAACGGTTCCTCTGCTCAGCCTCCTGAGTGCTGGGATTACAAACCACAATTTCTGACACTTTTTTGGGTTGAGGAGAAGGCTCACCTGTCATCATTTTGACGAAATAGACAATGGTTTTGTGGCTATTTTCCTTGCAAGCAGTTGGCTTCTATTCCTGTAACTATCTCTCTCTGTATCCCTCCGTGTGTGTGTGTCTGTGTGTCTGTGTGTGTCTGTGTCTGTGTGTGTCTGTGTGTGCGTGCGCGCGTGTTCCCTCTTTTGCCTTTGTCTCCTAGGATTTATTTGTATGTTCTTCTTTCTGCTGCCTCCTCCCTACCCTCTCATGGGCCTCCGCCTCCTCTCCTAGTGCTCGGGTCCCTTGCCTCACCTTGTTTGCTCCTCCATCCTCGTGCCCTGCTTCATCCCTTTCCCCTCCCCGTCTGCTGCATGCTGCTGCTGGGTCACTTAGCTGCTTGCTCACAGCTTCCCGCAGCTCCCGAGTTCCTAGAGCGGAAGTCAGCATGGGCATGGTGTGGCCAACAGCGACAGACGTGCCGAACTCAGCCTTCACCACTGTCGGGGGTAGAAGCAAAGGCCTAAACATGCATGTGTTTTTAAGGCAGTTGATGCCCGGCCAGCCAGTGTTTCCAATTTCCTGGCAACCCATTTGAAGCTCAGAAATAGAACTCATACAAGAACCACTCAAGTGGAATTTTAGAAAATCAGGAACTTTTCCATTACACGTGAATTCAAGTCCCTTTCCTGCTACTGATTAACTACATGAGCTTTGACAAATTCATTCATTCATTTAGCAAATACTGAGTGAATATGTATATTTGTGCCTTGTGTTTAGCTCTCAAGGACTCCTCCTCCCCCTGTATTCACAGTGAATTCAGATAGAAGATACAGGAGTAGAGATGTGGCTTAGTGGGAGGGTGTTTGCCTGGCATTCACTTG
The DNA here is from genome assembly GCF_011064425.1 of Rattus rattus. NCBI lineage: Eukaryota > Metazoa > Chordata > Mammalia > Rodentia > Muridae > Rattus > Rattus rattus. The sequence continues at coordinate 38,535,368 of NC_046156.1, read as the reverse complement.
CACTGGAAAAAAAAAAATTCTAGGAGTAAGGTGCAGAGATCAAATGATTAGCTTTATCAGCTAACACAGAAAGCCTGACCAGAGGATACAGCCTTTCAGGCTCACTGTATCCAAGTTAGATCGTAGAGCTTCTTGGTGTGCCCGCCCTGGGTCTGTTCTCTATTGACACCCTGGTCAAGTGTAGAGGAAGGAAGGATGGATGGATGGATGTTAGACAGACAGACAACAAGCTCAGTTTGGAAAAGAAGAAAGGAAGGAAGGAAGAAAACTTGTGGGCTGGCCTAGCTGACCGACCAGCCTCGGCCTGCTCTGACCAGGGAGGCTCCTCCCCCGCCCTGCCCTGCCCCAGTGTGGGGAACAGAGCTGGAACACTAAGAGGTGCCGCTATTAATGCTATCTCTCCCGAGATCTGGGGAGTTCTTTCTGCTCTAGTGAAACAGGGACTGAACTTTATACTTGACCACTGGTTGCCATAGTAAACAATTCGAAGAGTGCTTGTCTGCTCCCTCACCTGGAAAATGCAGATACACACACAGTCCTCCAGCCGTGCAAATGAGGCACTATTTACAAAGAGCATGAGAGAGGTGGACTTCAGTCAACCGCTCTGAGCTAGGAGTGGCATTCAGTAGGCACAGTATCTCTCTGTCTCTTTCTGAACCTCTCATTTGGTCATTTTTCTCCTTCTGCTATTTTTGTTTTGTTTCTTTAATCTACAAGTCCTGGTCCTAAAGCTTTTGATTTCCAGTGTGCACAGCTTGAATTACTTCATCCTGGCTAACTCATTGCTAATCCAGTGTATGGGTTTCAAAATGCATTAATTTGGACAAGAAGGCCCTGGGAACTCAAGTATACTTTAGAATTATGGAACTGGTTTACCTGATGTCAGCAGGTCACCATCTAGAGTGTGTGGCCACAAGCAGGCTGCATTATGGAGAATGTAGTTCTCTATTGCTTGCACTCAGTGTTGATGTGTTTATAAAAAAGATAAAGAGAGGGGGGATTATGTTCTGCGCACCCATGCTGAGGCATCCCTTTCCCAGAGGGACCAGCCTTATGGATACAGTATAGAGTTTATTCAGGACATGGGGAGGGGAGTTAACAGGGTAGTAGGGGCAGAGAGGGGGAGGAGAGGGGGGAGAGAGAGAGAAGAAGAAGAAGAGAAGGAGGAAGAGGAAGAAGAGGAAGGAGAGGAAGAGGAGGAAGAGGAAGAAGGGGGGGGAGAGGAGTAGAAACCGGCCATGAGCACAGCACGTGGAGAGAGAGGGGGGAAGGGAATGGGGAGAGAAAGGACAAAGGGAGAAGAGGGTAAGAGCAGGAGAGTGAGAAGGGGGCAAGCAGCCCCTTTTATAGTGTCAGGCATACCTGGCTGTGGAGTGGAGCTTAGACAGAATGCTAACAAGTGTCATTACACTACCCGGAACAATACTCTACTAAGAGAGAATAATCCCAGGGAGTCTTGAAACTGCAACCATGTAAAGCACTGAGGTACGTATTGAGTTTTTGGAAAGGACTTTTCATCCGGGTGTCTGGTCAGCCAGAAGCCATAGAACATAAACAATGACATGAGTAAGTTGCATCTAAGGTAAACACACATCAGAGAAATGAAATATGAAACAGAAGGGAGCGATGCACCTCTGGCAGGAGGCCTGCTTGAGTCAGGTGAGAGGAACAGGCCACATCCGGTAGGGGCAAGAGAAATCCAGAGCAAGGAAGACCACACTGAGGAAGCTGTCAGAGCAGAATCAGGAGGTTTAGGTATGAAGAGAAAAGGGAGAACCAAATTAAGGTAGGACAGCTATTTTTTTATTTTGATTTATTTTGATTTCGTGAGCATTGGCGTTTTGCTTGTACATACATCTGTGTGAAGGTGTCAGATCCTCTGGAACTGGAGTACAGACAGTTGTGATCTGCCGTGTGGGTGCTGGGAACTGAACCCTGATCCTCCGGAAGACCAACCAGTGCTCTCAACCACTAAGCTATTTCTCCAGCCCGGTAGGGCAGCTATTAAGATACGATTTCATATGACTTGGCTGCCCGAGCCCTATTCCTGAAGGCTCAGAATCACCTTAGAGAGCGGATCCCAGGAGGGACCACCATAGCTGACGAGACAGGGCCTTGCCAGGAGTCAAACTACAGAGACTCCCCTCAGGATGAAGCCCTCCACACACATTTGCCAGTTGAGAGGCAGAAGAAGGGGACATAATAAAAACAAGTCAGTGTGTGTGGGGACACTTGGGGGGGCACATGCTTTCAAGAATGCCAGAATATAACAAATTCTCTGTCTCCTGCATAATTATATCTAAATATTCAAATAAAGTGCCTGAAGTCTCATTTTACTTAAAAAGAAAAAAAATCTAACAAACCCACATACCTCATGGGATACTAAGCCAGACATTTGTTTTGTGAACTGAAGTCTGTTTTGTTTGTTTTGTTTTAACTGCCGTCTTTTGCTTTAAAAGTTGCCTAGGATGGAGGGAATTCGGTCTCTGGAATGGGCTGCCTTGTGGTTTATTTTTATAGGATGTTATTAGGAGTTTCAGATTTTGAAACAGCAATCTAAAAGCAGTGATCAAGGAAAGGAGAGTATGTGCTGTTTCTTGCAGGGTAGAAAAAGGAGTCGGTTTTGGGGCTTTAGAACAGTTAGTACTGTTCCTCCTTCCCTCGTTCCTGTGTTCCTAAGTGCTTAAGCGATCAGTGTTGTTCATTAACTCTTTCCTAGCTAGTGTTTAGAAGAGTTTCTGCATTCGACTGACCTTTGTGTGCTGCATAGGCCTGGCCTGTGGACTTCAGGAATCCTCTCAGCTCCGCCTCCCATTCCTACCTCCTGAAGATACAAACTCAGGTCCTCATGTTTGTGAGGCAAGCACTTTCACTGAGCCAACTCCCCAGCCTCCATTTCAGCCTTTAAAGAGTGTCCAGAATGGACATAGGTGTTTACCTAACGGCTTGTTATAGAAGCTTCGGTTCATGTCTGGGAAGGTGCTCGCCGTACAAAGCCTTTGCTTCTGCCCAGGTATTGTGATTTTAAACTGGCCAGCATCTGCAGAGTGAGTGAGCATTTTCTCTGCAGGTCCCCTTGAAACGTCTGCGGCCTGCTCCATGCAGAGAAGCATGTGCTATGGACTGAATACGCACCAATGGGCAGAGTTCCCCGGAGGCTGATTTATTGTCCCAGGCTCGAGGGCCAAGGAAAGTACCAGGTACCATGATGATACTGTACACATTTTAATTCACGTGGTCCCCACAACAATTCTGTGAGGTAGTCACCTGCCATTCTTACCCCATTGGGTAAATAAGGAAGCTGGGGCATAGAAAGAAGTTGAACTTAGCCCGGAGTTTGACAGCTAGGTAGCAGAGACAAGACAGAAACTCAGGTAGCTCAAGGCTGCAGCCTTCAGATCCTGATCATTCAGCCCTGCTGACCCTCTCCTCCCGCACAAATTCCACAAGAAACCACAACTGAAAGCGAAGGGCTGGTTGCAGGAAGAGTTGCCACACAGACACTAGCACCCCAGCTTATAGTTAATGTTGAATTTAAAGTCCATGTCTGTCGAGCTCACGGTGCCTTGCTTCTGTCCCCTCTCGTGCCGTCCAGTCCCGCTGCCATCACTTCCTGCACCCAGAGGGAGCCTGCTTCTGTTTCCAGACCCCGCTCTGTTTCAAAACTTCACTCCATGGTGGGCTGCCAGGAAAGGCTGAATGGGGTTGGACAGCCATGGAGGTAGGAACCGTGAACAACAATGGGCAAGCGGATTGAAGGCTGCATGGCACTAACTCTCCCTGGAAACGCTCTGCCACTCAGGAAGTGTGATTTAATCCTGGTTAAGATCGTTCCATTTTATACCCTAAGGGACTGTCTAAATCTCATAGAAGACTTTTAAGTCTTACCCTGAGAAATCCTACCAGTAAGCAGCTGAGTGAACATTGTCAGCCCTCTCAGCGGAACCACACAAACGTAGGGGTTCTTGTGTATTATTATTGTCTCTACCCCCGTTTTCCCTCACAAGCTGCTTAAAGAGAACCTGAGAAGCCACTGCTGAGCGGAAGATGCCTGGACTGTGGCCCAGTGGTGCCTCTGCTGGCCTGGAGGGAGGAGGGAGACTAATTCAATCAACAAAGGCCCCGTGGAGCTGGAAAGAACAGCGTACGCCACAGGACCTGTCCTCCAAGCTCACAGACCCATCTTTTTTAGCCGTGAGGCAGCTGCAGGCAGAGAAACTGCAGAACAGAGTGTACATGTGGGACTTGCAGCAGCGAAGAGAAGGTTAGGCTTCGTCCAGTTAATCTGCACTGTGCCCCGGTGGGAGAGGGCTGCTTGACATGCTCTTCCACTGGTCGGCAGAGACAGGGGAAGTGACAGCTTCACGTCACACGGCCACACAGGCGGGAAGGAAACAGTTGACTCCGAAGTGTCCTCACCTCTCTCCTCCCTAGCATATCAACTGGGAGCTCCATATACGAATTAGGAACCCTAGAGAGTTCTCACAGTGGCTGGGAATCTCTTTTTAAAGAAACCTTGGCATTTGGTCAGCCAAGTGCTTTGCCAAATTACTTGTTGGATTCATTTAAACCTGCTGCCCATGCCCATAAAGTCTGCTCTGACAGGGCCTCACTCTGTGCTGAGAGATTGAACGGCCCACCTCAGAGAGGCTCTCGCCATTGTGTCCCCAAAATCCAAGGCTGTGATGCCAAGCGTGGGCCGCAAACCCCCTCCCACATGCTCTTAGACGGGACGGGATAAGACATCAGGAACTACGCTGAGCAGTTGAATGGCTGAGAAGAACGGGATACCCCGTCTTTTTAATGAAAGCCATCTTCACATCCTGTCTGTCCGTGTTCTCTGAAAGCCATCACCTTTCCAAAAGCATTGTGGGTAATTATGGAGCAAGCTTTGAGGTCTTAGGATAAGTGTCTCCTCCAGGAGTCCTTGCTTTGTAAGAGGCAGCTGAATCTACCTGTCATGGAAAAAGGTTTCTGGCTGAACTGTCTCTGTTGTTGAATATGCAGGGTGTTCAGCTAAGCTGTCTGCCTCCATGGTGGGGCCCTCTGTACCCAACTGTGGTAGTTGGAATGATTGGTGTCCCTCATAGTCTCCAACTCGGAATGAATGCCTGGTTCCCAGTAGGTGTCACTGTGGAAGGCTTAGGATGTGTGGCTTTTCTAGAGGGCGTATGTCCTTGAGGACAGGTTCTGAGGCCTTCTGTGTTAGCTACTTGAGTTAGCTCTCCCTGCTTCGTGTTTGTGGTCCGAGATGTAAGTTCTCAGCTGTCGCTACTACCACGTCAGCCTCCTGCTGCTGTCCCTACTGCCACGTCTGCCTCCCGCTGCCATGACTCCCTGCCATGAGGGATCTCTGCCCCTGGGTAAACCCTTCCGTCTGAAGTTGCCTTGATCATGGTGTCCTGTCACAGCAATAGAAAAGTGAACTAATTGACCACCGTGCTTCTCTTGCTACTCTCCCTTTAGCACACACAGACCCACTTATAAGAGCGAATGTAGCCTTCAGTGCCTCTTCCAAGAGAGTAGAAATTTCCAAGTGCTGATTTATGCCAAATCAGCTGGCTGAAAGTATATATTCCCGGCCTTAGACTTAAGGATTCTGATCTAGAGAGACTTCACATTTAAATAAGAATCTCTGGAGGAATATGGTTTGGAGGCTTCAGAACCACTAGAATTGTTTTCGTTTCCTTTTTTTGGGGGGGGGGTGTTGTTTGGTTGATTGGTTGGTTTTCTGTTTGTTTGTTTTGTTTTTAATTTTCAAGACAGGGGTGGGAGGGAGGGTGTTGTTTGGTTGATTGGTTGGTTTTTGTTTGTTTGTCTGTTTGTTTTTAATTTTCAAGACAGGGTTTCTCCATGTAGCCTTGGCTGTCCTGGAACTTGCTCTGTAGACCAGGCTGGCCTCTAACTCAGCGATCCACCTACTTCTGCCCCCCCCCCCGAGTGCTAGGAGTAAAGGTGTATGCTACCACAGCCTAGCTAGAATTGCTTTTCTGCTTGGTGGTGCTGGGGGGGGGGGTTGTCTCTGAGTAGTGATCAACTATTCGAACCCCTCAGATCCTAATGATGCTCCTACTTTAAATCATTAGTGCAGCCAGGCAAACTTAGCATCGTCAGATGAGCTTAAAGTCTGTAGTAACCTCAGAGAAACTGCTAAGCTACTAACAGCATCCATGTTCCATGGCTCGGATGCTGGGAATCACATGGGCAATGTTGAGAAGAAAAAGAGTTCTGAGACCCCAAACACACAGAGGGTGAATAAAGTGTGTTCTTTAGAAGATGGTAGCAATTCCTTCAAGGTGTGACTTTGATTCAAGTACTGTGTTGTTGAGTCAACTAGAGCACAGCTGCTTGATACAGGTCAGTTGGTTGAATTCTCTTTTCTGTACCTTGCCCTCCAGTGCTTCCTCTCTCTCTCTCTCTCTCTCTCTCTCTCTCTCTCTCTCTCTCTCTCTCTCTCTCTCTCTCTCTCTCTCCAGTGTTCTTATGTATCCTTTTGTCTTAGAATTAAGAAATCTAATCTCCCTCTTTTGTATCTATCCAGTACAAAATTAGCTCTCTCTCTTTCTCTCTCTCTCCCTCTCTCTTTCTCTCTCTCATCAGTGTTCTTATGTATCCTTTTGTCTTAGAATTAAGAAATCTAATATCGCTCTATTGTATAGAATTAGCTTGCACGTAGGCTATTTAAGGAAAACTGCAGCTGATTTTTATTCCAGCAAAATAGAAATGTAATACACAGGAATGTTTTAAAATGGGGAACCGTCATGGGGAAGACATCACTGACCTGCATATGAGGGGTCCTCAACAGAAGCCAGGAGTTGCCTAGTTACTTTGAACTCAAGCCAGTTCTTCCTGTTTCGAAGGTATTCTGTTTTCATTTGTGAAATGCTACCCACTGCGTTGTTTGCTGTGCAGAAAGGTGTTACTGCTTGTTGTGGTTGATCTTCACTGTCCGCTGACCTTGATTGGGAAAGGCCTGGGAGTGTGGGTGCAAACCTCTGTACTCGGTTCTGAGAGTGTCTGCAGAGACAGTGAAGACTGAGGAGGCTGATCCAGTGACTGGGTTACTACCTCACTAGGTAATCATGTGGTGGCTTTATTGGGAGTGAATACAAAGCAGGAGGTAGGGCCATTGTCAAAGGAAGTGGGTTGCTGAGGAGTGCCCTGTAAGGCCTTGCGTGCCCCAGCCCCTCACTCAGCTCCCTCTTCTGTGCCAGTAGAAAGTGCTGTGCTCTGGCATATGGTCCCTGCCATGAGTGAGTGGACCCTTTGGAACCACGAGGAAAACAAACCCTTCCTCCTTTCAGTTGTTTCTCACAACTGCAAAAGTAGCCAACCGACCAGTCATTCTAACTGCAGTAGCATCTCTGGGCCACCACGGATCTCTGTTCAAGTGCTAATCCTTTCACAGCAGTTGCCAGACTTCCATCTTCAATAGCCGTTCACTGATACTTCACCCTGGCACTGCCTTCTCTTCACCCTGCTTCCAGCTACTGTGGGATTTGGTTGACAGGCCTAAGGTGGACCAACGTGAGCGGAGATGAACCCGGACTTTGCCTTCGTGTCTTGGAGTCTCAGCCCATTCATGGATGAGCTGTGTGATTAGTGCGCTTGTCCATGAATTCCTCTGTCCTTTCTGCTTTTTTTCTAAAACTTGAAAATAACCTCACAGAGCATTGTAAGATGCAAATGAAGTTCAGGGCCCTCTCCCACCCAAAGTTTCACTTTTTGAAATTTCAATACTCATGATAAGCTACAGTCTGAAAATATTAAATTTAAAATTCTAAAAGTACAAAATATATAAGGTTTAAATTGTTCACCGTCTTGAGTAGGGTGAGAAGTTTTGGCTTTCTCGCCCCTGTCCCTCCCAGGATGTGACTCTTTCCCTTGTCCAGCATGCATACCCATTCTGTGGATGCTACCTACATCAGCCACGGATAAGCCTTCTTTGTTATCAGATTGACAGTCACAGGATCGTTGTGCTTATGTTTCATTAACCCTTATTTTGTTCAAGAATGACCTTAAAGCTCAAAGGTTGGGATGTTGACAATTTGGGTATGTCAAAGAAAATCTGTAAAGTGCTTCCTGTAAGTGAAATGGTAAAGGTTCTTGATTTAAAGAAAGAGAAAAAATCATATCCTTAAGTTGCCAGGGTCTGCAGTGTAGTTTTATAGTCATTCTATAGATTATAAGTCATTGGCAATCCCATATTCTGTCTATAATCTAGCTTTCCCATGGACGGCATAGGGAAGCATCGTCTCTGTAGAATGGTTTAGTGCACTCACGGCATGAAGCGTCCGCTAAGCATAGATCATATCCCACAGGGAAAGAGGTATTAGTATTGTGTAGGCTGTATGAGTATATTAAAATGGCCAGCAAAGAGTGGATTATATGACCCCCTCCAGCCCTGGCAGGCTGGCATCAGAAAGCCCCACCTAATACAGTGTGAGGAAGGCATAAGGACAAAGGCTGGATCCACCGCCTTTATAGAACTCGTTGAAAACGTTTCAGTGGATTAAAAATACAATGAAAACTAAAAAGACCAAGAAGGCAGGAGCATTTGCCTTTGGTGTGTTCGCACAGAGAACAGAAAACTACAAGACTCTCCTTCCTTAACTGAGAGCAGAAGCTGTACTTTACTGGACGATAAAGCTACCCCATCCCTTTGTTCCTTCTGAGTCTTTATTTTATTCTAGTCCTTGGCTTAGCCAAGCAATTGCAGGAAATTAAACTGGAACAGTGTGGGCACCAATGACCTCTCAGCTCCTTTATCTACTTTATACTCACAGGTGGAGAAAACAGCCTCCAACAAGTCCAAATGTCCAAACCGTGTAGCCTTGGGTCTGGTGATGTTATCATCGTGCTCAGGTCTCTCCAGGCACATATATGTATCTTGTTACTTCTTGTCTACCTGCTGGAATGTAACCTTTGTGAGAACAGGACTCTTGTTCACTAATGCATGCATCCTGAGTGCCAGAGCAAAACCGCCACGTTCCCTTTGCTTAATAAACTATTTCTTGAATGGGTGAACCTGTAAATGGGGAAAGTGAGACATGGAATGGGTAAGACATTATCCCAAGTCACATCTCCATTCAGTAGCCAATCCAGGCCAGCATGATGGCCAAGCCCGAGCTCAGAAGCACCATCTTATTTCACATCTTTTTGAAACAATTAGATATATGATACTTTTACTCATTTACATAGTATAATCTTATAACTTGATATACAGTGTATAAGGACCAAGTATTATAATTTCCATATGCTGGAAAATGATAGCCCAAGCCCTCCTGTAGCTATTTTTAAATAGAGAATTGCTGTCTCCTATAATCATCTTTCCATGCTGTCTTACATCAGAACTAACCTTCCCCCGTAAAACCATGTTTTGTGACATGTTACCCACTCTGCTCCTGCTCTCTCCCTGCCCTCCAGTGACCTCAGTTCTACGCACTCTGTGTAATCGACTTTCTTAGCTTTCACGCATGACTGAGAATAAGCAGTATCTGTCATTCTGTACCTGGTTTACTTTATTTAACATCCTCCAGTTCCATCCATGTTACCACAAATTAGAGGATTTCCTCCTTTTTATGGCTGTCACTCAGCCCCGTAATGGACTGTGGATACACAGTGAGTAGGGAGTTCTGTCTGAGCAGGCTCAGTGATTGGTTATCAGTTTGGGAACCTAACAACTAGACAAGATCGCACAGGCCTGAGAGAGTTTCCAGTAACTCGGTTAAGTTGTGAACAGTGATTGAATTGCCAACTAGGACATGCAAGTAACTCCCTGAGGAGCCCGAACCTTTAAAACATTGGTACAGCAGCTTAGGTAAAGTCTGTGACGTGCTTACCGTTCAACGTAGTTTAAAAGGATATGGACGTCTTATCTGGGTAAAGAGAAATACAAAAGTGACTGAGAGGCAGCAGACGTAGAGCATGAGGTTGGCTCTAACTGAAAACCACAGGTTCCTTTCCCTTCAGTCAGTTCAACTCCATCTCTAAAGTCAGTACAGTAGAAATCAACAAGTATGAATTACACAATGAAAATGAAGGCAGTTGGCCAGGCTGTAGTGGAACACAGACACACAGTGAGCTTAGTTGTGCACGGCAGTGTTGGCTGCAGACCTGGAAGAGACCCTGCGGGTTACAAACTGATTCAAGTGTTTAGGATTTATTTGGTTTTTTCACATTGGTCCTGATATTTAGATGTTCCTGTCTGTTACCACTCAGACAGCTAAACGTAAAAGAGAAGAAATGCAAGGTTCCACGACATGAGCCAAGTGCATGCGTCACCCCATCTGCTACACATCCTCTCCTGCCTGCTGTCCACAGGACTGCACACTGACTGACGGCCCTTCTCAGGCTTCCTCCCAGCCTTGCTGGACACATGTCGTCCATCCTCCCAACAGTGCTACCTTTTGTCCTCCCTGAGTATCTCAGATGCGTCTGTTTCAGCTTTCTCGGGTGTCTGTGTGACTGCTTTTACCCTCCTCATCAGAAGGCCTTTTTCTGATTTTCTCTGTACACCTGGGACACTCGCCACACCCCCTTTTACAGTGGAGTCTCTATTTCTGCCTTCTCCTTCCTGGGCAATGGGCCAGTGCTTGGGCCCTGCCTGAGGAGGCCCAGCTACCACAATGTGCTGTGGAGCTTTGACTCTGCATTCGCTGCTCTCACAGTCTTTGTTCCCTCAGACTAGTTAGCATCCTCCATAGCGAGCCACCCTCTATTCTGACTGACTGCATAAAAAGAACTGAGGGAAATGCTACCGAGAACTCTGAAACTGTGGGGATGTAATGAAGTAGCCACATAAAACAGAGGGATGACATAGGAGCCGAGCAGTGGAGCCAGGCCCCAACCCCATGGGCACAGGGCTGCTTACTGGGGACACTTGCTGCCACCGCTGCTAGACAGAAGATGCTGTGGCTGGGACAGCGGGTGCTGACCTCTGACAGCAGCACCTTTGCGGCAGATTCTTCTCCAGCCACTGGCCCCTAATCAGATGGAGACAGACATCTGACCAAGTTACTAGTCCATCTACCCACTGCAAAAGGGGCCCAGAAGGGGCTATCCTGTGCTATGAAAAATGGAGTTGGCCTGCTACCAGAATCAGATTTTAGAATCGAGATACAACTTTGTTTATTGAAACAGGGCCTCATTATGTAATCCTGGCTGTCCCTGAAACTTGCTATGTAGACCAGGCTGCCCTCGAGCTCACAGAGATAAGATGTGCTTGCCTCTGCCTCCCGAGAGCTGTGATTAAAGGCATGCAGCATCTGGCCTCTCCAGCTACTGTTAACATGGTGACCAGCTTCACTTCCTGTTAAGCTGTAGTGAGCTTCTCTTCCTGTGTCTCCTCATCTCAGAATCCACATGAGCATGCCTGTGCCTGCCACCTCCCTGTCCAACTTTCTGCAGAGTGTAACAGAATTTGATGGAACCTGTGACCTCCAATAGCCCCCTGCCTGAGACAGCTCAGTTTTGACAGAGGGCGCCAGTTCTCTGATTTATCCCTGCTCCTGAGAGCACAACAGAACCATCCCTACAGCTGTGTCCCCAAGGCTCCTGGGCTCCTGATGTCTCTCTAGCTTCCTCCTCTACCAGCAAGGGACTTCAGAAAGTGACTTTCAGGCTCTGCATCTCTGCCTCATCACCTAACAATGAAGCCTTGTGGTCTTCCGGTCTTACCTTCACATGCCCTGGGCTGGATCCACCTAAACCATCTGACTGACGACCAACATGGCACCCCAAAGGTCTCAACTCTGGCTCCAATGTTGGGAGGGGATTCCTGCTGGTCTGAGGTGAAGTTCAAACTAATAAAGTCAAGCATGTCTTTTTATACATGCAGGTGTTATGTTCCAGCCAGTAGGACTTGACCTGTGTACAGAACAGCAAACCTTGATGGCTGTTCTGGGTCCTTGGTGCTTCTACTCATGATTCTGCCTTTATGGCAGGCTGGCCCCTTTCTGTTTCTTAGACATTACGTTTGGTGTGCGGTTCTCACACTTCTGACTTTCACAATGTATTCACCCCTCAAATACACATTGAACACCTAATGGTTGGCACTGCCAGTAGTCAGGGGCTAGATAGAAAGTGAGTCAAAATAAAGGACTATGACGATTAGGGTGTTTTTTATTGCCAGTGACAGAAATGTTATTTAAAACTGACTGAAGCAAAGATAGAACATATCCCCTCACATGCCTGGCAGGTCTAGGGAAAGATCTGGATCCCTTCAGACACAGCTGGATTCATAGATCTTAAACCCTGTCTTCAAAGGAAACCTGACTTGTCTTCATCTCTCAACTCTGCTTGTCTTTGCAGTGGCTTTATTCTCAAGTTCCCCACATGGCAGCAAGCCAGATGTCAAGAGTCCCAGGTCCACACCCATCTGGCTTCCAGACAGTAGACAAAGCACTGCTCTAACCAGGCATGATGGGACTTACCTATAATATCAGCACAGAGAAGGAGTAAGCCATGAGTTTGAGGCTACACTAGGCTATATAGGTTCTAGGCCAGCCAGGACTATATAGCAACACCCTGTCTGAGAAAGGGGGAGGGGACAGGGAGGGAGGAGAGAAGAGAGGAGAAGAGAGGAGAGGAGAGGGAGAGGAGAGGGAGAGGAGAGGAGAGGAGAGGAGAGGAGGAGGAGAGGAGAGGAAAAAGAGAAGACACATTCAGTCAGGAGGCCATCAGATGCTCCAGTCTTGTGACTTCTACTTGTCATGTGTACTTACCCTGAACCAGAGGCATTTGGTAGAAGAATTCGGTGCTCTGGTCAGACTGGATTCAGATGTCCCTTCCTTATAGCTGGCTAGAACATTTCAAGCACTTGAGCTGGGAGCAAAGGATAGACTAGCTCTCCTGAGAAAACGTAAACAGATGTCAGATGTTGGCCAACTTAAAATGAACTCAATGGTAGGTTTTTTAATAGACTTTTTGCTTTGTTTGACTTTTTATTTTGTTTTCTTTTTTTATTTTGTCTTATCTTTTGCCCGTTTGTTTTGATTTTCATTTTTTATAGGGAGTTTTTGTTTCTTGCTTTTGTTTTTGTTTTTTAGGAAGAGAGAAAGAACAGAGTGAGTAGGGAAAGAGATGGAGAATGTCTGGGAGGACTTCTGGGAAGGGACAAACAGAATCAGAATATATTGTGTGAAAGAGAAAAACCTGTGGTGACAGCCATGATGTTAGTCAGCCACATGCCTGTAAGTGTCTGGTTAGGTGTGCACAGTCAAGTTACAGTCCACCACACGGGAGCAGAGAAAAGTCGCTCTCTTTCCATACCCCTTGCTCCCACCTCCTCTTTTCCTTGTAGGCAGCTTTGCTCTGTTGCAGACTATAGACTGCCTTTGAAGTAAGCCAAGAGTCAGCGGCCAGGGCAGGGATGGGAGGGCCCTGAGAACTAGCATTGTCAGCCATTACAGTAAAATTGTTTAACACAAAGCTTCCCAGTGACTTTTTTTTTCAGTGCTTGGAGTAAGTCTCTCTGGTATGCTTTTAGAATAATAAAATCATAATCCACATTTTAAAAGAATTCTAGGCTGCTTCTAGAATTAAAGTCTGTGATTAATTAAAAATGGTTTTCCTTGGGATTATTGTTTTCCCCAATTCCTGTTTACCTCTTGTACCCCAGGCTAGAGGGACTTGGACAACTCAACTCAAAAACTTCTCCCTGGTTAGATCGTGCTCCCCTCTGACTTGCTTATGATTTTGTAGGTTTGCTCTACTTGTGCCTTCTAGAGTAAGGTAGGTGCCTTCAAGGGTGGAGATACAGAACTTCGAGAAGCAAACCAAATAGCTTTAAGTTGAGGTGAATATGTGTGGCTATGTAAGTCATTTCTAAAAAGAACATATGAAACATGTTTTGCATTACTGAAATCCCAGCAAGCTGTGACTTTAGTCTTGTTCTATACCATTTTGAGGAAGATTGAGAAACTAATACAGGAGTTGTTACCAGGACCAATGTGGCAGTGCTTGAGGTCCCTCTTGGTTGCCTTGACTACAGGAGTCTTGTAGACAGAGGCCAAGGAATCAGCTGACCATCCTGTGATGTACAGGGATGGCCCTTCAGCCTTGGGGGTGGGAAGGGGGGCACTTTAAAACCAGGAAAGGAATCAAAGTGAGTTTGTAGGTATCAAACAACCATAGAGGCAAACTGGAGTTTTGAGATTGATTTCCCCATTTTTAAGTTAAGAGGATAACTAAATAAAAATGTAGCCTGAAGCCATATAAGCTCGCTACCACCAATCAAGCGGATTGCCTTCTTATCACTGCAGGCAATACTTAAAGTATTCTACATGTCGTGTTTGGTATGGTCTACAGCCATGGTGAGTGGCTAAGAAATAGTGTGGGTGAGATCTACTGCTGTAGCCCAGTCTCTGGTCTGTCTGCAGCCTATGGACCGCTTCCACCAACCTTAGTCCCATGTCTACACCCTGCTGCTTTGAGGGTCTGTCAATCTAATGGAGATGAAAGGCTGGATCTTGGCTCCACTTAATCACTGCTGACCTGGAAGATAACTTTCTCCATGAAAGACGGAAGATCAATCCCACCCGAGACTAAGCAGAGGTCGAGGAGTGGTGTTTAGGACTCATACTCGCAGGAAGGATGGAGCTTAGCACAAGGACTTTTATCAAGTTCTTGCGAACCTTGCCACGTTTGCCCATAGCCAGGCTGCTCGTCCGTGTGAGAATCCCTATTGCACATTGCACAGGACACTCAACCCTGTGTCTGAGGCTCATCCTTCAGGAAGAGTTGCTGATGTTTTGTGGATATGGTTTTGGAAGGATCACGTGACATTGATGCTAGTAGGCATGTGTAGACAAGCAAAAGCCTCCTGTTTGGTAGCTGTGGAGTACAATGATTTATTGGGTTTTACTAATTGAGTCATTATGAGCATATGACAAAGATTTTGTATTAAATACTTCTTCTCAAGCAATAATAAATTATCTTACTAATAAGTCTATGAAGTAAGATTCCTGTCATTTCTTCAAAGACCAATAAACATTTTTGCAGTTGTTCTGTGATTGGAACTGTTATTTCTCTTGGTTGATTAGTCAGCCAATTTATTTTAAATTGATGGCTTTCTGTTGATAATAGCAGAATTCCAGAAATACTAAAGCCCTTCTATGTTATAGGCACAGGTTCAGTTCTGTTGAGTAAAACAAACAAAAACAAAAACGACAAGAAGTCTTCATTTAGGTGGCAGCCTTCCTTCCAAATGTCCTGTTTGTTGGGTCGGAGCCCCAAAAGATACTGCATCGTAGTCATTGGAAGCATTTTCTTCCACATTAAGAACATACGTAGAAGAAAGAAAACTGAATGGATCATAGTTTGTTTTGTTTTCTGCTTTTCTCTGTACTGTGGGACACTGAAGGTTCACGCAGCTCAGAGAAAGGTAAAATACTCCACACAGCGAGTGCTAAGTAAATCACCAACCGCTGTGGTAGAAGTTTGCCACAGAGCCTGTAGCCCTGCATGGGTGGGTAGAGAGACAGATGTGGGACTTCAGGGCTAGCCAGCCAGTTAACCAAAATGGCGAGCCCCAGATTCGGTGAACGTGCCCGTCTCAAAAAATAAAGTGGAGAACAGAACAAGGAGACTCCTAGTGTCAACCTCTGACCTCTAGCCTCTACATGTACACACATCAGGGAGCATACCCTGACAGAGAGGGAGAGGCCGAGACAGAGAGAGGGATGGAGAAAAGGGGGAGGGAGAGAAGAACAGAGGGATGAAGTTCAGTGATTCACCCCAAGTCACACAGCTGGCAAGCAAGAGAGCCAAGACTTCAAAGCCCCGCATGACTTCTGAGAACATTGCCTTCAGTGCACACTGTCATGACCATGTTCTTAAAAGAAAGACGTAACTGGATTAATAAATCTCTAAGATTAGCGTGTTGCATTCAAAATGGTCGACTGAAGACAGTTTTCTGTATTTTGATGTGGCCTTTTTTTTTTTTTTTTAAGGTGCTGTGTAATGGACCAGGAACATGTGTTCCTATCTGTGTGTCTGCCCTGCTCCTTGGGATCCTCGGGATAAAGAAAGTGATCATTGTCTACGTTGAGAGCATCTGCCGAGTGGAGACTTTGTCCCTGTCTGGGAAGATTCTGTGGCACCTCTCTGATTACTTCATTGTTCAGTGGCCTACTCTTAAGGAGAAGTACCCCAAGTCTGTGTACCTGGGGCGAATTGTTTGACAAATGGCAACCCTAAGTCTTGAGAGCGTCATAATTACTGATAATATCTACTAATCTATCTCTATTGTGAAACTTTTCAAATGCCCAAAGAATTATCAATGGTAAAGAATTTAAAATGTACAAATGACTCAATGAAGAAAGACAAACTTGAGCATATAACGCGCACCAAATAGCTATGTGGTATCTGCACAAGTGTTTAACACTACTCGAAGGTTCTCTCTGGACTCTTACAGCCATGGGTTTTCTTTCCCTTGACCTAAATATAGAGTGTGTATGTTTAGAAACACTTCCTGTTTTACAGCTTTAAATAAAACAAAAGTGTTCTACATTATAAAAAGAAAAGAACAGGATAAGGCAGGTTGGGGGTAGCTGTCGTCATCCTTTCCCACTCTCAGGAGGCGAGGGAGGAGGATCAGGAGTTCTTGGTGTGAGGAACTGGGGACAGGAAAGTGAGGAAAGGGGGAGCTAAAGAACAAGGCATCCCTCGGGTCCTGTTCCGATGCGTCAGGCTTTCATCCTTCTGGGGAAGCATCTCAGAGAGCCATCTCGGCATACAGGAAGCAGTTTGTTAAACTGGTTTCATGAGCATTTATACTCCACAGATTTCTCTTGACTGTAAGCCAGTGACTTTATTTATTCTTCAGTCTGCTTCATGTGTTGTGGGCCTGGATCCAGACTGTATTTTAAAATCTGTTTGGTTAAAATATAATAGCAGCGTCTTCATAATAAAAGCATGATTCTATCGGTCAGGAATCTAAATTTTCAAACATGAAGAAAACATTAATTTTTTTCCAATGGCTGTAATTGTCTCTAGCTTTTTGAGATGGTTGTGCGTGCCTCGTGAAGGGTGCATTCATAAACATTTATACAGTGCTTGCTGTATGCCAGGTATTTAAGCACTCTTCAGTTAACACCTAATTCAATCTGGAAGGACTCAATGACATAGAGACTCTTTACTGTCCCTGTTTTATAGATCACATGACTAGGAAATGACAAAGCCAGACATGAGCCTACTTAGACCCGCTTGAGAGTGGGTCCACTTGCCTAGGTTTGTGGACTATGACATACTTGTGAGGGTCCCCACACTTTGCTTTCAATCTTTGATTTTTTTTTTTTTTTTTTTGTTGTTGTTGTTGTTGCTGCTGCTGCTGCTGCTGCCACCATTTTCTGGTGCTAGAGATTAAGCCACGTGTCTCCTATCATGTTACAAAAATACTTGGCCTCTCAGCTCCACCTTTAGCATCTTACTGATTTTAAATGGGAACTCACACTGTAGCCTCACAAATTATGTAGCTGCTGCGATTTGAGACTGTCCCTGGCAGAATCATGTCTATGACAGAAGTTCCTCAATAGCCAGAAATGTTTGTCTCCTGCCTGTAAGCACTGCCCCCATAGCAGAGTCACAGAAAATGCAAAGACATTCACATTTAGTACTTAAATTTATGGTTTTTTATTTTAAATATTCTGCTGTATCAGTATGATATAAATGTAGTCAAGAAATGAGCAGATATGGGCTGAGATATGGGCTGAGCAGGAAAGGTGACTGTCACCGACCCTACCGCAGAAGTTTAATCCCCAGGACGGTAAATAAAGAGAGAAGTGACTTTGTGAGTTGTCCCTGACCTCCATACACTCGCAGTCCACATACAAGCAAGCAAGCAAGCAAGTGGCAACCTCTCCCCAGAAGAAATGGAAATGAATTAATAAAGATAAGGGTTTATTAAAGAGAGGCATGACCATCTAGATGATGTGAAGTTGATGTGCTGTAAGGCTGACCAGGCCTGCTGGTGAAAGCCTATAGCTGAGCTATTCAGGAAGCTGAGGCAGGAGGATGACAAGTTCCATGTCTGCCTGGAATATAGAGTAATTCAAGGATAGCCCAGGTAATCTAGCAAATTCCTCTTTCAAAATAAAGATGTTTCTTCATGATAGAATTCTAGGCGTGGGTGAGTCCCTAAATTCAACCCCCAGTACCGAAACAATAAGGCTCCCTCCCTGAATTGACCAGCTCATCTGTCACTAGTATCTTTTCTTTGGAACTAGAGACAAGTAACCCTAGACTGTGCATAAACTTACTGTCTATCTTTGGGGCTGTCTTAGACTTGTATGGCTATGAACAGACACCATGACCAATGCAAGTCTTATAAGGACAACATTTAATAGGGGCTGACTTACAGGTTCAGAGGTTCAGTCCATTATCATCAAGGCAGGAACATGGCAGCATGCAGGCAGGCATGGTGCAGGAGGAGCTGAGAGTTCTACGTCTTCATCTGAAGGCTGCTAGCAGAATACTGGCTTCCAGCTAGGATGAGGGTCTTAAAGCCCACACCCACAGTGACACACCTACTCCAACAAGGCCACTCCTCCAAATAGTGCCACTCCCTGGGCCAAGCATATTTAAACCATGACAGTGGCCTTGGGACAACCAACCAGTGGCTTACTTGCTTTGATGTTAGTCCTTGAATGTCAGGCATTAGCAGGCAACACTGCCCTCTTGACCTGGAATATCAAACAACAGATTACTGTAGCTTAACCAGGGTCAGAGATGAAACTAGTTTCTTTACTAGAGAGAAAAAAAAAATGTTCTTAGGTAACAGCAGTGTGTGCATTTGGTTCATATTAGAATCCTTCTCTCTATACACTTTGTTCCTAAGTGGCCTTGGGTAAAATGGCTGCATTCAGACCCATTGGTGCCTATCAGGACTATACAGTAGCTTCCCTCAGCCCACAGATACTCCAGTTGCAAAGGGTCTCAAACCAGGGAGAAGTATACTAACGGTGTCCTGTCCTACCCCCCCACACCCCCCACCCCTGCAGTAATATATATCCCAAATGCTTGTAATGCTGACATAGTGACTAGCCGTCAGGGGAAAAGTCTGTGTAGTGTATCACTAAAAGCTGGAAAATATTTCCCAGATTCAGTCTGCTGTGCACACTCAGAGCTAGAGTGAGACCCTTGTTATGGTGTCTTCCTGCTTGTTCTAGATTATTTGGTAGACGCGTACATGCCCTGCTGTATGTACTCTTACAGAACCAGATGCAGTGGCAAAGGTGGCAGCTTTGACGTTCTATGAGGCACCGTTTCCTTGCTGTGCCTTTTTATACCGTTGAGGAGGAATGTTCTAGTTTCAACTTGAAATGAAGATCAATAGGTAGCTTGTTCTTTTGTGTTTCTCTTGGAACGCTCCGGAATGAACCTTTTTAGTCTAAGACCCCATTTATGCCAAATGAACTGAACCAGCCTTCAGACGAGAGGCAGGGAAACCACACATCCTGCCCACACCTACTTCCCTGGAGATTTTTATCTACCATTCAACTATCCTGAAAGGTTTCAGCAGCCTTCCAGGTCAGAAGGTTTGTTTCAAAAAGGATGTCCAGAAATCATGGCAGGAAGCTTACGCCTTGAACGGAGGGCACTGTGTTCCATGTCGACAACAAGAACATTGTTGGACTTTTTTTTTTTTTTTTTTTTTTGTTCTTTTTTTCAGAGCTGGGGACCGAACCCAGGGCCTTATGCTTCCTAGGCAAGCGCTCTACCACTGAGCTAAATCCCCAACCCCCATTGTTGGACTTTAAATTGGATACCAAGAGGTCCTTGGTACAAAGGACCAAGCTTTCTTTTACAAAAGCAACTTAAACATAAGACTTTCCCTTCTGACACAGACACTTAGTTAGGAAGCCTGTCCCCTTACTGTATGTACTGTGTCTTAGGCTGAGTCAGTACATTCTGTTTTGATAAAGCCCCATCTGCTAAAAGGAGGGATGGGGGTAATCCCCATGCCGATAAGTGCAGATGGATACCAGAAGTTGACAGGGTTTCTTCCGCAGTCTTTTGAAGCAGGTCTATCTTGAAGCTCTCCCACTCAGCAAGGCCTGTGAACCCCTGGCCTCCTCTCTCTGCATCTGGCACTGGGATACAGGCCCATACCACTATGCCAGACCTTTTTTTTTGAATCTGGAACTTTTATTTATTTTATTGGCTATTTTTTATTTACATTTCAAATGTTATTCCCTTTCCCGGTTTCCCGGCCATAAACTCCGTATCCCATCCCTCTCCCCTTCTTCCAAGAGGGTGTTCCCCTCCCCAACCACCCCCTTTCCCACCCTTCCCCCCACATTCCCCTGCACTGGGGGGCCCAGCCTTGGCAGGACCAAGGGCTTCTCCTCCCATTGGTGCCCAACAAGGCCATCCTCTGCTACATATGCAGCTGGAGCCATGGGTCTGTCCATGTGTAGTCTTTGGATGGTGGTTTAGTTCCTGGGAGCTCTGGTTGGTTGGTATTGTTGTTCTTATGGGGTTGCAAGCCCCTTCAGCTCCTTCAATCCTTTCTCTAATTCCTCCAACAGGGATCCCGTTCTCAGTTTAATGGTTGGCTGCTAGCATTTGCCTCTGTATTTGTCATGCTCTGGCTGAGCCTCTCAGGAGATGGCTATATCAGGCTCCTGTCAGCATGCACTTCTTGGCTTCATCAATATTATCTAGTTTTGGTGGCTGTATATATATGGGCCACATGTGGTGCAGGCTCTGAATTCCTTCAGTCTCTGCTCTAAACTTTGTCTCCATATCCCCTCCTATGAATATTTTTGTTCCCCCTTTTAAGAAGGACTGAAGCATCCACACTTTGGTCATCCTTATTCTAGAGCTTCATGTGGTCTGTGGATTTTATCTTATCAATGAGTGCATACCATGTGTGTTTTTTTGTGATCGGGTTACCTCATTCAGGATGATATTTTCTAGTTCCATCCATTTGCCTACGAATTTCATAAAGGCATTGTTTTTGATAGCTGAGTAATATTCCACTGTGTAGATGTATCACATTTTCTGTATCCATTCCTCTATTGAAGGGCATCTGGGTTCTTTCCAGCTTCTGGCTATTATAAATAATAAGCCAGACTTTATGTGCACTTGAGGGGATCTGAATTCAGGTTCCCAATCTTGCATGCAGACACTACCCACTGAACCAGCTCCCCAGCCCCAACCAAAAGGAGTTGGCATTGAAGTGCTATGCACCTTTACTCACAGATGGGAACATCTCTTAAGTGTTAAGGATCACGTCATAGTGGTGGGGCAATTGTCTGGCGTATTTAAAGCCTGACTTCAACCATAACATGAAAGAGAAGAAAGGAAGAAATTAGTATTGCCAGGACTTCCCCTTATCCCTTCCTCTTCTTTCTTTGGCATGACCTTTACTGTTTCTTTTTTTTTTTTTTTTTTTTCTTTTTTTTGGAGCTGGGGACCAAACCCAGGGCCTTGTGCTTCCTAGGCAAGCGCTCTACCACTGAGCTAAATCCCCAACCCACCTTTACTGTTTCTTATTTGCTGAATTTGTCTTTTGATTCTGCCATTGACGTACTACCTACCGTATGTCTACCCATTCCTTTTCAGTCCTGTGGGGGTCTACATACACACACACACACACACACACACACACACACACACACCTGGACGCTGGGTAAATGCTCTGCCATGGAGCTATCTCCCAGTCCTCCATGGCCACAACTTAAATGCATCTCAACATAAATTCCTGATTTGATTGACACATTTTATTAAAGGAATTAAAGCACAGAGAGGCTAATAAATTCCTAAATATTACACAGCCACAGTTTGTGACTATGACCCCAGAACTTAGGAATCTGAAACAGCAAGGATAGCCTAAGCTACATATCTTACCTCAAAAATACCAAACGAAACATTATATAAACTAGAAAGTAACAGAGCCTGGATGGATTTGACCCAAGTTTCTTTAGCATCTGACACCTTTTTGCTTTTTTTGAAACCTCTTCAGTACTGAGGTTTGAATCTAGAGCTTTATGGCTACACTCCCAGACTTACCTTAACACAGTACTGGTAAGGAGATAAGCAGGGTGCTATTAGGGAGTGGATTGGGTCCTCACTGCTCCGGAAAAGACTATCAGAGAGAACTTCAAAATAGACATTTTAGCTGAGACTTGAAAGGCCATGTTAAAATATCTGTATTAGTCAGTGTTCTCCAGAGTCACAGAACATATAGAATGAATCGAGCGAGAGAGAGAGAGAGAGAGAGAGAGAGAGAGAGAGAGAGAGAGGAGAGAAGAGAAGAGAGAAGAGGAGAGAAGAGAAGAGAGAATGAATTTATTGGAATGACTTATAGGCTGCAGTCCAACTAATCAAACAACGGCTAGCTGTGAATAGTAAGCCTAAGAATCTAACAGTTGCTCAGTCCCACTGACTGGATGTCTCAGCTGCTCTTCTGTATATGATAGAATCCCAAAGAAGCAGGCTCCAATGCCGATGAAGGAAAGGGTGTGTTAGCAAGGTGAGGATAAGCAGGCAAAGAAAACCCCAAAGCTTCCTTCTTCCATTGTCCTTATATAGGCTCCCAGCAGAAGGTGCGGCCTAGACTAAAGGTGTGTCTTCTCACCTCAAGATCTGGACTAAAGGCATGTGCCATCCCAAGGTCCGGGTCACAGGTGTGTCCTCCATTTCTGGATTGTAGTTCATTTCAGATGTAGTCACGTTGACAACCAGGAATGGCCATCACAACTGTCTGCTCTTTTAAAATTTCACCTCCATAGTCTCCCTTGTCTCCTAGACCCCAGTTTGGGTTGCTTCTCCAGAGAGCTCTGTGACACAGCCATCTGCTCAGACACATCTGTAGAAGGATCAATGAATAACTTCATTCATAGGGTTTTGGGGGGGGGTTGTTTTTGGTTTTGGTTTGTTGTTTTTTGTTGTTGTTGTTTTGTTTTTTGCTTCAGAGACAATATAACATCCTAATTTGGTCTCCTTGTTCTGCCTTTGGCAATGCTTACACCACGGTCTGAACAAAATATTGACATTGCTTAAACATATAAGTTTGTATACATACAGACTTGGTCCAGGCTGGCTCTGGTGACAGTTCATTCTGGAGCTTTGTGGTCTCACTCATGACACCTTTAGCATCGTCAAAGTCCCCAGTGAGATTCTACTGGTGAGCTTCATTTGTCGGTATTTACCGTCCAACAATGTGTTCAATTAACAGCCATGATGTCAGCATGTATGATGGGAACTGGAAACTCCTATGTAATAATAAGAATGTGGGAAGAGGGCATGTAACATGGCAGGACTTCCGTGAAGATGATTTTGATCTCATGGGTCCCTGAGGTCACAACCCCAAGGGTCTCTGAGGGCTCAGCCTGAGAACGGCTGCTCTAAATGACGTCACAGCAGTACCTTCTCTGGTAGCCTTTAGTCAGCTGCTGATTTGTGGATTCATTTATTTCTACCTAGCAACTTGCTGCAAAATTAGTGGCCTGAGAAACATATTTGGAGGTCTGTCAGTTATTTTTCTGTTGCTGTGACCAAACACCATGACTGAGGAAAATTATAAAAGAAAGTGTTTAATTGGGCTTGCACTTTCAGAGGCCTAAAGTCCATGGTGGCAAAGCAGTGGCATGTGGCAAGAAAAACTGAGAGCTCACATCTTGGTCCACAAGAAGCAAGCAGAGAAAGAACACTTGTTCTAGTCTTTTAAAACCTCAAAGCCTGCCCCCAGTGACACACCTCCTACAACAAAGCCACACCTCCTAATCCTTTCCAAACAGTTCCACCAGTGGGGACCAAGTATTCGAATACGCAAGCCTATTGGGGCATCCCTCAACCCACCACAGGAGCTCACTGGCTTAATGCTTTGATGAGGTAATTGTCTGCTCAGAGTCTTACAAGGGTGAGCTCAAAGGGACAGCTGACCCTGGCTCCTTCTTTAAGTCATGCAGGAAATTGCTGGCAGAATTTAGTCCTTGTAGTCGTAGGACTTCCATTAACTGCTTCTCCCCATTCCCACCATTTTCTTTTAATTTGTTTTGAAAAAGAATTTTTTTTATCTTCTCAAGTCAAATGTGGTAGCCCTGGCCCATGGTTCCAGCACCTGTGAGCCTGTAAAGACAGGAAACGAAGGAAGAAGATTTCAGAATGAAGGCTGTACTTGGACAAGGATCTAATCCTAGAGGAGATGACAGTCCCAGACCCCAGATATAGCTTCTTAGAAAAAAAAGGTGGCTGAATTGTCCGCAGCAGCAGATCACCAACGACAAGGAGAGCGGGGACTCTCACCTCAGCCAGCCAGGCCAGGCCCTCAGACCCAGTTCATCTATACCATCACTACCACCCCATCATCTTTGCCTATTTTGGTTTGAATGAGATGTCCCTTGTAAGTTTGGAGCGTGTGACTGTTTGATCCACAGTTGGTGGCCGTTAGAGGAGGATTAGGAGGTGTGCCCTTGGGGGAGGAAGTATGTCACAGGGGATGGGCTTGGGGGTTACGAATGACCCATGCTATTTTCAGTTGCTCTGTTTCCTGCTTGTGCTTTGAGATGTGAGCTCTCAGCTGCTGCTCCAGCTGCTGTGTTCTGCAGGCTGCCGGCCTTCCCTGCTGTGACGGTGATAGGCACTTAGTCCTCATGGGACCAGACACCCAAAATAATCCCTTTCTTCTTGCCTTGGTTGTTGTGTCTTATCATAGTCCTAAAAAAACATCCAATACACAAACTCCGACCTCAGGAGCCAAGTTCTTTTTCCTTTCTAGGATTTATTTCTTCTTGTTGCTTAGGTGAACACTTTACCCATCTTGCCAGCCCTACTTTTAGAACGTAAAATTGTTCAATGATTTATTTATTTTTAAAATTGGGTGTGTGTGAATGTTTTACCTGTATGAGTATGTGTGCACACATATGTGTCTGGTACACTCAAAAAAGGACATGGAATCTCCCGGAGCTGGAATGACGGGCCGCAGTGGGTGCTGGGTCCTCTGCAAGGGCAGCGAGCACTTGCAGCTGCAGCCGTCTCTCCCTGCTTTTAGACCTTTGATTGTGGAAACATAGAATGAACGTGGAAGAAATGATGCCAGATTCTTTTTCTGTAGCAATTCCCCCACATGCTTACGTACATACTGCCTGCCCCATTGCCACGGGATGAAGCATGGCTACTACCGTTTCATCTGCATGTTCTTTCCCTCCCTGCTCTGGTGACAGACCTGGGGTTCAGAAGTTTTATCATTTCCCCCATAGATACTTGGGTTTCAGTAAGCTCTTGAGGAGAGCATTTTAGGCTTGCTCTCTCTCAATCTGTCTGGCTTCTATATGCTCAGCCTGTGTGCTTGTGGACTGGTGGTAGACTGTGGCTTAGACCCTTCCACATGATCTTAGGCCCGGATGATTCAGGAAAGATCAGTTTGAGAACTGAGCCTTTTTAAATCCGCCTACTAGGTTGGGACTGGATAAGGAACCATTTGGGCTTTTGATTCATCGATATTGCCGGGCCACTCTGTATTTCCACAAGACAGCCTTGTTTCCCTTCCCTTCTCTTTGAAGTACGAAGCCCCTCCCCACCTCTTTTTGAGAAGAGACAAGAGCTTGCAGTTCCAGACTCTTCTATCCCTCCTGCTGTTGTTTGGCTTTTCTTCCCTTTCATTCTAGCCAGTGTTTGAGCTTGTGTCTTCTAAGGGTCTGCAGCCACATGGGGCCCAGAAATGGGACATTCTTCCTCCACCACCAATGCTGTAGAAGGTGACCATGCTTCAGTCACGGCAGCCAGGCTGAAACGTTTTTAAAGTTCTTTTTATAAAGTCATTAAACATGAAATCAATATTTTAAAAGACTAAGGGGAAGGCGGGGTGTTGAGCGTTCCATGTGAGACAGAAGAGCTGATTTCATACTTCCCTGCCAAAAACATTGTTCTTGCTCTCAGGCAAATGGCTTGGGTGTTAATTAAGGCTTCACACTTCCTGGCTATCTCCTTTTTCACATTCTTGCTGCTAATCGTCATGTTAAGAGACACATGACTTCTGTTTCAAAGGCTCAAGTTTATTAGAGTGGAAACAAAAATCTCAGCTCTACAGGAAAGGAAAAGAGATTAGGATTCAAGTCCAGCCATTTGCTTATTCATCTGCATATGGTTAAAAGATTTCCAAGCACCCACTGGTTTCTCTTTCACTGTGACAGGAGGCCAATCCGAGGAGGGGAAAAGAAAAATCCTGTCTCTATCCTGGTGTAGGAACACATCTTCCATTTGCCTTGGGGGCAAGAGATTGCTTCCTTTTTTAATAGTAAGCCAAAGTAACCAAACTTGGGAGAAACTGACTTCTTCTGAAAGATAGTTTTCCAGTTAACTTTTGATTTTATTTGCAGTGCCAGGCCTGAAACCACGGGCTTGCACACTCCAGTCCTAGTTTCCTGTTGCTCCGCATGAATTTACAAATTAACGGTGGGAAACAAGTATCATTTAATGAAGCCCACAGAGTGTGGAGCAGCACTTCACAGGATAGAGAAGGGAAGGCTGCTTCTGCTTCATGGTGTCTGAGCTTCCGTGGGGGGCAGTGGGGAGACACTGAAAGGGTTAGGAGTGACTCAAGAGGCTCAGCTAGAAGATCCAAGGCCTGGAGCGCTATGACTCAAGTGTGCACTAAGATCTGTCAACACAGTGTCTATGCACAGCCTGCCATGAACTTTGAATTCCTCTGCAGTGTGGCTGGGTTCATTCTTCCAGAGAGCAAGCACGTCAGAAGTTTGAGTCCAAATGTCACTTCAGTTGTGTTATAAGTAGCTAAGGACCTCAGATTCAGGAAAAGACAGTTCAGACACAAGAAAGAGGGTGACGTGTAAAAAAAAAAAAAAAAAACAATTTGAAAACTATAAAGCCAGACATGGTGCAGGCCTTTAACCCCAGCCCTTGACAGACAGAGGCATGCGATCTCTTTGAGTTTGAGGCCAGCTTCTTTGCTCTACATAGTGAGTTCCAGGACAGCCAGGCCGACTTACTGAGCCTCTCTCGAAAAGAAAGTACACTTCAGTCACACTGGCACAGGGGAACAGGAGAGGCCATGCTGGTATGATTAAAATAAGACCACTTTATCCAGCTGCAGGAACAAGTTATTCCTTGTTGGCCATAGTGGTTTTCACTGAGATATAATTCACATACCATAAAGTCCACCCACGCACAGTTCAGTGGGTTTAAGTACATTCACAGTTGTATGACCATGACTACTCATTCCAGACACATATAACTCATATGTGTTAGGAGTTACTCTCCATATTACCTCCCACTGTCCCTGGATGCTACTGACCCAGTTTCTGTCTATGGATCGGTCATTTATAAGAAGGATTTATTTGCCTGGTATTTATTTGTCTTTTGAAACTAGCTTCTTTCACTTAGCATAGTATTTTCAAGTTTCACTAATAGCATACAGTGTGTGTGTGTGTGTGTGTGTGTGTGTGTTGTGCAGGGTATGTACACAATCACGAGTGCATGTGCATATACACATTGAAGTACAATGTCCTTCTCAGTCACCCTCCACCTTATTTTTTTGAGACAGGCTTTTTTTAAAATAATATTTGTTTATCTATCTATCTATCTATCTATCTATCTATCATATATAAGCACACTGTAGCTGTCTTCAGACACACCAGAAGAGGGCATCAGATCACATTACAGGTGACTGGGAGCCACCATGTGCTTGTTGGGATCTGAACTCAGGACCCCTGGAAGAGCAGTCAATGCTCTTGACCACTGAGCCATCTCTCCAGCCCCAGCTCTTTTGTTTGTTGGTTGGTTGGTTGGTTGTTGTTTGTTTGTTTGCACTGAATCTGAGATCGTGGGTTGAGTTAGACTGGCGGGCCAGCAAGTCTGGAGGATCAACATCTCTCCACTGCCCCTAACCCTGAACTGCATGTTCTACAGGAACATGCTGACATCCTGACTCATCACAATGGGTGCTGGGAGGCTGATCTCCGGCCCTCATGCTTATGACAAGCATGACTGAGCCATCTCCCTAGCCCCTATTTCATTCCCTTTATTGATTGAATAACATTCCGTTGTATGTCTCTACCTGGGACATTTCGATTTCGTTTATGCATTTAATCGTTGATAGACATTTGGGTAATTTCTGGCTTGGGGCTGTTATATGTAATGATGTGAATATTTTTTTTTTCATGAAATACATTTGCAGTCTCCAGGAAAATACAGCTAACAGTGGGACTGCTGGTGATGAGTGGCCAAACTGCAGGACTGGGGGGATGGCTCACTGGAGAAACCACTTGTCATGCAAGCAGGGTCAGAGTTCAGACCACCAGGATATATGTAAGAAATCGAGGTAGGTGTGGTGGCCTGCCTCCAATCCCATTGATGAGGGGTGGAGACAGGGATCCCCACAGCAAGATGGCTAGCCAGACTACCGAGCTCCGGGTTCAGTGACAGACTGTTCAATGACAGAGAACGATTAAGGAAGACATCTGAAGCCATCATCCGGCTATCGAATGTACAGGCATGCATGTGTACCTGCATGATCACATATAGTCATGTATGTATAAACACCTATAAATGCAGACACCAGACACCTACACACTTCCCCCTGACACACACATGAGGATATGTCACAGAAGAGCTCTTTAGATCCTTCCAAACCAAAGAAAATGTTGACTGTAGACAAAATAAAAATAAAACTAGCTTTTACGATGAGAACAAGAAAGGCCATTTAAGTGTCACATTTATTTGAACTTTGTTTAACTCACAAAGTTCAAAGTTTCAGCCTCCAAACCTGATCTATAAACCCAGATCTGATTTTCTAACGTGATATTCTGAGCCAACAGACTGCTACCAGCCACAAAATGTCACCACGTTCTTTATCAGCCTAAGGCCTGTACCTCTCATTGCTCGGTAAATATTTGAGGCATTCCAGAGTCAGCCTGACCAGAAGTTTACTGGAGGCTTTTAACTCGTGAATGCTCCCTTTTCTCTAAGGACACACTCCCTAAACTGGAACAGAAGATGGCAATCGTCTAGGTCACCTCTGTGCACCAGGGACATGTAGTTCAGGCTGACCTCAAAGTGTCCCTGCCTCTGCTCCAGCAACTGTGGCGCAGGGAAGGCAGCCGCCCAGTGAGGCCCTGTGTGCTGTGCGCGTGCTGGCTTTACCATCCACATACCTTTAACCATGGCCAATTTACGTGTTTCAGTGTTCGAGTTTCCTTACTCCATAAAAGAGTTTGAAGCTGGTGGTGCACGTCTTTAATCCCAGCAGATAGATATCTATGAGTTTGAGTT